>NC_045542.1:129925149-130282649 GCF_009769535.1 Thamnophis elegans | reverse complement strand
TACATAGGAAGACATAAAGGGGCATATTCTGGCTTCTTTATTATTGAATGTGCTCTAAGTAATATAATTTGTTTTCTGAAAAATAAGAATCAATTTACTAAGATATTTTCCAGGATGCAGCCTCAGGCACTTAAGTAAAAGGAAAGGGGAAGTGCTTTGAATCACCAAAGCAAATTCTGTTAACCTGATAAAGCCAGAGCAATCTTCATTTGGAGAAATCTTCTAATTAAATGAATAAAATTATTTTCAAAAGATGTTCAATGAAGGATGCTAAATAGGATTATTCTACCCCATCAATTTCTTTTTTTTGATGTTGAACGAATCTGTAATGCCAGGTAACATTATGGTTTTGTATTCACTTCATGCTCGTTAATGGGATTATCAAGTAAAATCTGGTATAAAAATTGGAAAGAAAGCACAAAGGATTTCTGTAATGCATAGCACACTTTTAAACAGAACACTTGGAAATAAGAATGACTGAAAAAAATTGCACAGCAATGTCCTTTTATCAAATTACCTCTATGGAAAATATTTAAGTCAGGGCATGATTAATTCTCTTTATACGGTACCTACCTCTGTCTCTTTGTCTGACTACCCATCCACATATTTATATCCTGCTCTCTGCATCTTAATTATCTCAATCCTGCCTCTCAATGTTATATAAAACAAAATTTAAGAACCCAAACAAAAAGTAATATTAAAAATTGAAGGGGTATTAAAAAATAATACAACCAATAAAAACAATACATTAACAGCAACAGAAGTAGGCATTAAAAGCTTAACATTCTTACACATCCAGGAAGAAATTAAAAGACCTTCCATTAAAAGCTTGAATAGACCTGTCATCTGTCAAGAAAGATTGTCTTATCAAAAAGGTTTTCTCTCCCTTTTTTAGCCAGATGTGGGTGGCTACTCTAAGCAGGATTTCCAGGGAAGATCTTAATATTTAGGAAGGATCACACCAATTTAATAGAGTCACCTTGTTTATTTGCCCAGCTAAAGCCTTCCAATTATTAGTGCTAGCTTTGACTTAATTGTAAATTGCAGAGAGGCTCAGCCAAAATGCATCTCTCTTCCTGGCAATCAGGACAGAGCTTGTTGGCATTAATTCTCTCTTAGAAAATATAACTAAAGGGTCAAAATGGGAAATACTACAACTTTGAAGTCACTGAATTAGCACGGTGTAAAAATTCTGGTTTGGCAGCTTAAGAGGAGATGAGATCTTCTGTTTCCAAAAACTTTGCTATCCTGAATAGGCATGTTCTATCTTTCAAAATTAAAAGGGAACAATTTTTTTTTGGGGGGGGACAGCAGTTACTTTGTTCCATGCTCAATAACATAAGAAAAGGGGAAATAAAAGAATAAGACGATAATAGAAGGTACTTCCTAATAAAATCTTCAATGCATCAGTCACTCACTGCTAGTTTAAACTAAGATTATAACACAGCCTTCCCAAAACCAATAGCTTTGCTGACTGAGATTTATAGGAATTGTAGTTTAACACATTGGGTCTGAAACAAATGGTCAGAGGTCATTAAATTCTAAAACCACATAAGCTTAATATGGACAAGGCTGTATGCAGCATTTAAAATCTCAATGACACTTTGTTTTAATATTTGTACACGAAGCATTATAAGCCACTATCGTGATTCAGCTAATCATATCTAAACATTTGAGTTTTGCAACCTTAAGTTCTTCACAAATATCATAATTGGAACAGGTATTTATGCTGATAAAGTATTTGTGATTTCTGTTACCCCAGAAGTGACTATTCTGTACATCTATGCTTCTTATATATTATCTACCGCTTACTCTAATGGTATATTCTTCTTTGAGGTGAATGCAATATAAACATTACTTTGCTTGAAAGTGTGCAAAGTATTATTATTAATGATTTATTTGCAAGAGAAAAACTGTTATAGCTCAGAACTAATCCGAGAAATTGGGGGGGGGGGGAAATCACAAGAAGGTAGTGACAAACCATTTCCGTAATTTTGCCAAGAAAATAACATACATGAGTCCATGTAATATCCAGAAATGAAAAAACTATACAAAGGAATCTGTTTTAAGTTTAATTCTTTTAAGTTTGTAGCACTGTCATCATATTAAATCATCAAAGTAAAATTATATTTTTCCTTGCTTATCAAGGGTATGCATGTATGTCTATGGATAGGAGGAAATTATATGGTTCTGAAATCTATGCCCTGATTTCTGACTTACCTTAAACGGGTAAATTTAATTCCTAATATCTGGGTATTTTAGAGATGAGCTGGAAATTAGAACTCATTCAAAGAATTATGGCATTCTAGTGCCATCTAGTGAAAGTTTACAGCACATTGTATTGTTGTATGGAAACTATATCTTAGATGCTACCAAAGAGTAACAAAAGAAGAATATAAACCGTCCAAAAATCCCATAATATGTATTTGAAGGTGGGCTTTCCTTATCTTAACACTGGATTATATAAACATTTCATGATATCTTTATATGATCAGCAATTTAGAAATATCCTAACTTGATACAACTGTGGATTGTGTATATAATCATGAATTAATGAGGATTGAAATGAATTTAAAGAAAAAGAGCACATGGATATTCCAGATTCCTTTTTTTTTTAAAATCCTCTTTCAAGTAAGGTAGAACATAACTTATATTTGTATATCCCCAATTTCAACATTTATTGTGTGGTTGTCAGAACTGAATGGAAGTTGAAATTTGCAGAAGAACTTCATGTGCTATTTCAGTGTTTTTCAACCTTTTTTGTGCAAAGGCACACTTTTTTCATGAAAAAAATCATGAGGCACACCACCATTAGAAAATGTTAAAAAAATTTAACTCTGTGCCTATATTGACTATATATAAAGTAATTCTCTTGAATCCTCCGCGATTGTTGCTATGGGCGCACGCATGGGACGTCAGTGACGTCCCTGCGTGCGCTACCTCCCGGCGGTCCCCGTGTTTTTAAAGTAAATGCGGGGCTGCAGGGACTTAATAGAGGCATCCCTGTGTCCCGAAAGCAACTTTCGGGACACAGATGTCCCGAGGCAAAAACACCCAGCGGGTGTTTTCCCACGGCACACCTTACACTATGTCACGGCACACTAGTGTGCTGCGGCACAGTGGTTGAAAAACACTGTGCTATTTAACAACAAGGAACAAGAGTGTCCTGTTCTCCTAGGATAAATGCTACATTTTTTGCAACTTTTTCTCAGCAATCTTTAAATGATTGTTTATAATTTCCTTCTTTCGCACTTAACTAAAAGCTGGGTTGAGCAACCTTTTGGGTTTGGGGTCATGGTGGCCTTATTACCATCTTGCACTCTTGTCTTTTGCAAGAAAGCAATCAGATCTTTTTTCTCTCTTTCCTGGAAGCCTGTTTACAAGGCCAAAAAGAATGTGGGATGGAATGGGAAAGAAAACAATAAAAAGGGGGATTTTTAAAAAAGAAAAAAAAGAGGTACAAGAAAAAAAAGGATCAGTAGCTCATAACTTGTTTCAGCCTTACTTCTAATTAAAATGTGGCTCCAAGTAGGTAACTCTTAACAAAATGTGAAAAAAGTTGCTTGCGCATTAGTCATGGTGATGCAGTGGTTAGAGTGCAATATTGCAACCTACTTCTGCTGACTCCTGGTTGCCTGCAATTTGGCAGTTAGATTCTCACCGACTCAAGGTTGACTCAGCCCTTCATCCTTCCGAGGTCGGTAAAATGAGGGCCCAAATTGTTGGGGGCAATATGCTAACTCTGTAAACAGTTTACAAAGGGATGTAAGGCACTGTGAAGTGGTATATAAGTCTAAGTGCTATTGCTCTCTTGCAAACTTCTAAAGGCAATATTTATTTTTTCAAAAATTGTATGGAGTTCTTTTTGTATGTTGTATTGGGTTTTTTTGTACATTGTATGTCATATTTAAAAACTGTATTCATTAACTTTCCATATGGTAGTTGTTTATTACTATATTTTTAATTTATCTGATTCTTGTGATTAGGACTGAAGGTGGAAAATGTTGTGATGAATTAAAGAAATACATTCCTTCTTCCATAATCCCTTGCCTTAATTCAGGATTAATATCAAGAGAATCCATATGACAGATAAAATAATGCACTTTATTAAGGCAGCGTGTTAACTTTCCAAGCAAATAGTATAAAACAACTTTTTTCAGGTTAAATAATAAAATACCACAAGGTTTAAAAGCAAAAAAAAAAACACCATTTACTTTTCTTTTAGGCCTTTACACAAGTTTTGACTTTTTATATGTATCTTGAAATAACCGTTCAATTCCATAAATCCAGAATAGGTTTTTGTGGTGGCAGCAATTTAAAAGATACAATTCTTCTTTTATTTACACCACACTACACTGCTCTATTGGGTTCTGTTCTGTTTTCAATTTCCTTTTCTCTTTTCCAAAGCAATAATTAAGTGATATTCACACCATTGTGAATCTAATGATTACCAGATTAAATACTCCAGGTGCCAAATCCTTATAAATAATATATATTTCCCCTTATATAGTAAAATACTGCTTGAATAGTATCTTAAATATTTTATGATGGATATCCCTAATTACTTGCCAAAGTATTAGCTGATACATGAACAAACAATATAATTTAATGCTCAAATAAACTTTAATGCTACTTTAAAAGCATTTAGTTAGTTCCTCTAGTGTCTACAGTGGTTGCGTGGAATCAAAAAAACATTACATTTGTATCAAATGTTAGAATTTTTAAAAGCTAATGTGTAAAAACCAAATCTAATTCAATGGCCATTAACAGACAGAAAACAAACATTAAACTCTTTATTAAGTTGTATGCAAACATCTTTAAAAAATTGAATCTTCCTTGTAAAGAAGAGAATAATGAAATTTGGATTTGTCCTCAGGAAGACAAAATCTTTTTCTAATCAATAGAAACCTTGTTTGCTAACTGACCTGGCTATTTGCACAGGTGATTTTTTCCTTTAGCATACAACATCAAAGCAAATGTGCAGCATTGCTCTTCAGGGTTTCACAATGGATTTCCCTAACAATATATCTAACTTTAATGCCATTGTAATTAATAGGGTATTATTAATTAAATTATACTTATATTTCATATAAGTTCACGGGTGATTGAGCATTTCTTTCATCAAGTTCTGAAAATATTTTAACTAAAGGTGAGGTTGAAAAGGAAAGCCTGCTACCTCTTTGATATAAAACAAGTTATGTTGCAATCCTGCATCATAATCTTAATCTCGAATGAAACTACTGTCAGATAGCCAATTTTATTATATTTGCTGCTCTGTCTTCTACAAACATACTCATCATAAATCTAATTAATTTGGGTAGGGCATACTCAGTTGGAGATTTGCATTAGGTTAAAAATAAGGCTTAGGGGTGACATGATAGCAGTATACCCAATGTCTAAGAAGCTGCCACAAAGAAGATGGAGTCAACCTATGCACCGAAGCACCTGAAGACAGGACAAGAAACAATGGATGGAAACCAATGAAGGAAAGAACCAAGGAGAACAAGGAACTAAGGAGAAATTTCCTGAGACTTAGAACAATTAATCAGTGGAATGGCTTGCCTCCAGATGTTGTGAGTTGTCACTGGAGGTTTTAAGAAAAGACTGGACAAACATTTGTCATCCCCCCCTTTTTTTAAAAAAGAAAGAAGCATTGGGATGACAATATGTAGTAGACAAAGCGGGAATGAGAAATGAACCAGATCAAGAGAATTAATTTTCTCAAAAGTGATGTTATTTGAGAGATCTTCAATTTGAAGAAAACAACATACACCAGTGTTTCTCAATCATAGCAACTTGAAAATGGGTGGACTTCGACCTGGCTGGCGGGGGAATTCTGGGAGGTAAAATCCACATATCTTTAAATTGCCTGGGTTAAAAAAAAAACAATGCTGCAAATAGTCTACTTTTTCCACTACTCTCCTGTCAGGGTCTATTAGAAGCCTTGAGTATCTAAAGAAGAATAAATGCATTATTACATAGAGTGGAGTGTAATCTATACATGTTTATCCCTCTGGATGCCATATATCACAAAGAATTTTAGGTTTATCAATTCATACAGCTGTTATGACGAGAATGGGAGGCAAGGGAGGGAAAGGGGGAGAGGAGAAATGGTAAAATGAGAAGCGAATATTTGAACCATGAGAATATCTTGAAAATGATAATAATTTCTCATGAGTTCTAGCTCATGAAGAAACAGATTTTTTTTAATTTCAGTGTAAAATTTGAGGAACAGTACATTTGCATATTTCAAAAGTGAGGAAATCAGTCATTATGTATTTTATTGGTACAGCTGTCTTAGATCCTGTAAAACTCTGCAGAACGTATTTATCTGCATATCTGTATCTTTTCCTCTTGGTACTATAGACAGTGTTTGTATATCATACCAGCCTTTTTCCTCTTCTTCTCCCTCTGGATATCTAAGAGATCTCGGGATCCTGATTGAGACTGTTCACCATGTCTAATTTTTTTGCATTTTTTTAAAAAAAAATAATGAACTGAACTTATTTCAAAATGTGAGATACAAAATATTAGCCAATATACAAATGGCCACTAGATGGCTTCCTTATAATGAATTTAAAGCTATAAAAAATGATCCTGGCTAGAACCATCAAGAGAAGTGGCTGATGAAAGCTTAGATGCTATTCTTATGAATAACAGAACAACTTCCATTACACAATGTCAAGTACAAAGAATTAACAACTCAGCCTTGTTAGTTTGTCCGAAAGCTTATTACCGTATTTTTCAGAGTATATGACGCACCAAGGTTTTGAAGAGGCGGTTTTTTAAAAAAAGTAGGTAGGTAGGTAGGTAGGTAGGTAGAGAGAGAGAGAAAGAGAGAAAGAGAGAAATACAGTAGATAGGTAGGAGAGAGAGAGTAGGTAGGTAGGTAGATAGAGGGATATTTAGAGAGAAATTCAGTAGGTAGGTAGGGAGAGAGAGTAGGTAGAGAGAGAGGGAGAGAGAGAGAAATACAGTAGGTAGGTAGGGAGAGAGAGAGAGTAGGTAGGTAGGTAGGTAGAGGGAGGGAGAGAGAGAGAGAGAGAAATACAGTAGGGAGAGAGAGTAGGTGGGTAGATAGATGTTTCCAGGTGTATTTATCCATGTGCTGGAGAAGAAAATCACTGATAATCTGCAGCACCTAAGACTTGTTTCTGCTGGCACAGCACTTGATCAATATAATTCTCATCAATCCCTCTAACTGAAGAGCTTTCCAAAAGGAAAAAATAAAGTTTTTGCACTCTGCAAACCTCTCTAAAACGGCCCTTTTTCGCAAAAATGGGCCCGCTTTTTTCAAATAAAAGGCATGGATAGCTTGCGAGTGCACCTGTGGGGTAGGGCAAAAATGCCCCATTTTTTGCTCATTTCTGCCCTCACCAGCCTCCAGGAGCTCTCTGAAAGCCTGTTTTAGGCTATGCACTGCCATTTTGGTGAAGGGGGCAAGGCTTTGGGAAGCAAAAAAAAATAAATGCTGTATTCTATGTATAAGACGCACCCAGATTTTCAGCCTCTTTGTGAAAAAGTCTTATACAGTAAAAATACGGTAGACACTATTTGATTAACTTTTTTTTTTTAAGGGAAAAGGCTATAAGTAAAGCTGAAATATGAAAAAAAAATGCATTTGGTTATTGCTACATGCAGGGAAAGAATAAAATGTAAGTCTTTCATTAAAACATGAATGTTATAACATTGTCTTCTACTTTTTGCTATCACAATTATCTGAGTTTTTTGTGTGCAATGACTGAAGTTATCCCATTCAACTCCAAAGGCAGGGGACCCATACAACTGAGAAGGCATTTGTTTCAGTCACCCTTTCATTGTGCATCGATAGCAGCCGGGAAAATAAGCTAGCCACCCATAAAGATTTCAACAGCAGGGCTGCTCCATTTCAACATTTGAATCCCAAACAGTTTACACTAATTTGAAGCATCCGCTTTACAACAGATGAAGCAATCAACGTATTACACCCAGCTACATTGGTATCGTCACTGATACAACTGAAACAACATTTCAGCCTTTAAAATAATTGCTTCTTTTAAGCAGAATTCCCCAGGAAGCCATCTTTAAGGATTTACAGCATAAAGCATCCAGTTGTTCTGAATGCTTATTAACTGCATGTTATTTCAGTTACATGACTTGGCTCCATTTAGTAATTCTTGTCATTTGTGTTTTGCTGAAGTAGACGCAAAGTAAAATATTTCATAGCTGCATATTCAACCTATATAAAAAAAGCATGTTCCTCTAAAGAGACTGAAAACCAAACAGTCATTCCAAACTTCAGACAGGAAACACCTGGGCTCTTGTGGTAAAATAGCATCACTATGACCACACTGTTAAGTTTTCAAATAGACTGGATTGGATTCTTATCCATTCAGTTTTTATAAAACTAACGCACAAAGAGGCTTAAAGTCTATGCAGTGAGAACTTGTACCGAGTCCTATTTTAAACCTAATCCGCAGAGCTCACTGTAACAACATTGCCAAAAAGGCATTTCATGTAGTTTTGAATCTGGTAACGCTATGCTGCTAACTAAGGCACATAAACCTATACTTTGCCAAACCTATACTTGAACACTGCTCACCTGCCTGGAACCCACACTGCATTTCGGACATTAAAACATTAGCAAGGTATTATACAAGAAGAGTACTCAACTCCTCTGCTTGTAATAAAATTCCATATACTACCAGGCTTGAAATTTTAGGCCTGGATAACCTTGAACTACGCCGTCTGCATTCTGACCTGAGCTTAGTGCAGAAGATAATCTGCCATAATGTCCTACCTGCTAATGACTACTTTTACTTCAACTGCAATTCAATACAATACAATACAATAGCAGAGTTGGAAGGGACCTTGGAGGTCTTCTAGTCCAACCCCCTGCCTGGCAGGAAACCCTATACCATTTCAGACAAATGGCTATCCAACATCTTCTTAAAGACTTCCAGTGCTGGGGCATTCACAACTTCTGGAGGCAAGCTGTTACACTGATTAAATTGTTCTAACTGTCAGGAAATTTCTCCTCTGTTCTAAGTTGCTTCTCTCCTTGATTAGTTTCCACCCATTGCTTCTTGTCCTACCCTCAGGTGCCTTGGAGAATAGTTTGACTCCCTCTTCTTTGTGGCAACCCATGAGATATTGGAACACTGCTATCATGTCTCCCCTAGTCCTTCTTTCTATTAAACTAGACATACCCAGTTCCTGTAACCGTTCTTCATATGTTTTAGTCTCCAGTCCCCTAATCATCTTTGTTGCTCTTCTCTGCACTCTTTCTAGAGTCTCCACATCTTTTCTACATCGTAGTGTCATCTGCAAATTTGATAAGTTCCCCATTTATTCCCTCATCCAAATCATTGATGAAGATGTTGAAGAGTACTGGTCCTAAAACAGAGCCTTGGAGTACTCCACTGCATACTTCCCTCCATGTAGATGCAGTTCCATTGAGGACTACACGTTGAGTGTGGTTGGTCAGCCAGTTACGAATCCATCTGGTGGTGATTCTGTCCAACCCACATTCTTCTACTTTATCTAGTAGTAGGTTATGGTCTATCTTATCAAATGCCTTACTGAAATCCAAGTAAACTATATCGACGGCATTCCTCTGGTCCACTAATTTTGTCACATTATCAAAGAATGTAATAAGATTAGTCTGGCATGATCTGTTTTTGATAAACCCATGTTGGCTTTTGGCTATTACTTTGTTTGCTTCTATGTGTTCGCTAATTTGTTGCTTGATTATCTTTTCCAGAATCATTCCTGGTATCGAGGTCAGGCTGATAAGTCTGTAGTTTTCTGGGTCTGTTTTTTTCCCTTTTTGAAGATGGGAACCACATCAGCTCTTTTCCAGTTGTCTGGCAGTTCCCCGGTGCTCCAGGATCTCTGAAAGATATAGTTCAGTGGTTCTGAGATCTTGTCTGCCAGTTTCTTCAGAACCCTCGGGTGTAATGCATCCGATCCTGGTGATTTGAACTCGTCTAGGGTAGACAGGTGCTCACTTACCATTTTCTTCCCTATTTCAACTTGTGTTCCTAATCTGATTTTTGTGGTGCTGTTTTTGATAGGTTGGACTGTTTTATCCCTTTGTGTAAAGACAGATGCAAAACATGAGTTAAATTGTTTCCTTAACTTTTTTCTTGTTTTTAACATGTTGAAAGAAGCTTTTCTTGTTATCTTTTTACTTTTGTGGCAAGCCTTTCTTCATTGTGAGCCTTAGCTTTCCACACTTCATCTTTACAGGCTATTTGCTGATATTCTGCCTTAGTTATGTCCCACCCCTTCCACTTTTTATACTTATCTTTTTTGTCTTTCAATTTGTCAGAGAGTTCTTTATGCAGCCATGCTGGTTTCTTTTGGAAGCTGTTATTTTCCTTCTTCATTGGTATTGTGCTAGACTGGGCTTTTGTAATCTCATTTTTCAAAATTTCCCAAACTTCTTGAGTTGAGGATTCTCATCCATGGAATTTTTCCCAAGCTCTCTCTAAGTTTATTGAAATTAGCTGTCTTAAAGTCCAAGACTCTAGTTTCACTTTGTTCTACTACTTGTGTTTGCATAATGTTGAATTCCAATATTGCATGGTCACTTGCCCCCAGGGTTCCTGTGGTTTCAACACCTTCTATCATTTCTTCTCTGTTAGTGAGAATTAAGTCCAATATGGCTGATCCCCTTGGTCCCTTCTCTACTTTTGGGGAAACAAAGTTGTCTGCTAGGTTTATTAGGAACCTGTTGGATCTTCCACTTGGTGCAGAGTTTGTTTCCAGGTTGATGTCAGGGTAGTTAAAATCCCCCACTACTATTGTAGTGTGCTTCCTACATACCTTAGTTAGTTAGCTGACTAGCAAAAGTTTATCTACTTCCTCTGCTTGGTTAGGTGGCCTGTAGTATAGACCTATGGCAATGTCATTTCCCCTCCCCCAACCTTTAATATTGACCCAAAAGCATTCAAGATAGTTCGCATCATTGTTGTGCTCTATTTCTGTAGCGAGGTAATTATTTCTTAATTATTAACTGCAATAACACAAGGGCTATCAATAGATACAAACTAAATGTAATTCCTTCTAATCTTGATGGCAGGAAAAACTAATTCAGTAATAGAGTAGTAAATGTGTTGAACACCCTACCTGATCCTATTGTTAGTTCCGCTAACTCCCATACCTTTTACCTTAAGCTGTCTATCGTGGACCTTATGCATTTCTTAAGAGGTTTCTAAGGGGGCATGCATAAGAGCACCAGCATGCCTACTTTCCCTATCCTACTGTCCCATTTATATATACTCTTTTAATCTGTTTGTGGCTATGTTTTGCTTATTTATAACAATTTATTTGTGCCATTTTTTCATGTGTTTTTCATCTGTTTCCTTGTACTTGTTGACAAATAAATAAATAAATAAATAAAAATAAACTGTTTCCCAAATGTTCTGTGCTTGTAAAATCTGCAAAAGGCTTGAGAAAGTAAAAATGTTATTTGTGACTATATTCTCTTTACCGATATGTACCAGCCTGATCCCTAGGATATCAAATAGCACTGTGTTCACCTAACTTCAACTTGAAAAAAGAACTTGATTCAGGACAGGCCCAACAGGAATATATAAGAATGCAACCTATGCTGTGGCAATTGGTGGATAGCTGGTACAGCCAGAGTGTGTTCTGAATCATAAAACATTGCCATTAAGGGTAATGATAAACAAATCATGCAAGCACTCCACTCACCCTCCCTTTCTTTATTTCTCTGAGTGAAGTTAATATTTAAAAGTCATCTATTTCTAAGCAAAAGACTTGTTTCTAAATATTTTATGCCCTGATCCACAGACTGGTCAAAGCCAACAAAACAAAATACATTACTACAAGCTTATTTATTTATAAAAATTTATTTATTTATAAAATTTATATGCCGTCCAATCCCGAAGGACTCCTTGGAAACTTGGACAGAAACCCTCCCTCTAGCTGGATAAATAGATACAATTCCTCTGTAACATGCCTTGCATGCATGTGTAGGAAGCCCGCCCTCTTCCCCAGATTAAAAATATTCCTTATTCTTAATATTAAAAAGAGGCAGGATAGAATATTTTCCCAAAGAGAAATGGAGAAAAGCCTTAACAAAGGCAGAAAGCAGCCCCAGTCTTCCTGCCATAGGAAAACAGCTTCAAACTAAGAAACTTGAAGAGGTTGGCCTTTAGGAATGCAGATTTGGTATCCATTCAGGAAGACTGGGCCGATCTATTCACAAACAAAATGCCACAGCTCCCCCAAGCTGGAGCTGATAGGATTAAGAACTTACATTCCCCAACCCAAATTCTAAGGACAGGACATGTCCTTTAGGACATAATAGGATAAACCCTAATCATTGGCTAGGTAAAAGACACAAGGCTCACTAGATTGCACAACCCCCTGGAGCATCTTAATCACAAAACAGCAAAACCCTACAAGGATCCATCCACTCACTCAGCTATTTTGTCAGCCACCCAAGAAACATGCTCCTGTCACTGAAGTTTCTGAAAATCAAATAAACAGAGAACTTCTTTCCTCGTAGCCAGCCTCATTTATTTTTTCTTCTCCTGGCTTGGTACCAGACAGGATTTTTCTTCCAACCCATGTAAAGGAACTATACATAAGAAACACTGCAGCAAAATTGAAAACCCCTAATTCAGTACATGTTTTTATGGCATGTTACATTTGTATATCTTTACACAGATCCCCCACACACTTCTGCTTTTCTCTTTAAACTTCTTATCAAATATCAGGTGCATTCTGTAACACCTGGAAAGTTCCAAAATGTATTGCATGGGTGCATTTAGTATTTCATATTCAATATAATGCTTCAGAATCTTCCAATTATTTCTGTTCCAAAATCTTAAAAGAGATTTTTCTTTGAGTACAATGGAGAGATACAGTGGGGCTCTGGGGTCAACAGAGTAAACTCACAGCATGCTGAAATAGATTTGATCATTTTGAATGTCCCAGTATAATGTCCCTTGAATGGCTAAGGCTGAAAATATAAACTTTATAATATAATTTAAATGCCTAGCTGAGTGGGTGCAGGGGAGAAAATTCTGAAAATATAACACTGGTAAAACTGTCTGTATTATTCATAGATACTGTAATATCCTTTATAAAAAGACATAAATACAAATCTATTGAAAGAAGACACATATATACAAATTAATATAAAATAGCTTTTCATCTGCCTATTATGTGAAGGAGACAACTATGGTTGCTTTGGTAAACCCCACTGAAAATATATCAAAATGTGTACTCTGTGCATGAGACATACATACATTCTACAAAAAAATGGTCCTGAATCTATTATGATATTATAATTAGGGCTCCCACTTCTGGGCAGCAAACAGTTTAAAGCTTCCTATTTGCAGCCTTCTAGTAGTTGTCCAGGGTTTTGCAATCAAATTTTTATAACTTTAATTATAATATTAATATGAAGTGAACTGGGGAATAGTTTTAACTCCCAAATTTGCCTAAGGTTTATGAATATAGTATCAAATCCACGGAGATACTAGAAAATATGTTGTTGCAAATTCTTGAATTAAAACAGGAATCTCAAAACAAGCTTTAAAGTTTATAAAACACTAGTTCTAATTTGACTTAAGGATTTTACACAAAAGGTTTGGAAAGCAATCCCAGCCCTGTTAAATTTACTTTGACTTTTTTGTGTATGTGTTATTTTTGTATGGAAGGAAACTTGGTATAGCTGAATCTGATTTCATAGCAAAGAGGAATGAGTTTGCAAAATAAACCTGAAATTAAAAGCTCACAGTTATGCTTAATAAAAAACATTTTGGCATGTATCTATCTGATGCTTATTATCAGCTATTAAAATTTTTACGGTTATTATTGCATCCACAATATCATCATCACCATATTAAAACATAATTACATATAAAACAATATAATTCAAACTGCCCAAAGGCCTGCTGATTCAGTTCTACAGAGCAATGAGGACCTGTATACTGCACGAGTCAAAAAAGAGAGCTGTGAAAATATCTACAGACCCCTCACATCCTGGACATAAATTGTTTCAACTTCTGCCCTCAAAACCAAGCAATAGGGCACTGCACACCAGAACAACAAGACCCAAGGACAGTTCCCCCTCCAATGCCATCACTCTGCTTAGCAACTAATTCCCACAACACTGACATATTACCTACTAGGACTGTATTATTATTATTGTGCGCATGTGCGAGATTCGGAATGGCGGCCAGGGCTCCTTCGTCGTAGAAGACCTGGCGAAAAAAGCTCTAGGAGCCCGTGGAATTAGCCTTTCACCGCCTTTGCCAGGGTCCTCCGGGATGACAGAAATTCGGAGGACCTGTACGAACCACGAGCTGAGGGAAACCGACGCCTCCGGCCGAGCCGGGACCTCAAACTCTTCAACGCGGCTGGGCGTCCTTGCCGGCGGGCGCAGCGGCCGCGGCGGCCGCATGGTCATGGTGGAAGCGGGGGCGACGAAGGGCGCTCTGCGGTGGCTCCGGCGGTTCCAGCGGCGGCTAGGCACCCTCGGCGGCAAGTGCAGCAGTTTTACGGTGGCACTGGGAGCGGAGATGAGTAAGGGCGTTCCGCGGCGGCTTCAGCAACGGAGGGGTTTTTTGGCCCCTTCTTTACTAGCTCTGAAGCCTGGCGAACAGCTTGGCGGACAGCGTGGCGGACAGCTCAGAGAGCTTGGGGATTTTATGGTGACTCTGGCTGGGCTGATTATTGATCATCGTTGGTTGGAGCTGGGAAATTCGAACGGGGGCTTTGTCCGGCTTAGGCAAAGCGGGCGGCTGACTGGATGTGCCGTGGCTGGAGCCTTTTCCGGATGCCTCCTCCCCCCTCCATATTTAACTCAGCTTCACAGCGACACCAGCGCCTTTAACAACATTGTTCCCCTCATCAATGCTGTCCCTTTTTCCAATACTGCTACTGGCACTGTTACTACTCCTTCCAGCAACATAGTACCCTGTCCCAGCATTGTTTCTTTTACCAACGCTGCCTTATTTCTCAATGCTGCTCTTTCTATCAACGCTACCTATTGTACCAACATTGGTTCCCTGCCGCTCTGGACTTTGCCTACCAGATTTCCCTCACCCATAGACCTAGGGCCTGTGACCCTGTTTGTCTTAGCCCAGACTATTACCATCATTACTACTGGTTTCTATCCCCAGAAGGAAACTTTGGTTTGGGCAATAGATGGACAGCTGATGGCAACGAACTGAACTCGCACTTTAAAAACTTTTTAATCAATTTGCGCAACTATTTTAGCTACTATTCTTTCTTTCCTTTCACCTTTTTCTTCTTTCTTTGTACGGGCTATGCATGAGGTACGTATGAGATGAATGAATGTCCCACTTTTTATGATTATATTGTTGTATATTTTGTGTTTTTTTAACTACTACGTGGGGACTGTTTGGGAGAGTGTATGAGTATGTGTGATTCGGAGGACCTGCCGGGAGTTGCGGGGGTTGTGGGGGTGGTTGAGGGGACCAGAGACACGGGAGAGGGTCGGGGTATTGCGGTCGTAATAGGGAAGGGCAGATACGGCGGGGACTTCAGGGCAGGCCATTACCGGGGAAGGAGGGTTCGCTACATTACAGAGATCCCCCCTTCCGGCCCTGGGAGTCCCACTCCAAGACCAGATGGCGTAAGTAGTCAGGACCCTGGTCTCAGGCTGTTGTCGCTAAATGCCAGGTCTGTTGTCCATAAAGCTCCTCTCGTCCGGGACTTGATTATAGACGAGAGGGCAGACCTGGCATGTATTACTGAAACCTGGCTGGGCCCAGAGGGAGGAGTCCCCCTTGTAGAGCTGTGCCCAGAAGGATTTCAGGTGCTGCATCAGCCGAGAGCCCAGGGAAGGGGTGGGGGTGTGGCCGCCGTTATCCGGGAGTCGTTAGTTCCTCGTAGGGTCCCTGCTCCGGAGATTGTCGGGTGTGAGTCTTTGCTGTTAAAGTTGGACCTCAAGGGTCAAGTGGGTTTGCTGTTAACGTACCTGCCTCCCAACAGCGTTGCAGCAGCCCTCCCCTCGCTCCTCGAGTCGGTAGCCGAGCTGGCAGTTGAGTTCCCTAGGTTGATGGTCCTGGGGGACTTTAACTTGCCGTCGCTCGGTGAAAACTCAGATGGGGCGCAGGAGTTCATGGCTTCCATGACAGCCATGGGCTTGACCCAAGTAATTCGAGGCCCAACCCACTCAGCGGGACACATGCTTGACCTTGTATTTCTCTCGGAGCAGTGGATTTGTGATCTTGGTCTGAGGGGGAGTGACATCATACCCCTGTCGTGGTCAGACCATTGCCTACTGAGGCTCGACTTCCGGAGGCCAAACCCCCACTGTAGGGAGGAGGAACCGACCAGGTGGTTCCACCCCAGGCGTCTTATGGAGCCGTCAAGGTTCCAGACAGAGCTTGGGGTTATTCCTGACACTTTCGCCCTCAGTCCGGTAGAGACTCTGGCTGCTGCGTGGCACTCGGCAGCGTCGGAGGCCCTCGACCGGATTGCGCCACTGCGGCCCCTCCGAGGCGGCGGATCCCGGAGACCTCCTTGGTTCACCGAGGAGCTCCGGGAGATGAAGCGCCGGAGGAGATGCCTAGAGCACCGTTGGAGGTCCGATAAGTCCGAATCGAACCGAGCAATGGTAACCACCTGCACCAGGGAATATACCAGAGCACTTAGGGCAGCTAAAAGATCGCACATAGCCACCCTGGTTGCATCCGCTGAGTCTCGTCCAGCCGCCCTGTTTAGGATAACCCGCTCCCTACTGAACAAAAGGGAGACGGGGGAATCCCTGCAGGGCAGAGCTGAAGAATATGCCCAATTTCTAGCGGACAAAATTGCTCGGTTTCGGTCGGACTTGGACTCCACACCCGCAGTTCCAGCCGAGGCACAGGGGGACCAAGTAGAACAGCACTGGGTTGAGTTTCAGGACGTTACCCCCGGGGATGTGGACAAGGCCATGAGAGCTGTAAGTTCCTCCACCTGTGTTCTGGATCCGTGTCCCTCATGGCTGGTTACTAACTGCAGTGAGGTGACACGAGGCTGGATCCAGGCGGTTGTGGCCGCCTCCCTTCGGGAGGGGAACTTCCCCGCCGCGCTGAAAGCGGCGGTGGTGAGACCCCTCCTGAAGAAACCATCTCTGGATCCAGCTGCTCTTAACAGCTATCGCCCGGTCTCCAACCTTCCCTTTTTGGGGAAGGTTGTTGAGAAGGTGGTGGCCTTCCAGCTCCAACGGTCCTTGGAGGAAGCAAACTATCTAGACCCCTTCCAGTCAGGCTTCAGACCCGGTTACAGCACAGAAACCGCTTTGGTCGCATTGATGGATGATCTTTGGAGGGCCAGAGATGAAGGACATTCCTCCATCCTGGTCCTCCTTGACCTCTCAGCGGCTTTCGATACCATCGACCATGGTATCCTTCTGCGACGACTGCGGGAGGTGGGAGTGGGAGGCACCGTGCTACGGTGGTTCTCCTCCTACCTCTCGGACAGGTCGCAGTCGGTGTTAGTGGGGGGGCAGAGATCGTCCCCTAGGCCCCTAAATTATGGGGTGCCGCAGGGCTCGGTCTTATCCCCCCTACTATTCAACATCTACATGAAACCGCTGGGAGAGATCATCCGCAGGCACGGGATTAGATACCATCAATATGCGGACGATACTCAACTGTATCTGTCCGCCCCGTGCCAAATCAATGAAGCGGTTGATGTGATGAGCCGGGGCCTTGAGGCCGTCATGGACTGGATGAGGGTTAACAAGCTTGTGCTCAACCCAGAAAAGACCGAGTGGCTGTTGTGTTTCCCTCCCAAAGATTTGGCCAATATTCCAACACTCAGGCTGGGGGGTCAAAATTTACACCCCTCAGAGAGGGTTCGCAACTTGGGAGTCCTCCTGGATCCACAGCTGTCATTCGACCACCATTTAACGGCTGTGACCAGGGGGGCATTCGCCCAGGTACGCCTGGTGCGCCAGTTGCGACCCTACCTGAATCGGGAGGCACTCACAACAGTCACTCGGGCCCTTGTGACCTCTAGGCTGGAATACTGCAATGTGCTCTACATGGGGCTGCCCTTGAGGAGCATCCGGCGACTTCAGCTAGTGCAGAACGCAGCCGCGCGAGTGATCGCGGGTGCACCTCGATTCACCCGCATAACACCTATCCTCCGCGAGCTGCGCTGGCTACCTGTCGATCTCCGGATGCGCTTCAAGGTGCTATTAATCACCCATAAAGCCCTACATGGCAGTGGATCGGGATACTTGAGAGACCGCCTTCTGCCAATTACTTCCCTCCGACCTATAAGATCACATAGATTAGGCCTCCTCCGCATTCCATCGGCCAGCCAGTGTCGGCTGGCAACTACAAGGAGGAGGGCCTTCTCAGCAGTAGCCCCGACCCTTTGGAACGAGCTCCCCGTGGAGATTCGTACCCTCTCCACCGTCCAAGCCTTCCGCACAGCCTTGAAGAACTGGCTCGCCCGTCAGGCCTGGGGATAAGAATTATTACCCCGCCCGAATGATGAATGTATGGTGCTTATTATTTTATTATATGTTGTTATCTCAATGTTGTATCCCCCCCCTCCCTGGTTTTTGTGTGAGCCGCCCTGAGTCCCCTCAGGGAAAAGGGCGGCCTACAAATACTAATAAAACCTAAAAAACCTATTATTATTCCCTTCCTTGCTAATAGCTATCTCTTCCCACTTATGACTATAACCATGTTGCTTGTATCTTTACATTTATATTGTTTTATTTGTTTACTAGTATGATTTGATAGCTTATTAGTAACCTTGACTATCACTAAGGGTTTTATCTTTTTATTCTTGTATTTTATTCTCCTTATGTACACTGAGAGCATATGCACCAAAGACAAATTCATTGTGTGTCCAATCACACTTGACCAATAAAGAATTCTATTCTATTCTATTCCCATTCTATTCTTCTATTAAATAAATAGGAAAATATCAAGCTGAAAAAATGTGAATAATTCCCGAGAAAGTATGTGGTAGTTTTGACATATTTTAAAATGCAAACAAATAGCTATTGATAGCAATAAACTAGGTTTTCAGACTATGATGCCCAAACTCACAATTTCTCACTGAGTGGAAGAAGAAGAGAGAATATCACTTTAGAATAGATACCTGCAGATCATAATCCAAGATAATTGGGTAGGGATAGGCAATCAGAATTTTTCCCCCATCGGCTCCAGATCCATGCTCTGCAAAGGATTGTGGGAGTCACTGTCAACCTTGACGCTGGTCTTCAAAGTATCTAAAAGGCATCCAGTCATCATCCTCAGTAATATGAGACATTGTGAACTCAGATAAGTGAAAAATGTGTTTGAAATAGCAGTGGTTGCTCTAAATTAATAATATGAAAGGGAAGAGAAGAACTGACATGAGTGTGGTAAATATTGATGTTGAAGAAAAACTGCATGAAAAGTAAGGCATAAAGTCTGTTGAAACGTGGAAAGGCTGCTGTCATACAAAGTTTAACTGGAAAAATGTTAACTATGTTGTGGCTGTGAGATTTGTTGAATGCTTGTGTGGAGAATAGTGCTATTTCTCTTTAAAGGAAAGACAGCAAGTTATTTTGGTAAGTGTGCCTGGAAGGTATTACATATATTTCTGATAGAAATGCTTAATGGACAATGGACAATGTACACTGAGGCTTTATGCCAGGCAGGGAGAATGTTTTCCTCTCTTTAGCAGATCATTGAGGTATGAAAATTATCAAAAGTCTATTTACAAATAATCCTCAAATTACAAGTGTACTGGAGTCTTCCCATTACAACTGTAAGTCATTAACAGTTGTAAAACATGATGGATCTGATTGGGTGTGGTTTTTTTTTTGCAGTGGTCATTAAGTGCAAATCTACTGTTTACTATGCTCATGGTATTGCCCAAAACTGGAAATGCCAGTTTTTGCTAAAACTGTTGTAAAATATGTTCATATGAGCGTGGGATAATGCAAACTGCCATAAATGCGGCTGGGTTGCTGTGCAGCCATGTGACCAGAGGAAAGGATGAGTGCCAAAACTTTGGGGTCAGGCTTTAAGCTTCCCCTTTCAGATAGCTACTATCTTTAGTGGATCACTATGCAACTGGTTGTAAGTTGAGGACTACCTGTACTGTCAAAGGGTTGAGGTTGGGAAAGTGCATACTAAAGTGAGTAAGTTTGCATTGTAGAAGTTTTGGTACAAACATGGAGGTTGAAGACTGGTTGCTGGTTATGTTAAGAGCAATACTTGATAGAAGTACATGAACATGCTCAGAATGATTAGCAAAAGATTTAATGTTGAGCAGGGAGTTTGAGAAATTAAAGGATTCCCCATGAGAGATCATACAATGTAGATCATACAATGAAAAAAAGGCTCAGATCCAAAAATTTGGATCTGAGCATTATTGCATGAAAAACCAAGGTAATTATTTTTGACAGGGTAAATGAATAAATGGCAAAAAAAACCCACCCTAAAACACATGTGTTGAATGTTTACTATAGATGGGAAAATAGATAACGAAACATGAAGTCACGGAGATGCTGGTGGAGAGGAAGTGAAGGATATGCAGTCTGTTAAGAGGAATGAATGTATGGAAATGAAGATTCGGGATTTAGTATGTTAGTAAAAACACAAAAGTATATTGAAATTAGGAGAAATTGCATAATTAAGAAATGTGCCTGTAATATGAGAAGGAAATAAATGTACCGTGGTATCTCAATACTCATCATTAATTGGTTTTAGGGAAGTGCAATGAGTATCAAAAATGATAAGTAGCCAACAAAAATTTCCCATAAGGAATAATGTAGTGCAGTGATGGCAAACCTTTTTTGGCTCACGTACCATAAGGGGGGAGCGCAGGGGGGCCGTGCACAGGCGTGCCGCATCCATAATGCAATGGCAACCTCCCCAGTGTGCAGGCGCACTTGAGAGGCACTCCTCCCATTTTTTGCATGCTTTTTTTGTCCTCCCCAGGCTCCAAAAGCTTTATAGGAGCCTGGCGAGGGGGAAAAACATCCTCCCCTGCCCCCCCCCCCCGAGGCACCCCGGAGGCTTAAGGAACCTTCAGGAGGCTTCCCTGAAGCCTCCAGAGAACTGAAAACAACCTCCTGAAGGTCCCTGAAGCCTCCGGAGGGTTTAAAACGACCCTTCGAGCAAACTGGAAGTGACTTCTGGTTTGCTCGTAGGGTCGTTTTTAGTTCTCCGGAAGCTTCAGGGAAACCTCCTGAACGTCCCCGAAGCCTCCGGAGGGCTTAAACTGACCATACAAGCAAATTGGAAGTCCTTTCCTGAACTTCCTGTTTGCCCATAGAGCCAGTTTTTGCACTCTGGAGGCTTTAGGGAAGCTTCTCAAGCCTCCGGAAGGCTTCCGGGGGCATGGGGAGGTTCTTTTTGCTCTCTTTTGCTCTTATAAAGCCTTTGGAGCCTGGGGAGGGTGAAAAATGGCTTTAAAAAAGGCTGAACTCAGCTGGCCAGCCCGCGCATGCACACTGGCCAGCTGACAGGGCATCGCCTTGTGTGCCCTGACAAATGGCTCCGCGTGCCACCTGTGGCACCCGTGCCATAGGTTTGTCATCCCGGATGTAGTGAATCGCAAGGCAGCTGATACTGACAAGTTCTAGCTTGTGTGTTGCATACCAAACAAAGGATTATTTTGTACTGGGACAAAATATTCATATCAAAATGTGTTGAGTATGAAATTTGATGGCTTTCAAAATAATTGAATACCAAGGTACCACTGTACTTTGAATAGAAAAGTGAGAACTTCAAGTGAATAACAATAATGAGGTCTCATCACATGAAGAGAATGAATCTGTACTGAATTGCATAACAAATGTATGAAGAAATCACAGATTAGATGAGAGAATGGGAGAATAAGATACTTGTGGTGAGTGATCCTTAAAGAGAGGGAGGATAAAAATTTAAAGAATAAAAGGCAGTGTATGAATTATATGGATGCAATAAAAACAAGAATGGATTGAATAACAAGACATGAAGAAGTACGGAGAACACTAAATGTAGCTATATTTCCTCCTTTATTTTCTCATCTCACATCTTTAGCTTTAGCATATTCTTATACTATTCTTCTTACTCTGAAAGGAAATATTGGAATGGTAAATGTACATTTATGTACAATAGTGTTATTTAGACATTCTGAAATAATCCATTTTTGGATTTCATTCATTGGACACACAATAACAGATATATTCCTATTTCCTTCTGCTGCATTGAATTCTACTGATTTCCACTAAATAATATAAACTTCTATATTAGCTACTTCAGCTGAAATTCTATCACAGTTAATATTTAACTCTTGAAAGGTTAATGGTCCAGGGATATGAAATGGGTTTGACTTGAAAGGCAATGACAACAGGGGATTCCAAAGAACTGGAAAAGGCAAAAATATTCAAGCAAATTAAGTTAAGGATATAACTTAGAAGTTTTCATTAAATTACTAACAAAATGTTATTGTTGATATTATAACTAATTCTGTCCTCTATTTCTGCGGTTTACAGCTGAAGCAGAAAGTTAAGTGTGATTGCCATACAATCTAATAACATTACCAGCCACAAACAACAGGCAGACATTGTATAATTCCAGGTTGGCAAAGCTACAAAATGTATGTGTGTGTTGAATACTCCTAAAATCTTCAAATATGTGGACAAGCATCTTGAATTCTAAATAATGGATATTAGTTGGGGGAATTTGGGAATGTGAGTACATACCCAAGATAGGAAAACATTTACCTTAAGAAAGAATGTTCCCATAATATATCATAATAAAAAATAGTCAGATGCAAACTGTAAGTACTCAGTTGCTGCGGAATGCTAACTGATTACAGTAATGAGGATCGGGAGAACCATATGTGGAAGCATGAAATCTTGGGATATTTTAGTATGGATAACAGTCTTAAACCTTTTGAATAAGAACACTACACAGTGGTACTTTGGTATTCATTGTTTATTAATTCCGGGAGGTTCTATGACTACTAAAAACTAGTCCCAAACAAAGCACTGACTTACCACATGACCCTTTGTTTCAGCAGGGAAGGACTTTCTATCTGCCACTTTTCCTGATAAGTGACCTTCCCAGCATGGCCGACTTCCTGTCCTTCCCCTGCTAACTTTCTGTCTGTTCCTCATGGCTGCCCCCTTTTCCTATTGCAGAACGCCAAGTACGAAACAAGTACAGACTACGAGTACCAGAAGAATATTTTCGCATCAAAACGCATCAAGTACCAAATTCAAGCAGTTGAGTACTGAGATACTACTGTTCAATGAAAAAAGCTATTCCAATATGTGCTGTGTCAACCCTGAAGTGAACCTGGATGAGTCCATCTTGCGGGCTTCAGGGTTGCCACGAAACAGAAGAAAGGACAGAGAGGGGAGAAATAGCTAGACGGGGTTTTGTAGAAGAGCCAAGGTGGCGCAGTGGTTAAATGCAGCACTGCAGGCTACTGCTAGATCAGCAGGTCAGCGGTTCAAATCTCACCGGCTCAGGGTTGACTCAGCCTTCCATCCTTCCGAGGTGGGTAAAATGAGGACCCAGATTGTTGGGGGCAATATGCTGACTCTCTGTAAACCGCTTAGAGAGGCCTGAAAGGCCTATGAAGCGGTATATAAGTCTACTGCTATTGCTAAAATAAAAAAAGTTTTTCCATGGGAACCAAGGACATTCTGACAGGTGGCTGGCCAGAGGAGTGAAATAGCCAAGCAACTGGCCAGCATCTTCACTGGACAGCATAACCAGTGACTTGGGGGAAACAGGAAACGTTTACTTTTTAATTAAGTGAATGCTGCGGGAATTTTAGAGTCAGCTTTCACCAGTTGTGCCAATATGATGTATCCAGTAAATTGTTCTTTGAGGCTTTCTATGGGTGCATTACTTGGAACGCTGACATGCTGATCAGATTGTATGCAGATTGGAGAATCTCATCATTAGCACATTAGTGGCACCAGTATGGGTCATCTCCATGTGATTCCAGCCCAATTATATTGGACAACAATAAGAGATCACGAAAATCCTTCCTGAAATTGTTCTTTGAGATTTAAGCCAAAAGGAAAAAACTAGAGCAAGAGGAAAAAAAGGACAGTAGTAGGAAAAAAAAAGACAATAAGACCAAATGTACTCTCCAAAGCCATTAGTGTGCCACTACAATTGTCTTTTCCCTTTTGGAGATGGGACATTTGAAGATGATTTTTTTCCAGTGAGTTCAATGAAAATGATTTAAAAAGCTATAATTTTTTTTTTGGCAAAGTAGATTTAAAGTTTACATTTTCTGCTGGTCACTAAGAGGCCATAGTTTCCTCAGATGACCAATGTCAGGGTTCCAAGTAATAGCCTGGATGAAATCAAAACTTCAAGGCAAAAGGCTTCCTCAAAGTATAGGTATGTCATATTGGCTCTTGCCCCCATTACACACAACAATCACATGCCCCAATCAGGTCACAGACCCAAACCCGGATGACTCCCATCTACTCCATGACAGGTGCTGGTGAGAGTGTCCTTGGTTCCCAGAAAAAAAGAATGCTATTTTGGCTACATATTTCCTCAGCTATCCCTACTCCCCCTGTCCCTTTCCCACAGCTCTATCCAGCCTCACGGTGGCAACCCAGAAGACATTCCAAGATGGCTCCAGGGTAAACAACCAGGTGAGTTGTTAGTACCTATGTAGACATAAGCAAAAAAGTGCAATCTGTTAAATGCTGTTCCATGCAATTCTGTCTGAAATAAACATAGTTCTGGCTGGAATGCTTTGTGGAGTGCATCCAAAGGGGTGCAAAGTAAGTCAAAAAACAGATGCTGCTGAGCAGAGGTCAAGCGTCTTTTCAAAATAGTACTTTATTTTTTCAGGAACCTCTTAAAACATATACCTGCCATTTGGAAAGCTTGGAATGTCCTGATGTTTGAGCTGATGTTTTGTAAAGCTCTTTTCTTCTCAAAGCCAAGTCCGGACCAGATTCATAAACAGTTTTTCAAAGAGACATTTCCAATCTAAAAAAAGAAATTTCCTTGAACTAAAATATGATGATTGTTCCAGTCTCAGGCATACATCCAGATGCAATTGAGAAGTCATTTCTGCAGACTATGGTCAGGGAACATAATGCAGATCTACAAGTTTCTTCTGGATCCTTCCCTTTCATCTCATTTTACACAACCCTTGGTTCTCCAAGGATTGCAAAGTGAATGGCAAGACTGCATTAAATTATAATATGGTGTGTTGGGTCTGGCTTAAACTGAGGCATGAACTCAGTCAATTATGGCATACTCAATAAATCATAATTAAATCAAGGTTTCGTATCATATGTTATGCAAATCTCAATAGTTCAGTCATTCTTATCCCTTTTACACAGACAAAGTTGCAAACTTATGGCAAGAGTCTAGCACTGTATGTCTGAAGAGGTTCCATTGTATTACTGTCACAAAGAGGAAGAGGTCAACCTATTTTACAAAGCACCAGGAAGTAGGACAAAAACCAAAGGATGGAAAATAATCAGGCAGATTAGCAACCTAGAAGTTAGGAGAAATTTCCTGACAATGTAAACAATTAAATAGTAAAACAGGCTTGTCTACAGAAGTCGTGGTTGCTCCAACATTGAGGGTTTTTAAGAAGAGATTGGACAACGATTTGTTTCCTACTTGAGCAGGGACTTAGACTAGAAGAACTCCAAGGCCCCTTCCAACTCTGTTATTCTATTACTTTATTATACATTGCAGTAATAAATAAATATATACATCCCTTTCCCTCCCCAAAAAATAAATAAGAATTCTATTGCGGCAAAGTAAAAATGAAGTGTTCACAGACTCGTAGAAATAGAATCTCCTGCCCCTTCCTGGAAGTTTATGGATGGGATTCAATTTTTTTTACTACCGGTTCTGTGGGTGTGGCTTGGTGGGCATGGCGTGGCTTGGTGGGCGTGGCTTGGTGGGCATGGCAGGGGAAGGATACTGAAAAATCCCCATTCCCACCCCACTCCAGGGGAAGGTTACTGCAAAATCCCCATTTCCTTCCAATCAGCTGGAATTTTGGCGGCAGAGAAGAGATGGGGACAGGGCCAGTCAGAGGTGGTATTTACTGGTTGTCCGAACTAGTCAAAATTTCTGCTACTGGTTCTCCAGAACTGGTCAGAACCTGATGAATACCACCTCTGAATGGGTTCAAATGCTCTGACTGAGAGTGGCATATGAAATAATAACCTTACTAGGGTTACAGTGAAGTAACTGAGAGGTATTCCTTCTGAAAGTGAACAAGGATTTTATTTTACCATTACACCAATTACATATAAATGATACATTTCACATTGCTTACATTATCAGGGAGCTTCCTTAATAGATTGTGGAATGTAGATATACCTTGACTCCAGCAAATATTTCTCATAGTACCACATTACATTCCAATTAACAAGTTTGTTAAATGTAGTCTGGATTGCATGAAACCTACTGGATAAATCTCTGATTTGAAAACCATATTCAAAGTGGAACATAATTATAAAATAAGAGTATAGCATCATATATTTGGATGTTTGATGTGGTAGTTTTCAACACATTTATTTATCACTTATATGGCATGGAAGAAAATTTATAAATTGTACATATAGATATGCAGATTACATAAAACTAGATGGGATAACCAAACTCTGGAATGATCTGATATGTTAAATGGGATGAGAGCATCTTAAAGATAAATCAAAATTTTCCATTTAGGAAACAGAAATAAAATAGACAGAAAAAGAATGAGCTTTAAATAGTGCTCCAGAAAAATGGAATAGTTGTTGGTATAAATTGGATCAGTAAGTCATCAGTTTGAAGAGGCTACTGAGAGAGTGGTGGGAGGAAGGGAGGGAAGGAGACAGATGATAGATGTAAATGGAATTTTTGGCTGCATTAACAGAAATCACACACAGTAATGGTTCCACTTGGTTCTACTTTGGGCAGAGCTTACCTCAAGTATTGTGTCTGGTTCTGGGCACCTCACTTTAAGAAGGATTTAGACAAACTGGAACAGGTTCAGAGAAAAGTAGTAAGGGCGATTAGACGATTAAAACTGTCCCATGGAGAGCGATGGAAGGAACTGAGAATATTTAGCCTTGAAAAGAAAAAACTGAGTGGATACATGATAGCATTTTCAAATACTTGAAAAGAAGTCACACAGAAGAAGACTCACTCAGCGGGTCATACACTTGACCTCATATTCCTCTCGGAGCAGTGGAGATGTGATCTAGATTTGAGGGGTATTAAAATCTTGCCCTTGTCATGGTCTGATCACTTCCTACTGAGGCTTGACTTTCAGAAACCAATCCCCCACTGTAGGGAGGAGGAACGGATTAGGTGGTTCCGCCCCAGGCGCCTGATGGACCCTATGGGATTTCAGACGGCGCTTGGAGAAATACCTGACGCTCTCGTCCACAGTCCGGTCAAGTCTCTGGTCGTTGCCTGGAATACAGCGGCGGCGGGGGCTCTAAACCGGATTGCGTCTTTACGGCCTCTCCGAGGCAGCGGATCCAGGAGGGCCCCTTGGTTCACCGAGGAACTCCGGGAGATGAAGTGCCAAAAGAGACGTCTAGAGCGCCGCTGGAGGGCCAGCAGCTCTGAATCAGACCGAGCACTGATGAGAGCCTATGTCAGAGCCTATCTCGTGGCAATATGGGCGGCGAAATGTGTGCATTTTGCCACTCTTATTGCATCCGCTGAATTGCACCCAGCCGCCTTGTTTAGAATAACCCGCTCCCTCTTGAAAGGGAGGGATGCGGATGACTCTTTACAAGTAGAGCTGAGGAATTTGTTCAGTTTCTAGCGGATAAAGTCGCTTGGATTCGGACAGACCTGGACTCCAATTGCTCAGTGCCAGCCGAGGTACTGGGGGAAGGTCTTGAGTGGAGTTTATGGACTGAGTTTCAACTTGTCGTTCCTGAGGAAGTGGACAAGGCCATGGGAGCGGTGAGTGCCTCCACTTGTATACTGGACCCGTGCCCCTCCTGGCTGACCTCGGCCAGCAGGGAGGTGACACGTGGCTGGATCCAGACGATAGTTAACACCTCTCTCTGGGAGGGATCCTTCCCGCTCCTCCTAAAGGAAGCGGTGGTGAGACCCCTCCTGAAGAAGCCATCTCTGGATCCAGCCATCTTGAGTAACTATCATCCAGTCTCCAACCTCCCCTTTGTAGGGAAGGTTGTTGAGAAAGTGGTGGCCTTTCAACTCCGGTGGTCCTTGGAGGAAACCGATTGTTTGGATTCCTTTCAGTCTGGATTCAGGCCTGGCTACAGCACGGAAACTGCTTTGGTCACGCTGATCGATGATCTCTGGAGAGCCAGGGATAGGGGCCATGCCTCTATCCTAGTGCTCCTTGACCTCTCAGCGGCCTTTGATACCATCGACCATGGTATCCTTCTGCGATGGTTGCGGGAGGTGGGAGTGGGGGGCACCGTTCTTCGGTGGTTCTCCTCCTACCTCTCGGACAGGTCACAGTCGGTGTTGGTTGGAGGGCAGAGATCGACCCCTAGGCCCCTCAAGTATGGGGTGCTGCAGGGTTCGGTCCTGTCCCCCCTCCTATTTAACATCTACATGAAGCCGCTGGGTGAGATCATACGTCGGCACGGGATTAAATACCACCAATATGCGGACGATACACAGTTGTATCTGTCCACCCCGTGCCAACTCAGTGAAGCGGTTGAAGTGATGTGCCAGTGCCTGGAGGCTGTCAGGGTCTGGATGGGAACGAACAGGCTTGCACTCAATCCCTACAAGACCGAGTGGCTATTGATACTCCCTCCCAAAGATGGTCCAGCTATTCCATCTCTCAGCCTGGAGGGTGAAATTATACACCCCTCAGACAGGGTTCGCAATTTGGGAGTCCTCCTGGATCCGCAACTGACTTTAGAACACCATCTGTCGGCTCTGACCAGGGGGACCTTTGCCCAGGTTCGCCGGTGCACCAATTGCGACCCTATCTGGACCGGGAGGCCCTTTGGATAGTCACTCACGCCCTTGTGACCTCAAGACTGGACTACTGTAACGCGCTCTACATGGGGCTGCCCTTGAAGAGTATTCAGAGACTTCAGCTTGTCCAGAATGCAGCCGCACAAGCGATTGTTACACCTATCCTCCGCGAGCTGCACTGGCTGCCCATTGGTCTCCGGACACGCTTCAAGGTGCTAGTCGTTACTTTTAAAGCCCTACATGGTATCGGACCTGGGTACTTGAGAGACCGCCTCCTGCCAATTACCTCCCATAGACCTATTAGATCCCACAGACTAGGCCTCCTCCGAATCCAATCTGCCGGCCAGTGTCGGCTGGCAACTCCCCGGGAGAGGGCCTTCTCTGTGGCTGCTCCAGCCCTCTGGAACGATCTTCCCATTGAGATCCGGACCCTCACCACCCTTCCAGCTTTCTGCAAAGCAATTAAGACCTGGCTGTTCCGGCAGGCCTGGGGCTGTTGAATCTCTCAGCCCCACTCGAGGATATGTTGTTGTTTTTTAAAATGTGTTTGTCTTTTATTTTTTATTCTGTACCCCTCTTTGATTGTTAGCCGCCCTGAGTCTCTCGGGAATAGGGCGGCATACAAATTGAATAAATCCAATCCAATAAAATCCAATGCTCCTGCCTTATTACTGCAGAAATGAAGACAGAGAATCATGCGTGTAAGTTATAGGAAGACTGATAGCAGATAAGAGTTTAGAAAAAGATCCTTAATTTGTCAGCAGAAACACCAACTCATATTGCATTGATGATATCAGACAAAGAAAATAAAGTGGAGATATGCATAACAACATGTGTTTATTTAAACCACACACACACACACACACACACACACACACACACACACACAAGACAGTTTAAGTGTGACACAGTTTCAACTTCGTCATTGCAAATCGGCAATTTGGATTGTCAATGGAGTTTTGCATCTTTGCTTTCATGGTATTAGTTTGTAGTTCTTGTTCTTGAGCAGTCAGTATTAAACTTTCCATTTTTTTTCTTGATGATTGCCATCTTAAGCCATGTCCATGTCAAGTTGTTATCACATTTTCCTTCAATGTTTTTCAAGTGCTGTCCATGCAAATCTTTGGTTTTGCCACACAGTGCTAGTACTCGAACTACCAGAGCAGAGACCATCTCCAGTGTCTCTAAGCCACTGAGACACTGCACCTCTTTGCTTATTTAGTATCTTGGCCCTAGAGGTTGGGGGGAAAGTCAGGCTTTCCTTAAGGCTAAAGAGGAACAGGACCATGTTGCCATGTCATATGGGATTCTGTTTCAGAAAGGAGGACTACAAGAGAGAAGACACCTATCCTGCATCCCAATAGGTGACACTGCTTCATAGAGAAGACTCTGAGTACAGCCACTCTCCTGGACCTAATGAGATGACCAGACAAAGTAGAAATAGGCTATCCATCAAATAACTTGGCCATGTATCATTTAGGGCTATATAGGTGATAATCAACACTTTGTAAACATTACAACTTATGCTCTTGTATCAGATGTGGTGACACAATTATGTTATTAGAGCTTTTGAATAATGATTTTGCTGCCTGCACATTATCATGTTGGTGTCACTGCAGTTTGTAATGTTTGCTGGTGGACTCATTTTTACTGGATAATTTCAGGTAGAGGCTAGAAAGCTCTTGGTTAGAGAGGCTTTAAATTTAGATTCTTGAACTAAGCTGAGAGTTCGATTTGATGGCCTAAATGTCTTTTTCCAATTCTATAATTCTAAGACGTCATGGTAATCAAGGCTCTCTGTTTATTTATTTCAACAGCGATAAAAAAACAATAATTAGAAATATAAATATTCTCAAAAACAACACAAGAATAGCAGCACTGTCATACACTTGAGCTTCTGTTGTGTTTAAAAATGTTAGAAAATAAAAAAGAATGCTGAAAAAAACTTAAATTGCAGATTAACTTCAGTGTTGTCTATTAATGGGATGAATAAAAGTAGTGATCTTGATTTAAGTGGTTGATGGGAATGAGTCCTCCTTAATCAGTGTTAAGCATGTTTGCATTCAAACCGTAGTTTAACCATCTAGCCTACACTGTGGTTTGAAATTATGATTTAGAGTCAATTCTTAATGAATGATAATCAACATTTATTCACTTCAAATAATAAAACAGATTATTATTATACTAATTAACAGGAAAGAATTAAATACATGTATATTAAAGGTAAAGGTTCCCCTTGCAAATATGTGCTAGTCATTCCCAACTCTAGGGGGTGGTGCTCATCTCCATTTCAAAGCCAAAGAGCTAGTGCTGTCCAAAGGTGTCTCCATGGTCATGTGGTCGGCATGACTAAATGCCAAAGGCGCACGGAACACTTAACTTCCCACCAAAGTGGTCTCTATTTTTCTACTTGCATTTTTACATGCTTTCGAACTGCTAAATTGGCATAAGCTGGGACAAGTAATAGGAGCTCACATCATTACGCGGTGCTAGGGATTTGAACTGCTTAACTACCAAGCTTTCTGATCGACAAGCTCAGCATGTTAGCAATACAAGATATCATAGAAAAGCAGGGAGGCACTTGGAAAAAAATAATAAATTGTTCAAAAGTCTAATTTGCCCTCTCCCTTTTATATACATATACATATGTTTTCCTGAAAATAAGGCATGATCTTATTTTCTTTTGACCCTCAAAATAAGCACTTGGGCTTATTTTCAGGGAGGTCTTATTATTTTTGAGATGCAGGAGGAGGTGAGCATGGTCATTTCATGGCTGCTGCTGTGTTGCAATATTTTCAGGGAGGGCTTATTTTCAGGGGAGGGATTATTTTAGCCCATGCGCTCAAAAGCCTGATTGGGCTTATTATCCAGGGAGGTCTTATTTCCAGGGAAACAGGGTACATATACATACTATTCCCTTCTCCTTCCTTAGAAGGCAGCAATTTGAGATACATTTTTTCTTTATATCAGAATTCAACAACCTTCCCAAATACAGGGAATAAACAAACAGATTTCTACCTGCTCCATTAAAATAACAATAGCAGCAGTGTCAATAGATGCACCTTTACAAGGTGGCCCATGTTATGAGATTTCAATGCTTTCCTTTTGAGATTTTGGGAAAGCTAAATCACTGCATTCTGGGAGGTCTAGAAAGCCCTAAAACAGGGAGGAATGGTACAAAAATAATTGGTGAGCTGTTAAAGATGGAATGTATGCTTGCAGCTAACCTATAATAAAAATTAAAGTAACACACAGAAAAGGGAGAAGTAGATTATTCTTAGCATGAAGGTAATTTAAAGGAAGATGCAGACATGATTAAAATTAGTGTCTAGGTAGATAGACATTACAAAAATTAAGTGGGCAGGCTCTTTCCCTGCTTTCAGAGCAACTAACATGCAAAAGATTTTGGACACACAGTATCTCTTAACAAATTGCTCCTGTTGAGCCAAGGTTGGTGAGGTCAAGGTTATAGTTCAAATCTTTCTGCATCAGGGTCTCCCATTAAAAACCAACAAAGCATGCAGTTTTGAAGGGCTAGCATCATCTGCTCACCAATCTGCGTTCTTTAGTTTACACATGAATGAAACCTGGGCCACCACTTTGCAGGAGGCACAGCTTAAAGCGCCGGTCAGTTAATCCTTCAAACAGCCCAGCTACTACTTTCATGTAATCTAGGAAAGATTAAAATGGCTTGATGCTCTTTTTGAAGTTCAGTTGAAACCAGTCACTTCCAAAGCTTGTAATTACATGCTGGACTTGAAGAGAAACAAATACAGGGAATTTATGGCTTTGATGGTTTCAAGCAAACACCAAGTGATTATTTAAAAGGGATTAAAGAAAGTATTAGATCAATATAGATTATATGATTCTTACACCCAGAGCAATCTGCCATAAGGGTGATAAATTAGGCCTCTATTTTCCCTTTAAAGCTGCTACTATTTAAAGCAGAGAATATGTGAGCCCCTTGTCTTTTAAGGAGAAGAAAATATGCAACCTGAAACACAAAATTTGTGCACGCGCACACGGCATATGGCACCTGTGCAATGCTCTGCCGAGCAGCTGGAGCGCCGCAGGGTGGTGGTGCACGTGCTGGACGCCCGGCCCTGTTGCAGCGTACCAGTTGTGACAGGATCCGGAACTCACCACTGCTTCCCAGATGACTTCTGACTAGCAAAGTCAATGGGGGAAGCCAGATTTGCTTAATGGCCACATGATTCACTTAAGAACTGCAGTGATTCGTTTAACAACTATGTAAAAAAATCACAAATGAGACAAAATTTACTCAACAACTGCCTTGCTTAGCAACAAAAAATTTAGACGTAAATCAAGCACTACATATAAAGCCATAATAAAACTAAAGTTGTTCAGCTGGAAAATCAAATCATTTATATACAGGATGAGTCCAATTAAGTTAGGATTAATAAATCAACAGAAAATGCTGACATCTGGCTGTGAATACCATCAGCTATGCTGGACTCTGGCTGAGCATTTGCCTTCATCATTAATTGAACCTTGTAGATCCTACTTGTTAAATAGCAACAGTTTGGCCTTCACAGATTCATTCCTGTGAATCTACAGGAAATTGATAAGATGGGTTTCCATTCCTCACCCCTAAGCCCTATGTGGATCACATGATTATTTCATCTACTGTACCTCACATGAGGGATGGTGCTAATTCAATGAGAGAATTCAGCAGCCACTTTTGTGTTTCTCTACCTATCCCATTCTTCATGGTTTGTGTAGTTTTTAAATTCCTTGGGAAGACTACTACCACAAAGGGCAAGGGTTTCATTAAAATCATTTCAAAGAAACATTGGCCTTCTGCAAAACAAAGCAGTTGCAATACTTCATTTAAAGCAACTCTTTATATAACAGAATTTTTCTAGATCTCTCAGATATAGCAGGGGTGTCAAACAGAAGGCCCGGAATGTGGTGAGATGTGGCCCATGGGGCTGTCCTGGAAAATGTAAGGGGATGACCTGCATCGCTTCGACCAGGTTTACCCAATGCAAAGAGGAAACATTGGACCAGGGTGGCTTCGGCCCAGTCTACCCAGTGCAAAGAGGAAACATGTCAGTTTGGAGAGAGGCATCAAGCTGGCCATGCCCACCCACTTGGCCACACCCAGCCAGCCACGCCCCCCACCCCCCGGTCGCCCAAGGTCAACCACAGCCCTCACACAGCCCTCAATAAAATTGAGTTTGACACCCTTGTGCTCTACAGCAGGAGTCTCTGGGCCAGCACCAGTCTGTGGCACGCTAGAAACAAGCAAAGGCCCATCTGTGGGATGCAGGCAACATGCTAAACCACGCCCCGCCTTTGGTCTGTAGAAAAATATCCATGGAACTGGTCCCTGGTGCTCAAAAGGTTGGGGGGTGTGTGGACACTACTCTATAGGCATTGTTAGACAATATGAAAAAGGAGGGTCCATTTCTTTGTTTACAGGTGTGTCAGACTGCCTCAAGAACATAGACCGATAAAGGTAAGGTAAACTAATTACCATTCTAGGAATTAAAAGGTATTTTGTTGAAGACAAATAGGAGAGTTCACCCATTTGCCTTCAACTAATTCAGCATTTATGACTGACTACACCATTTCATTAATAGATTGGCCCCCATTCTTCTCAGCCATCTTGTGACAATGCTCCCAACATATTCTCAAAATTCCCTTGTATCTACCCTGACCAAAACAATGATCATCAGTTTACATAGAAAGTATAAAATCAAAACAACTGAACTTACTGAAGGTCCATTGGTATGGAATATAAATAGTATTCCAAAGCTTGTACATTTTTCTGATCTTATCTATACATTATAATGTAAAGGATCATGGAGCAGCAGACTTTGGTTTACATTGCCAGTTTAGACTAATTTGTACTCAAAGGCAGAATATAAACCACTTAAGACAAAGAAAGTGAACATCCTTTTAAAAGTGTATGTTTTTCTCAAGTCAAAATGTTCTGGTTTCACAAATACTTTCCAGTCCAATTGAAAAAATCCAGGTGATGCAAGAAGAAAAAGCTTACAGAACTAATAAACACTGTAATAGGGCTTTTTATCCAAGGAAGAACAACCATGTTAATCAAACCTGTCTTAATGAATCTTCCCGCGACCTCAGTCTTGAAGGGTAGCAAGTTTATTTTAATCCCATTACATTAACATCAAAGAGAATAAGATTCCTTGGCAGAGTTAAATGAAGCAACAATGAGGGATTTATAAAAGGAAGGTCAATCACCCATCAGCCTTTCTGTCTTAATTAACCTTATAATTTGCTGAACACTTTTGGCAAGATTTAAAGTCAGAAGCAGCAGACCATCAGAGTGTATACTGTATGTGTATTTCTCTGTTTCTCTGTCTCTCTTTCTCCCTCCCTCCTCCCTCTCTCTCTCTCCCTCCCCCTGCCTCTCTGTCTCTCTCTCTCCCTCCCTTTTTCCTGCCTCTCTCTGTCTCTCTGTCTCTGTCTCTCTCTCCCTCCCTTCTCCCTATGTCGCTCTGTCTCTCTCTCTCTATTTCCCTCCCTCTCTCTCTGTCTCTGTTTCTCTCCTAGATTTCAGCATCAAATGGAAGCAAGAATACTTGAAATTTCCACACGGCATGTCCGCCAAATGTTGGAAATGTAACCAGACACCAGGGGCGTATTATCATATGTGGTGGACATGTGTAAAATCAAAGACATATTGGACAAAAATACATACATGATTGGAGAAAATGTTATAAAACAACATATAGATTACAAGCCAGAAATATTTTTGCTAGGGATAACACCTGAAAAGTACGATAAAGGGAATTTATACTTAATATTACATGTCGTGACAGCAGCAAAAATTGTATTTGTACAGTACTGGAAAAATGAAGAAACACCTACAAAGGATGATTTAATTTGAAAAAAAAATTAGATTGCACAGAAATGGACAGATTTACATTAAAAATAAAAGAAAAAGAAGATACAGAGTATTTTTGAACATGGGGCCTGTACTACAGTAGATGTAGAAATTAGGAGTGGCAAAAGTATTATTGTAAATTGATCCAGACAATATGCGGTTCACTTATGTATATAATGTGAAAATATACATGTATTTTTGATATGCAAAGACATGCAAAAGTCAAGTAATTGTTTCTTCCTAGTCCTGTTAACTAAGGGCTTCTTTATTTGATTTTGATTTTTCCATAATCTATCCAACTCTTGGCAGTTTGCAAATACAATAAAAACTAGAACACAAAAAGGCAGATATACAGTGAGCACCCCAAATATGCTACTGCCCTCTACACATGCCAAACCAAATGCTCTTCAGAAAGGCTTTGCCAATTTCTTCTTGCAGATGGTTTAGACAGGACTTGATCTAATCTCACAAGAGGCTCCTAAAATTATACAGATGAAGTTTCTTCCAGACATGATGATAAAAATTTATTCTGTTTAGGAGAAACATGAAGGAACAGCAGCCTTCTGATGTTTAAGTGCTATACTAGATGGCAAACTTGTGGCATGTGGAGCCATTTGTTAGGGCACACAATATTCTACAGTTGCCCCCTCAGCTACAGCGCTGGCCAGCTGATTTTGGCCTTCTTGTGAGGCCATTTTTGCCCTCCAGAGGCTTCCTTGAAGCCTCTGGGGCGTGTGAAAAAAGGGCACTACAGGCAAACCAGAAGTTCAGGAACGTACTTCCACTTTGCTCATAGGGTCGTTTTTCACACTCCGGAGCCTTCAGGAGACTTCCTTGAAGGCTCTGGAGGGCAAAAAACAGCCCTATGAGAAAACTGGAAGTGACTTCTGATTTGTCTGTAGGGCTGTTTTTCGCCCTCCGGAGCCTTCATGGAAGCCTCCTGAAGGTTCGAGAGGGCGAAAAACAGCCCTACGGACAAAGCAGAAGTCACTGTTCCGAACTTCTGGGTTCCCCATAGGGCCATTTTTCCGCTTTAGGGAAGCTTCTGAAACCTCCGAGGGGGGCAGGGGCTGTTTTCACCCTCCCCAGGCTTCTAGAAAGCCTTTGGACCCTGGAGAGGGTGAAAAAAGCACGCCGAAAGAAGGGGAAGCACTGGTTGCGCATGCATGTGCACTGGTGTAGTATGCATTGCATTATGGGTGTGGCACGCCCACGCATGACTCTACTGCACGCCCCCCACTTTTGCATGGGAGCCAAAAATGTTTAGCCATTACTGTACTAGACGGTTGCTAAGGCTGGAGACTGAATACTGCAGTTATCTCACAGAAAACAAAATCATTTTTTTAAAGGAAAAAGTAATATAAAAACACTTCAATGTCTGTTACTAAAATACAAACTCTTGGTACTGAAGGAGCTAAGTTACAAAGTTTTCATGTTCATGGAACAAAAAATATAGTAACCCAGATAAAGAAGAAACTAAACCCCAAATAAAATATAAAGTTCCAGACAAAATGACTATGAAACAAAGTTATCTTTCATCTTCTTTGAGAAGATTCTGGATGAACCAAAGGAACCAAATTATGGAAAAGTCTGTGGAAATGTCATAATTTCATGAACACAGTCTGAAGAATGGAGTAAAAAGACATGACCAATGAGACTTTAGCACTATATGAGAGAAATTGAATGTAGCACTTTGCCTAAATATTGTACTTTTTTCTGCAGACACAAGCCTCCTGAAACAGATGTTTCCTTTGCTTCAATTACTGGGCTTCCTAGTGGGAAATTTGAGTTTAATATGAGTCTGATGGAAGATAGTAACCCCCACTTTTTCAGTTCCCAAGACTTTGTACCGTACTTGAAAAGACTGAACCTATTTCCAGTATAACAGCAGACTGAGCTATTTATGTTTAATACCTCTTGCAGTTGTAGACACATCTACTGATTTTCTGGGTTCAAACTCTGCATTTGGGCAAAGAGGTTACATCCACAATAGACCAGGGGTGCATTTCAGCAGGTTCTGGAGAACCAGTAGCAGAAATTTTGAGTAGTTCGGAGAACGGCAAATACCACCTCTGGCTGGCCCCAGAATGGAGTGGGAATGGAAATTTTGCAGTATCCTTTCCCTGCCATGCCCACCAAGTCATGTCCAGAGAACCGATAGAAAAAAAAATTGAATTTCACCACTGCAATAGACACTTTGGTTTTAAAGGAGTAATTGGTATATATATACATACATATACATACATATACATACATACATACATACATACATACATACATACATACATACATTAGAATGAGACATTTCAACCCCTAATGCCATGTTATAGAGACTTGCAGTATTGCAAGCAAACTCAGTTCACTGCCAGGAGTTCGATCCTGACCAGCTCAAGGCTGACTTAGTCTTCCATTCTTCCAAGGTCAGTAAAATGAGGACCTAGATTGTTGGTGGAATATGCTGACTCTGTAAATCTCTTAGAGAGGGCTGTAAAGCACTGTGAAGTGCTATATAAGTATAAGTGCTATTACTAAGGTAAATCTTTAAAATGCCTGTTAAATTATAAGGATTGTTTATCCATACTCACTGTTTAATCACTGCATGATTCCTTTCTGAAAAATTGGGTCACCTAAAAATTGAAGGTATTATCTACTCAGACCAATATCGTGTTCCACCACTTTAATGAACATATTCTTAAAATACTATATATCTAAGCCTCTAACAACAGTATTACAGCAGAAAAATCTGAATATTGAGGCAACATTAAAACTGTGCAATGTTTATAGTTTTTGTAGCAGTTCTGAAACTGCAAACAAAATGTGGGAAGTTTAAAACGTCCTCACCAACTCCCAGAAAAGTTCCCTAATACTATTGTTAATGGCACATTAATTCTGAAGAGAGACATGAAAAGGAAAAATTCTGAACAGTGTTTCCCAACTTCAACAATGTTAAGATGCATGGACTTCAACTTCCAGTATTCTCCAAATGGCACGCTAGGAGGGATTCTGGGAGTTGAAGTCCACACATCTTAAAGTTGTTGAGGTTGAGAACACCATAACCGACCACTGTGCTTTCAAATTACGAAACAGATTCAGGGAGCAACTGTAATATAACCCTAGCAGCAGGCAAACATTTGCTTGAGCATGGGAATGAAGTGGATTTAAAAGTACTCTGTTAAATTTTAACACATACTCCTGAGAATGATAAAAAAAAATAGGAAATCTAAGTGCAGAGCTTCAATTGGCTAAATCCTTTATTAAAGACAGACCTGCATTGGTACACTTTTCAAATGACCTTACAAAGTATGGGTCTGCATTTCCCTTAGATTAGTCTCTTGACTGAAGCCGGGTTAATAATTGCAAGAAGTACTGAAACAGTTAAATGTTGTTGTTTTTCTCATGTAACATCAGTTTTCTGTCCACAAAGTCTGACAATGCTCCCCAAGTTGTCAATAATTTTCCAAGTCAATAATTTTCTAAGAAAATAAAATAACTTTAAGTAAAAACTACTTAACATTGCTAAAACATTGGAATAAACTGGTTCTCAATTTTGCGGCATCACAGTTCAGATGACTTGCTTTTTGACTTATGAGTTAACTAGAATGCTACATATAACCTGACCATTTGTTTTTGTACAATCACCTTTGGATGCAGTTAGAAGCCTTTGACTGACTAATAAATAATTTTAAATGTTTTATTTTTATAATAAAGGTTTATTTCCTTGAGAAAACTGATGAGCCACAGTGCAGCTCTGTTCTCTTGTTAAGAGAAGTATCCAATTATCACAAATATTGGACCATAGGGCTGTTTCTAAGAGAGTTTTACCACTTTTGTTCATCTGTGTAAAAGCATTGACTACAGTTAAGTGCTATTAATAAACAAATGGAAATTGAAAAGATGGAAGTATAATAAAAGCTTAAGATGTTGATTGAAAACAACTCTGCAGACTGGCTAAAACGGTACATCTACCCTTCTTAACGAGTGATGTGGTGGCTCAGTGGCTAAGACACTGAGCTTGTTGATCAGAAAGATTGGCAGTTCGGCGGTTTGAATCCCTAGCACTGCATAATACAGTGAGCTCCCGTTACTTGTCCCAGCTTCTGCCAACCGAGCAGTTCAAAAAATGCAAGTAGAAAATAAGAATTATATTTGGTGGGAAGGTAACACCTTTCCGTGTGCCTTCAGTGTGCCGGTCACATGACCATAGAGACATCTTCAGACAGCACCTGCTCTTCGGATTTGAAACGGAGATGTGCACCACCCTATAGAGTCAGTCACGACTAGCACATATGTGTGTGGGGAACCTTTATCTTTTTACCTTTACCCTTGGAAGTTTCTCATATACATTTAGGTAGCTGCAGAATTAAACATGCACCTTTCTCTGCTAGCTGCCCCATTCCTTTGGGGCAGGTTCTTTTTTTTTTTTTTTTTTGCAGAATATTTATTTCTACAACAGCAGTAACTGACATAACTATTTCCAGGAGAAAGCAACCAAAGACTGAGAATCTAGAGCTCAATTTGGTGCTTGCTATATAATTCTAAACATATAGGATATGGTCATATCTTCCCTTGGTAAATTTTTAGTCTGCAGAGGACTGAGTTTCCAGACAATTCATCATCTCAATAGCCTTTCTCTGAACTTGCGCCATATGTTGGTTATTGCATTTGTTCTTATTACATTTTTTAAAAAAAACATTCATTTTTTTTCTAGTGTTTCCTAAACCACATGGAATCTTTAGCACTCAATTGCTTTTTCTTTTCTGGACTAATCCAGAATGCAGATTGGAAATCTAAGGATTGGTTCATTCTTCCTTTTCACACTGGAGTGGCAAAACAAAGGGTTGGTGCATTGTCAATTGTTAACAAATCATGTGTATGAGATGGGCATCTGTCTAAACTTACTAAATACATAAATAGGTGCCAGACATATCATAATAAACATCTCCTTGGTTACCTTCAGATGCATGTAAGTTATGTTTCTTCAAATTATGATTAGTTTCTTGTTCTGTCAAACGGCTCAAGTAGTTTTACTTCCTGTCATGTTTTCTTTAGAACATATGGTAGTAACTACAGGTAGTCCTTGACTTACAACAGTTCACTTAGTGACCATTCGAAGCTACAATGGCACTGAAAAAAGGGACCTATGACCATTTTTCACACCTATGATCATTGCAGTAGCCCCATGGTTGGATGCTTGGCAATTGACTCACATTTATGACGGTTGCAGTGTCCCGGAGTCATGTGATACCCTTTTGCAGCCTTCTGCAAGCAAACTCAATGGGGAAAACAGATTCACTTAACAATCATATTGCTAATTTAACAACTGCAGTGTTTCACTTAACAAATGTGGCAAGAAAAATCATAAAATGGGGCAAAACTCATTTAACAAATTCCTCACTTAGCAACGTAAATTTTGGGGTCAACTGTAGTCGTAAGTTGAGGACTATCTGTATAATGTCCCCAAAAAGTTTTCCAAAAGGATGTCTAACTCATATCTGAGACAACTTGCAGGAAGCTCCTAAATGGCTTCCCAGACAGATACTGATCAGACCTATGAATAGAATCCAGAGGAACTCGAGAGAAGATGACATCTCCCTGTCAAAATGGAGTAATTATTCTCTTCACACCATCACCCTATTCCAAATTAGCCTCCTAAGAACCTCTTCCAGCAAAAGGATCAAAAGGAAATTTGGATAGTTTCAAAGCAAAAGTGATGAAGAGGGAAGTGTCACTTGGAGCACATGGTGGATATGGATATGGGTATTTTCTCACCCTAACTACTTTTCTATTCCTAATTACCTCTACAAAACAGTAGATTGAATTAAAAAGTCAGTGCTTAACATGGACATGTGTATGCATTGTTTAATCTAACCCGGCTGTGGTTTAATTAACAATAACATGTTTCTATGCTCTGTTCATTCTATCTTCCATTCTAAGCAGTTTATAGTATTTTCTTTTACATGGAGATGAGAAAAATAAATATTATTGGTATTTTGATTCACTTTATAATGGAGAGGCTGAGCTGATGTTAGTAATGGTAATACAAAAAAGCCCTAAAGTTCAACATTTGTAGAATGAAAAGCTCTCATTTTCTTTGGCAAGTAACTCTGAAGATAGTCATCCATCAATTTCTACATTAACAGTAATGGAGACCTCTAAAGCTTTGAAAAGTAGGAAAATATCTTAACAAAGCTTCCTAAAACTAAGCCTTTCATTATTGCTACTTACTGGATAACTGCTACATAAAAAAACCCCAATGACTTCACTGTTTCATGATAACTATGTTACAATTCTTTGGTGGAAGATAAAAACCAATAGCATCTCAACTTCAAACTTCATCAAATAATAATGACTTTGTATTCCTAGAACTAAAAAGCCATAACACAAATGCACCATTAAACTGAAACAGAAGAGGCGGAAATACTCAGATGTCCCCGTGCAGCCATTTTGATATTAAACTAGCAGTTTTCCCTGACCTGTATATGCAAAATCATCATTTATTTATGTACCTATTTAAAAATCTCTTTGCAGGCCACTTCATCCAGGAAGCTTACAGTCCATAAAAAGAACAAAGCACTGCATAAAACAATATTTAAAACAATATCATCCAATATAGGCAGCAACTGGACTATTATCTGTAATTGTTACCTGCCATTATGTGACAGCCTCATCTTTGAAAGCCCCATAGAAAAGCAGTTTTCACAGTCTTCCTAAGTATCAGCAGAAAAGACACATCCTCTAAACTTGGGATGGTGGTGTGCAGCCCAAGAAGCTTTGTCTCTGGTACTCCATCATCTTCATTTCTTCAGGGGTAGGTGAGGAATCTGTAGCATGCCTTCTTGACCAATGTGCGCACATATTGGCAGACTTTTTACTGCAGCAGCAGAGGTGGGTAGCTGGGGGTTCGCAGGGGTTCAGGAGAACCTCTAGCTAAGATTCTGTGCAGTTTGGAGAACTCCCAAATCCCACTCTTGGCTGGCCCTGCCCACCCGACCCCACCCCTCCCAGGAGTCTGCATGTGGCCTGTTTTGGATGCAGGTAAGTGCAGGTAAATGCACGTAGGCTCAGGGAGGGTGAAAAACGGGCTTACCAAAAGTTCGGGGAGGCTGGAAACCGCCCAGTTTCCGGCCTCCAGAGCTCAGGAAGGGCAATGCCCTCCCATGGTACAGGAGTCCAACTAAGCCATTCCCACCATGGTCACACCCACCCAGCAATTGGGCAGGGAACCCCTTGCTAAAATTTTTGAAGCCCATCTCTCTGCAGTAGGCAGTTCCAAAGGTATCAAAACTCTGAGCCATAAATGGGGCTATACATAATAATTTATTTAATTGAACAATGGGTGGATCTCCTGGACTATAGGTGTGATCCCTGTACCCATCAGCAAGTAAACCATTATATTTTGCATCAACTGTAGATAATGTCAACATTATCTTCCTTAATATTGTTGGAAGAAATGTCCTTCTGGGTTCAGTTCCAAGTGGGGAAAAAGACATTGGAAACATGGAGGCTGTTTGGAAAGATGGTTTAATGGTGGACAGGATCACATGGCTTGAGCTCCTGAACAAAAAAGGGTGATCACATGCTTCCAGATGTTGGGTGAAGAAGAAAAGAGACAGAGATGCTGAAAGTCCCCAGTGTTATGCCCTCTCTGCGCTTTGATCTTGAGCTTGTATTCTGATTGGTAGTCAGACTCCCATTGGGCCATGCAGGAGCAACTCTGTAGGCTGTGTTTTGAGTTCAAGTTTGGTTGAGAATTGCTTCTTCCCAGGCGTCCTATGGTGACATGGGTAAAGGGCTAATACTATCATGCCTTAATCCCATCACCCTGGAGTTGATGTGGGGAGATCTTTGTTATATAGAATAGACAGGCTCAGGCCTTTGAATGACCCATTGACAAAGGTGGGGGCTATTAAGAGTGAGTCTTTTTTTCTGCCTAAAAACATGTTTCTCCATTTCTGATCCAGGGAAATATTATATTCTGCCTTTTCAATGTTTCCCAGGATATTTCATTTTTCTAGGAGAAGGGTGGGTTTTAACTTCCTGCAATATGTAAGACAGCCAACTGGAGCTTCTGATATAAGTAGTCCTTGACTTATAATTGAGCCCCAAATTAAGTTAAGTGAGACATTTGTTAAGTGAATTTTGCCCCATTTTACAACCCTTTCTTGCAACAGTTGCTAAATGATTCGCCGCAACTGTTAAGTTAGTGACACGGCTATTAATTGAATCTGGCTTTCCAGGTTGTCAGAAGGTTCACAAAGTGTGATTACATTTCCCTGGGACACTAGGACTATCATAAATATGAGTCAGTTGCCAAGCATCTGATCTCGCGACCAAGGAGAAGCTATGACAGTTGTAAGTGTGAAAAACAGTCATAACTCAATTTTCTCAGTGTCATTGTAACTTTCAACAGTCAATAAATGAACTTTTGCAAGATAAGGACTATCTGTAATGCCCCGTTGGACCTTTTATGTTCAGTATTGCCCTGCTGAAAAGGTGCTCACTCAGTGTGTAAACGGAAGAACGTCAAAGAGAACATCATTCTTCTCATAGCAAAACTATTTCAAGAAAGCAGGAAAAGGAGAAGAAATAACCCCAAGCATCTCTGACTGACCCCTCTGTTTTAAAATGCCTCGGTAAGCAGAGTGCCAAGACAAACAAGCTCCAGAGCAGCAAGCAGCAAAGAGATCTTATTACAGCAGCTGAGCATAACCAGAAATATTGCTGGCTGTGGAAGAGGGAGGGGGAAGGAGAAACAGAGTAGAGTTACAGCTATACTGTGTACTATAACACAGTTTCAGTCTCACATGGTGTGTTTTTTTTAAACGACCACCAAAAAAAAAAAAAAAGGAACAGAGCTTTTGCGCTCAAAAAAAAAACTGGTGGGAAACAACATTATCCCAAGCATGGAATCGGCTCCTTTCCAGAGTTCAAAACTCTGAAGATTTCATTGGAGAAAGGTGGTCAGGTCTTCAAAGAAGACAGCAGCAGAGAGGAGGAAAGTTATATATAAATATAAAAGATCTCATCACTCTCTGAAAGGGGCTTTATCAGCAACAGTGCTAACAAATACATGGTTGATTGCTCCAGAAGAAAAGGAAGTTTTCTAAAGAGCTGGGAAACTAGAGAGCATTATTGATGCAGTGTCTCCTTGGCTTGCTGTGGTCCAGGCCAGTTTGTGCTGTCAAATTCCACATCACAAGAACAGCTGCAGTCTGTCTCAGGAACGCAAGAAACATTAGGATAAATTAAGCCACGTACACATATACTGTGATAACTTTTGTTTCCATTTCCTGAGGGGGGGGGGAAATTACCTGCAAAGCCGGGATAGGAATGGCTTATCACTGAGTGGTTGTGATTAGGTTGCAACTAAGCTTAGGTCATGGAAATGGTGTGATATGGGTTTTTTTTCCTGCAGCAAAGTAGAAATTTTCCAAAATAGATAATCTAACATTTTAAGCTACAGAGTCAATTATCCAGCTATATAAGCCAGAACCCATGTGGTGCTGCTCTTCAATGCCTTGTCTATGAGTTTAGCAAACACTGCAGTTTTCATTGTCCATGCATGGCAGTATAAACATACTCCCTGCAGACAAATATGGGATTTTGTCATAGATGGCTTTGTGCCTGAGCTGTACCTTGAAAGGACTATGTATCAGCTGCCAGAGGTAACAGCATGATTCTGGCACACTTATGTATCTGGCCAGCTGTAGGCTTCTTACTCCCACTGCTATTAATTGGGGTTTTCTACATTTGTCTCCCAAGACCTCTCATTTGTAATTAAGACAAAAACAAAGCCAAAGCTGCTGGTGGAATCTACACAGAAGAACAGGGAAAAAACATGAAGTGGGATAGCATGTGTTCAGGATAAGTTCTATGACCCCCAGTGCAGCATTCAGCAATCCATAAATATGGAAATAAGTAGAAGAAGAGCATTAACATAAGTAAGGATGACACAGAATATATATTTATGGACTAGGCTCTACCTTCAGAAAGACTAACACTGGAGGAGGAACACAATGAAAAAATGCAACACCCTTCTACTGCTTCTTACTACCTGGAAAAGTTTTCTTCTCCCTTCTATCATCACCATCTATGCATGTACACTGAGCCACAAACATGCTGTGGGGAGTCTGTTTTGAAATGCTCCACTGATCTTTTCTGCAATGGTAACAGTGAATGGTCAGGTGGGCTTCAACTATTTTGAGAACTGATTTTGATGGGACAAGCCATTATTAGAATTATTGGGGTTATTTCCCAGAAACCCAGTAAGGTCCATCTTGATTGTGACACCATTGGACCATAAAGATATGAACCAAGTTTATTCCTGCTCCCCTGATCAAAGTTTGGGGGGAAATGGTCTTTGATCCATTAGAAAAATGGGAATCTTATTTTGCTATAAAGCAGCACCTGGAGGCAGAACAAAAAACAATGGATGGAAATTAATCAAGGAGAAAAGCAACCTAGAACTAATAAGACAGTTGGAACAATTAATCAGCGGAACAACTTGCCTCCAGAAGTTGTAAATGCTCCAACACTGGAAGTTTTTAAGAAGATGCTCAATAATCATTTGTCTGAAATGGTATAAGGTTTCCTGGGGTTGGACTAGAAGACCTCCAAAATCCCTTCCAACTCTGTTTTCTGTTCTGTTATTCTGTAAATCAATGCCATTGTGATAAGACTTCTCCTTCTATTCTCAATGTTTGGGAAACTGACACAATGGGCTTTTTTTTTTTCAGAATAAAGCTGCTTATTAGTAGCAACTGCTTTTGTAATATTCTCCAAGTGGGACAACTGTAAGAGACAAGATAATAAAATTGTACAAACATTCTCGGGTTAATAGTCAGCCAACATAAGGGTTTCATGATTACCAGGCACTTTGGACAACTAAAGGCCAAATGGGATGTTATGCAGAAAACAAAATTCAAACTGTTTGTGCTATGTGGCACTGTCACCAACTATGACAAATATGAGTACAGGAGCAAGACCAAGGGACATGAAAAAGTTGGACACTACAGAAATATTTTTGTTGAGCTCTACGTATATATGAGTTAATAGTTTAAATTCTTCACTCTGAAAAACATACACATATGTGTATATATTTATTTATTTTACAAAGATCTTTTCTTGTGACCATGGATCACCTGTAAGGATTTAAAATTATGCTGAAAAATAGAATATTTAAATAATATGTGTAAAACAGAAGTGACAAATGAAGTTTTATATAAAATGTCAACAGTGCTGGCAGGGGTGGGTTTCTCACCCCGTTCCAACCGGTTCGGTTGAAACGGGGCCGGCGGTGTCCTCATGCACGTGCGCAGTGCACGCATGCGTACTAGCATCTGTGCGATGCTCCAGCTGCTCCTGGAGGATCGCGCAGGCGCTGTATGCATCCTGTGCATGCATGGAAGCGCAGAACTAGTCAAAACCGGGTAAGAAACGCGGGCGGGCGGGTGGACCCTTGGGCGTTCCTGGAAGTTACTTACTTCCGGGTTCTCTGACCAACCGGTTTGTGGGGACCGCCGCGAACCGCCTGAAACCCACCCCTGAGTGCTGGAATAAAAAAAAATTCCTCAACACAAAATATACAGCTTTTTACCTATTACTAACATTTCTATGCTGTTTGATTTTTAGGTGTTTTTAGATGTTAATATTGAAACAAACAAAATGTTAAAAAGTTATGATATTTATGTAGTTGCTTACCAAGCATATCTAAATTATATTAAAGAAACCAAAATATCTTTACAATCCACAAGGCTTGTCACAACTTTTGAGCACCCCTAGTGATTAGAAATTGAAAGTTGAAAAAATTGACTTGCCCTAAATGGGGCAGCAACAAATAAAAGGTAAAATAAAGATTTCTCTGTCAGTCATATCCGACTCCAGATGAGCACCATTCCCTGGCAAAAGGAGCCAGCATTGTTTCACCATTTTCTGTGGTCATGTGACCAGCATGGATTTATGCCAAAGGTGCATGGAATTCTATTAATCTACTTGCATTTGCATGTTTTCAAACTGGTAGATCAGGGGTGTGAAACTCACATCATGGCAGCATCACATGACGTATCGGGACTTTCCCCCCTTTCACTAAAATGGGTGTGGACATGACCAAAGTGTGACACATCCAGCACACTGGCTGGGAGTTTGACAGCCTTGTGGTAGAGAGGCAGTAATAAGACAAGTAGTGGGAACTCACCCCATAGTGCACAGCTCAGGTCTCAAACCCAGGCTGCCAGCTCTAGCTGACAAACTCAGTGTCTTTAACTGCTGACCCATCCCATACCCTTCAGTAACAAAAAAGGTGCTATTTACTGTGTAATCACACTAGGTGGATAACAAGACTGGGATTCTGACCTTAGGAAATGTACAAGTTATACTGTGGACAAGGCAATCCCTTATATATTCCGGATCAAGCCATTTAAATTTAAAAATCACATTCTCACTGAAACTATATCCAGATACATATCCTTTGGGATGCTGAAGATATGGCATCATCCAACTCTGAAATGAAATTGTTAATTTAGGTAAACAGAAGTGTTACAAATATATTGTCTTTATAATATAAAAAAATGCTGGCCACCACAGCTGCTCTCTCTAACATGTAATTTTGGAATAGTGTTCTTAAATGCAAGACTTACATTACTGCTGCCTCATGTTTTTACTTTTCCCATCAAAGTCATCTTTTAATTGTAGCAGGTCAAGTGTTGCTTTATTTTGCTGACTATCTTTGTGTACCATGGCACTGTGCCCAAAAGTTACTTGCGGCCTTGTGAAACTGTTCATTAGGGGAGGACTAGTAACTGACATGAACTCAAACTGGAGGTTTTATATTTCAGTGTGATGAAAGAGGTTCTTTTTGGACTTAGGCCAGAGATACATACAGAGTTATATTAACCAGAGGAAAAAAATTATGAGATATCCTCCCTTGCAGTTGGTGGTTAAACAACAACAACATCTGAATTTCAAGCAATTTTACTTGGATTTCAGGCTTGGATCACGTATATACCAGATGGTTTGCAGGCATATGGCATCCTGATCAATGGATGTCATCTTCAATTATGGAACCTCAATGAAAAGTCTTCTGCTGAGACCTTGAAGAATTGTCTAACGTGGGGTTGCTGTGTTTGGGCCAAGTCAGATGTTCAATATACATACTTATTATATTTTCACTCAGCTGCAGTCTTCAGATGTGTTGTATGAAATTAATATTTATAAGCTGCTTTCAACTCAAAAGGGCTCTTCTATAGCATAACAAGCAGTAACGCAACACCATTTGCAGTCAATATATGTTCAACAAAATAGTAATAATGAAGTTAAAAGCGCACACATAAGTACACACACACACACACACACACACACACACACACAGACGCACACCCAGCTAAGCAGTAAAAACCATAATACTAAAGTAGTACAACCAATAATACCAAAATCAACAATTGGAAGCCTCAATAAAATTCTGTCAATCAACTGCATTTCTAATTTATGACTGTCCGCTAAGAGTTAAAGAATTGTAGGCAGGCATTTTTCCTTTCTGTTTTGCATGTGTAATTTTAATATGGTCTTTTTGTTTGAAGTTCTTCCTCCTTCCTTAGTATTCATTGCATTCATATTCAAGCATCCACCCAGCTGGGAGATTTTGAATTTCAGAACTATATAAAACAACAATGAAGAGGCAATGTGCAAAGTATATTTTCTAAATTAATGGGCAATGTTTCAAAGGACCCCAGATGGGCTAGCTCTCTGCTCATATGTATTTTGGCACATTATCACTGATTCACAATCATAAAAACCTTGATGGAAAACTGGTTCATTTTTCTTCTTGTTTTGGATGAAGAGGGTGAACTAGAAGAAGTTAGAAGAATTACTAGGAATATTGATTGATTAGTATTTTTTGTATCTCTTTGAATAACTGAACTGAGGTGAAGCCCACACATGCTTTCACAGAATAAATTGATAATAGTATGCCTTGAGATATTCTGTAATTTTTTTTTTTTTTGCTTATCTAACCAAGTGTCTGCCAATAACTTTCATGAGGTGAATTCAGGCCTACACAGACTAGTATTGTTCCTTATGATTCCACTTTTTCGTGACTTAAATCTGGCTCAGAACTCTGTTTCCAAAATCCATATTTTTATTTGTTAGCTTTCCTATCCCTTTAGTTTAGTTAATTCATTAAATAACTATTGAATTTAGATCCATCCACATTACTTAGCTGTCAGTTCTTTAACACTGCTTTTGGTGTCTGGAGAAAAAAGCAGATCTTCCACGTATCAATTTTTTTTTTCTCCAATCAACTGAGGAACCTTCCATTAGTAAGATATGTGGAGTACAACACTGGTGTGGTATCTTTTGAAACATATTTTATTTAAATGATTTTGGGCTTGAGACCCTTAACAAGATCTAGCATCTGTTCAGTCACTCCATTTCTTATTAGAAAACCACTTTTATTTATATGCTGCTCATCTCATTGTACAAGGTGACATTGAGCAGTTACATTTCCTACACTCAAAGGACTTATTTTTAGATATATACACAAATGCTTCTTGAATAATCTTTCCTTATGATTTATGAATTTTAAATGCATGTTTAAACTAAAGCTTTCCAAATGAGGTATTCAAAATAACTATTCCTCATATATCAGGAATAGAGTATGGTATCAGCCTGCTATATGTCACTACATATAAATTAAAGATTCTTTGGACTGTTCTTAACCATGTAAATGTAAACAGCAATCACAACCTATATTCTAGAATTAAACTTTAGAAATTCTAGTTAACTTCTATGTCTCCTTAGGGAAACTTCAAGTTAAAAATGTTTTAAAAATCAAGCACTGAACTTCATAAATGTGAGAAACTCTTATACTGATATAACAAAAGGTGTACGCAAGTTCTGAAATTTCCATTTAAAAAAGGATGTATACACTGTATGTATGTATGTATGCATGTATGCATGCATGTATATGTATATGTGTATGTATATGCATATGTGTGTGTGTGTGTGAAAGTGTGTGTGTTTATTTATTTATGAAATTTATAAAGTCACCTACTCACACTCTAGGCAACTTACAAGCAATAAAAGCACAGTATGTAAAATACAAATAAAAAATCACACACACACACATACACACAGTGACAACAAACAGTCATGTAAGCTGTTTGATGGGCTCCATCACACTCTGGGTTCCCCAGATCCGCTGGCAAAACCAAGTCTTCCGGGCCTTATGAAAGACTGTCAGAGTGGAGGCCAGTCTAATTTCTGAAAGAATGATATTCCAAATTGCATTGCACTGTTTTAATTTAAACTTCACTCTGCACTTATAATACTCTTATCAAAAGGGTAAGAGTGTTTGGTATGATAGCATAATACTGCTTTCATTTTTTATATCACCTTGAAAGTCATCCACACACAACACACAATATAGATATCTCTGTCAAATAGTGCAATTGTTGCACTATGGAAGCCTTTGGTTCAATGAAATCCAAAGTCCATTTACTATTTCCATAGTAAGAGAACAGATACAGGCAGATGCTTAGAGTTGGCCAGTGTGCACAGGATGTTATTAGGACTTCCAATATGCATTCACAGCTGTCTGTAAAGGTTGTAAAAGTAATCAGGTCATGTCCTTTCCTGAAAGGGCAATTTGAAGAGGCCCAGAGAGTTGCAGAGAGAAGAATATGTGGAAAAGCTCTTTCCCATGAACATAAATTCTGACCAGTTTGAGGTATGAAAGTTAAGTTTTAGACCATAATCTACACGGAGTCTGCATGACTTTATTCTTTCACCATTGTAAAGCATGTATTATTTAAGTTACTAGACATTATTTATTGTTTCATAATAATCATGTGAGGAACAGTGAATGTGAGGAACAGAGTAAATGTGATGACCAAGATTATGATTATCCTACCAGTAAGAGTTTTAGCTGAGAGTTAAGCAGCAGCAGCATTTTTCATCCTTACTACCAGCCCCACCCCTGCAAATAAAATAAACACCACAACTATAGGTATACCACTCCAGCAACAAGTAACACTACAGCTCCTCTTCTCTGTGTTTCTAGGCTGTCAAGCTGGGAAAGAAGTGGCAAAACTGCTGCTTGAATTTGCTGCAAAACCAGTATCTTATTGGTTTGCTTTGGTTTGGTTTATTAGATTTATATGCCGCCCTTCTCCCAAGGACTCAGGGTGGCGTACAACATTATAAGAAACACATAATACAAAAGTTAAAAAAAATTAAATAGAATATCCCAAACAAACTGAATTAGAATTGACAATAACATTTTTTTTTAAAAAAATCAAATTAAAATTAACAATGATCAATAATTTATTTTGTTTTGTTCAGGCCAGGCTGGCTTGCTGGAAAAGCCAACTTTTTAGGCACGTTGGAAGGACCGGAAGTTGGGGATTATACGAAGCTCCGGGGGCAGCTCATTTCAGAGGGAAGGCGCTCCCACAGAGAAGGCTCTCCCCCTGGGGGTCGCTAGCCGACACTGTCTGGCCAATGGCACCCTGAAGAGGCCAACTCTGTGGGATCGCACTGGAGGGTTGGAGGCTACATATTGAAGACACTATGCTCCTGGAATTAATAGACACATAATGGATGGACCTACCTACTGGGTACTTTTGTTTTTAACTGCAGAACTTTTCCCCCAAATGGCCTATGGGCAGAAATCAACCTATCACATCAATCTCAAAGAGCTACGCCATTACAATTGTCTGGAATTGGGTGATATATGAATCTGTGAATAGGTTAACATGAGCATCTGTCACACACACCCCTATTTGTTACTGGTACTTTGTTAATCAATGACAATATATGGATAGACTATTTTCGGTAATGAACACTGCACACTCATGCGATACAGGTATTTTCGCATGAGGTACAAGAATGTGTACCTATAATATGTTCTACAACTGGACAGGATCCCAATTGATCTTCCAATCAAGTTACATCCCCGAGATAGAACATTTACATCCAAGGATTCATACAACGGTATAAGGGTTACCTCAAAATACTATGCTGGTTTTTGACCATAATAAATATTTGATTTGAATCTTAAAATATAAAATATAAAAATACTGAGGAGATATGTTGGTTCAGAAGATATAGATTTAGATAGAAATATAGATTATATAGATTATATATAGGTATATACGGTATACAATATATACCGTATACACCTACATATGCATACATTATAAACATACTGTATATATACATTCATACATACACACACAAAACAATGAGTTTTTGTTTATCTGAATTGCCTTTAAGGCTATTCAAATTCAGATTAGTGGTTTTCACTAAATATTGAAAAATGTGGTGTCTATTTACTGTATAAACATCTTTTTCTGTGTTATCCATTTATAGTTGAGACCGAGTTTTAACTTCACAAGATCTTCTCCCCACCCATATTCTCCAGACTATGCATATCTGGGCAAACACTGCCTACATTCTCCATAATATATATATTTATTATGTAAACTTATCATGTCCCCTAACTCACTATCCCTTTTAAACAACAAGAAACCTTTTGAAGTCCCCAGTAAACATGTCCATTTGAGCTATTCCCATCTGCTAAAGCACCATACAGATTATTTTTCAACAAGATTTATTGATTTACATGGCTAATCATTTTAATCTTTAATAATGCTTTCCACATGAAGTTAACATACACTATGCTAACTTCCAGTGACGTGCGGTGAGCTTTATGGCTGGTGAGGCAAGCGGGCAAAAGCCACCATATGTCTACTGCCCTATGTCTGCCAGCACTGGGGCTTCGGCAGGGCTTTCAGAAAGCCCCGCCAAAGCCCTGGAGCAGCTTTCCAAAATCCCCACTGAAGCCTTGCTGCTGTGTCCACCATACAGGCAGGATGCATCCCGCTCTATGGTGGACACAGCAGCATGGCTTTAAAGCCCTGGTGCTGTGTCTGCCATATAGGCGGGATGCGTCCTGCTCTATAACGGACACAGTGCTGGGGCTTTGGTGGGGCTTTCCGAAATGGCAGCACTCCGAACGCGGCATAAGCTGCGGTCAGGGCAGAGGGGAAAGCGGCGGCAGCAAAGAAAGCGGCAGCGGCGGCCGATGAAGTTCCCGTGATGGAAAGTGCCCCGCCGCCGCCGAGGCTGACATTCACAACGCCGCCAATGCCGCGGGCGGGCGGCGGCATCGGCAGTGGTGTGAATGTCGGTCTCAGTGGCGGTGGGGCAGTTTGCATCACGGGAGCCACCAAGCACCTTTGCTGCAGACTTGGGCCAGCCCAGCACCATACCCGGGTCTGCAGCAAAGGCACTTGGCAGCTCGCGCAATGCAAAGTGCCCTGCCACCACTGAGGCCACTGCCCCCCGCTGCCCCGGCCTGCAGCCAGCCCAGCAGTTAAGTCTGTGGGCTTTACTTCTCAGTAGCCCCATATTCGCTTACCATGTTTGTTGGCCATAAATTCCCAAGTGGCTTCCATATGCAGATTGCTTTAATTTCCCATGTCGGGGATGATAATAACAATAATGTCTTAATGCAGACTTAATCATTCTTAAGGGAGTGTTTTTGAAATAAGAGACCTCTAAGTCTTCTAATGGTTCTGCTCTTGGCGGCTCCCGCGATGCAAAGTGGAGAGTTGAATTTGATCGGAGCATGAACTTTTCCAACAGGCGCGTTTTACAAGCAAGGCTCCTGCTGCTAGATTGCGCAGTCGCTCAACTGCAAGGCATGATTCGCTGCTCCCAGATCAGGAGGTGGGAGAATTACGTGCCTCCTTTGCATATGAAATTTTTCACTTTTAAACCCTTGCTTAACTCTTAAAAGGCGAAAAATTCCTTATGCACAGGAGGCCCATAGTTCTCTTGCCTCCTCCTATAGTTAACACTAAGCAGACTCCAAGTCACTGTGACTTGGAATCTGGCAGCAACTACCTTGGCTTTAATTATTTTTAAAAAAATCTTTAAAATTCTTTCCTTTTCCTCATGACTGGTGAGGCCACGCCTCCCCTGCCTCTAGTGACTGCATGTCCCTGCTAACTTCTATATAAGAATATAAAGAGTTTTGTAGTCCAGCCTGAGATAAATACAGAATATATATTGGTAGGGCTTTTACTACTAATATTAAATGTAATATTAAGGACACTCCTCATTCTCAATTTTTTCAGGAAAAAAAACCTGCTTCTTTTGTAAGTGGGTCCCAAAATACGATTTTTTTAGAAGATGCTGTTCTGCTACCACGGGAATGCTGAAACTGAGCCTGTTGGTCTTAAAAGTTTCATGCAAGAACAGGCTAGAGCTCCCAAGATTATTTTCTATTGGCAAAAGTTGACTATGTAGACTAATAAGAAGCATTTGAGTTTTAGAAGAAGTAAAGCAGAAGAGGCATAATGTTTCACATCCAAGGAGATACTATCATCCAAAATGGTTTTGGTTTTTAAATAAATTATAGAACAATACAAAGGACTTTTACTGGTCAATGTACAGATATACTGTACATTACATGAGATGTTAGCAGCTACATGAAAACTATCATAAGGCTATAATCTTTAATTACTTCTATTCAGCTCTTAATTGCATTTGAACAACTCTTGATGTGAATCAAGTGACTCTAGATTTAAGAAAAAATTTAACATTTCTTCAAAGTTTTTGAAACAAGCATTGTTTGATAGCCATGAGTTCTTTGTCTTGCCTATTCCAGGTTTCTACTTTCTACTTTTAAAAATAAGAGCAGAATTATTTTTATAATGCTCCTAAAAGAAAGGTAGACAAATTAAAAATGAAAGAGCTATAACTGGAGAGATCACACAATATCATAGACCCCAAATTACAAAGTCAACTTTGCTCAATGAAAATTCTATGCTTCAGTCAAAACCCACTCAATTTTTCATTAGGGTAGAACAGAAGTACACAACCCATGGCTCAGAGCACAATGCATACTTGAAAATGGTTGGATCATATTGCTTTAATAATAGAGTACTACCCACATCTGGTGGGTGACAATAATACAACTGTCAATAACATAATAACACAAATTTGTCAGAATTTTCACTATAAAAATATTAGCAATAATTAAGAAAAATCTGATTTGTTTTTGGTTGTTGAATATTAAAGGTAAAGGTTTCCCTGTCCGGTAGTATCCAACTCTAAGGTGTGGTGCTCATGTCTGTTTTTTGGCTGAGGGACCCAATGTTGTCCAAAGACATTTTCTGTGGTCATGTAGCCAGCATGGCTATATGCCAAAGACACATGGTATGCTGTTACCTTCCAACAAAGTGGTACCTATTAATTTACTTGCATTCGAACTTAAGTGGGCAGGATCTGGGACAAGGAACATGAGTTCACCCTGTCATGCAGCACTTGGGTCTCGAACCAGGGCTGCCAGCTTTCCAGTTGACAAATTCAGCATCTTTAACCACTGAGCCATCGTGAATACTATAAATCTTAAACACAATCCCTTTTAGATTTCACAATAATCAAAAGTAAAGTTTGGATTTTTTTTATTTTTTAAAGCCTTTATCATTCTGAAACTAAAACCATTACTAGAATTCCACAACTTAAAATGTTGCATCTGTCCTTTCTCTGACTAAGCAATTCATGCTCATGTCCCATCACTGTTCAATAACATTATTTAGAAGACTAGTGCACAGTTCCTACTCATGTTAATAAAGAAAATCAATCTGCATTTTCCTTTCAATAAAGGGGAAACCCACATAAGCAGACACAGATCTTTGTACTTCAACAACTTTTATTTTTTCATGGGAGTGGGCCATTAAACCTAAGGTCAAAAGCCTGTTTTCAACTTCAAAAGAAATTTCCATGTCTTGAAATAGTTGACAAGTTTCAGATTTGTCTTTTTAAGAAAACAAACAAAAATGTGCTTTGAATCCATTGTTTGTAAAAGAGAAGGCATTCACAATGGCTTGGAATTCTGTACCCGTAGGATTTCTGGAAAACAATACAAGAATACAGGCTGTTTCTTTCCCTTTTCAGAATTAATACATAGAACACCAACCAGGAACAATGGGACATTCCTTTCTTGATTTATCTGATTTCATAATATCATAAGTTTGGAAAGGTCTGTTTAGACCATTAAATTCAGCTCAGTCCAGGAATAATGTGTTTCTCACTATCTAAGTGCAAAGTTGTTCAAATTTATGAGCAAATTTATGATGGATAAATTCAATTCCCAGAATTCCCCACCAGGTATGCTGACTTTGAAATTCTGGGAATTGAAGCCCATACATAATAACATTCCAAAATTGACAAGCGTTGATCTACTCTGTGCCTGAACACAATGTACAAAGGGGAGACCACCACCACCCTCAATAATTGGTTCCCCTGTCAAAACTGTTGTTTATAAATGTATCATCTTATTTATCTGATAAAAGTAGTCTGTGCCAAAAATAGCCCTTCTTTTTAATAATATAAACACACAAAAAAACTCAATCACAGAATCCACTGTATTTATTTAAATGACAAATATGATTATTCTGGAACTTGACATCTGAAAACCCAGTTTTGCTATTATCTTAATTCTATACCCGGAGAAGGAAAAGGATCACATTATTGCTTTCTGTAGTGAAGAGCAAGAAATCCGTCATAATTTAGGGCTGCCAATCTCACAGCCCACGGGCCAGATGCCTCACATGCTGGCCACACCCATGCCCGGTTTAGCGAAGGGGGAAAAAAGTCATGACATCATGACATGATGCTGCTGTGACCACACAAGTTTGACACCCCTGCTGTAGTGATTTCAATGTTGTGCTGAAAATAGTTATGGGAAAACTAATGAATAATCTATTGGCATGACTGATATGTAGCATATTTAGCCATTATAATTAGTAAAAATCAGAAGCTGGCAAATAAAGTGAACAAAGATACTTCAGAAGTACATTTCACTGTTGTAATGTTGTTGTTTTTTTAAAAGTCTCTCTTTGGTTTCCTGTTACCAACCCTGTCTGTTACATTTAAAAAAATGACTTGGATGTAAATTCCATTCTCAGGACTAATCAGAGCTTTAAAATTATTTTAAAATATTGTTTCTCTCATTATATCTCTTTCTACTTCACGGAAACCCAAACCAATGAGGCCTTTTCAGACTCTTGTTCTAATAGGGGTCCTCATTATGAAACTATCCACGGTCATTTGTTAAGTTCAGTGACTTTATAAAGAACCATGCACACAAATGGACTTTATGCTTTCCATCAAGTGAAAACTGAACCAAGCTTTCCAGCTTCACTTTCATACAGAGTGGGGGTGGAGACTGTTATCTGAAGAATGAATAAAGCAAGGAAGGGGGGAAAAAACCATCAAAACCATGATATTAGCTTTGATCATATAAACCCCCTCCAAAGATCATTTAAACCAAAGGATCAGAACTAAATACTGTTCTTTTTATATTTATTGCTATAGCTGATTTTTATTGATTCGGTTCCAAATTAGACACTGCTCAGCCGACACATGTAAGAGATCAACACAACAGGCAGCTCTTTGGGATTTCTGTAATGAAAAACAGTGGCAGGAGACTGTGAGTTGAAATGGAAGATAATATAAATTTTTCCCAGGGGTGGAAAAGCAACTTGGGAAAATGAATTCTCGGCAAAAATATGAAGAGTTAAGCTTTAATTTCCCTGCTTTCTAATTCCAACAAGCAAACCATGTGATTTATCAGTTGGCTACTAGAAAACCTGGAGTTCTTGTGTGGCCTTCCAGTTGCAATATAGTTGCTCACACATACATAAATAACTTTTTTCTTCTAAGAAGGAAGTCCAGTGATTTTTTTAAAAAAGAAATTGGCACATCTAACTGTAACCCAGTCTTTAGTTTTTCTACATTACTACTAATATTTGATTTTTTGAGCTCAAAGAGATTCCAAAACATCCCACAAGCAATAATATAACACAGAATCCCCTTCCCTAATTTTTTTTGCAGCTGAATATCTTTCTTTGAGCTAGAGATAGGAGATTATGTGAATTTTGGTTTTATTTTTTTCTCGTCACATTTTTTTAATTAATTCATCAATTTGTTGAATCAGACTATTTTTTTAAAAAACCCTCAAATTCAATGAACTGATATATTAGTAAATATTTTATTAATTGAAATGTACAAAATTAACAATGTTACTTAAAATTAAGTATGTAAAATTATGTAGAGACTAAGTAAAATGTAAAATTAAGTAAAAATAACTAGCATTGTTACCTAGTTTGAGTAATGAAATGTCTACAAAAAAACAACCAAGCTCAGACAGTACCCCTAAAAATTCTGTGTGTGTTTGTGTGTGTGTGTGTGTGTGTGTGTGTGTATACATATATACATACATACATATGTATGTTCGATTCCCAGCAGGTTCGATTCCCAGCAAGGGTATGGCTAACTGATGAGAGCTAAATAGCTTGAAATAGATCTATACTAGTCTCCCTTTATTTATTTATCAGCACAAATATAACATACATACATATGTGTACACACACACACACACACACACACACACACACAGAGAGAGAGAGAGAGAGAGAGAGAGAGAGAGAGAGAGAGAGAGAGATTTTTATACTGTGGGGTTCCATAAAGTTTCATTTTCTTCACCATGCGTGCTTCTGTTAAATCATACACATTCATAAAAAAGTGTTGCTTTATTTTTATGAACGTGTATAATTTAACAGAAGCACGCATGGTGAACAAAATGAAACTTTATGGAACTCCACAGTATAAATGATGGAATTAAACAGACATCCCCCAATCACGCCTTCTGGAAATGGTCCATGTATCAGTGGAACACATTCAGGAGAACCAACAAGGTTGCGCTCTACCTTTCTCTTAGAAAACATCATTCTACAGGGCAACAAGTTTCTGCATCAAATTACACCCAAACCTCCTCAGAAATGGATCTAATGAATCAATTTTCTCTAACAGTATCTGCATCCGATCAGACACAAATGTTCAAGTGTCTTGGCCAAGAAGGGAATGTTGGTTACCAACCTATAATTATGGGATCCAATTATATGGTTTTTCAGAAGTGGTCTCACTACAGCTTCCTTATTGAGGATGGGACCATTCCTTTTCCCAGGGTTAGGGTATGGGTAGAATGGATAACAGAATGGATAACATCCCTGACTCAGATAAACTCACTCTTGCTATGAGAGGTAATTGGCTATAAGTGGCAAGTGACTTGTAATTATACTATTGGCCAAACTCAACAATTTTTTCCTCATCATCCAACCTCAATAAGTGAAAGTGACCTAATTCTTATAGATAAGGCTTATTATTATGCCTCTTTTGTGGAGATGAGATAGGCAAAAAAGAAAGAAAAGAAAAGCATTATTGCAGTGCTGATTAAAAGAGCTGTTCTAAGTGGTTGGGGAAGAACCATAATCTCTGGCATGATGGCAATACTCTGAGGACAAAATCAATCATGTTATACACTCTGAAGTTTTTGTTAGTGGAGTGGAGTAGAGTGGAAGGGAACAGAACAGAACAGGTTTATTGGCCAAGTGTAATTTGACACACACGTAATTCGTATCCAGTGCAGAAGCTCTTGGTGTCCATACAAACAACAAAGTAATATAATTATAAGTTACCAATAGGAGAAGGTGGTAGATGAGAAGGATAATAGTAATACAGCCATGCTACATGGGTACATTTCCTTAGACATAAGAAAGTACTATGAGAATTAGATGTTCAGCAGTATTTATGTAGCAGTTTTCAATGTTTTTATATTTTGACTAACATTGTTGCATTTTCATGCCTTAGTACACCCTTCTGATAAATTGGATGCTAAACTGATAAACATAAATACAAGCATACAGGTTTTTCTTTCATTCTAAGAAAAAGTACATTCTATTCAATTCAATATTCAGTGTGGCTTTTAAACATTGCTTCCAGTATTGCCATATGCAAAATTAAGAGGCCTTGAGAAGGGTTAAGGGAGATCCAAGATCTATTCTCTTGTTCTAGATTTTTTACTATCTTTCCTCAAATACTGGTTGCACATTTATACAAATATTAACTGAGATCATCCAATTCACTTTTGTAAAAATAAAATATATGCTTTCAGATTAATCAAGAAATGCAGCAATATACTTGTATATTTTAAGGACATTAAAAGTTATTTAATGTCCTAATGAACTATTATTAATGAGCTCTTGTTTTTTTTTCTTCCACAAGCCTCTTGAGAAAGCCCAAAGGATTACTCAAAGCTAATGTACAAATGCATGGTAAACTGTATCACTAAAGATTTCTGCATTCTCATGCAAGTTTATTTAATTACACAAATTAGAAAAAAAGAACTTACAAATGACTATAAAGCAGCTGACCCTGAGTCATTATGGCTCCTCAATGGCCAAGGGAAAGTTTTTGGTACAAAAGAAATGGAAAAGCTGAATCAAGGCATTGGCAAGCACCAATGTTTGGAATTCAGCGCTTAAAGCTATTCACAAGACATCGGAGCTGCCTTCAGGACACATATAGCAAGTTGGGGTGGACAGATCTTTCATTCTATCTAGCAAGGATCTTGTGCTTTTCCTCTGTTAGCACAAGTTAGTCTTGGGATTCCATACCATACAAGGCATATACAAAAGAGGAGAAGGTTAAAGAACACGAGCCATACTCAGAAGAAGATGGAAAGACAACATCAAAGACACATTACAACAACATTAATTACCAATGGTTGAGCAAGAACAAGAACTCCTTCAACATCCAAAACAGCAAGGAGGAGGAGGAGGAGGAGGAGGAGGAGGAGGAGGAGGAGGAGGAGGAGGAGGAGGAGGAGGAGGAAGAATTAGTCTTTAAGCCAGGTGGAACAGCTAGTACTGCAGCCCCACAAGATAATAAAATATTTAAAAATAATGTATTTGTATACATTAACTGTATCACATGTTTTATATGTGGTCCAAGGCAATTCCTCTTTACTCAATGCAAGCCAAAGTTTGGACAACCAAGCTTCAGGCCAAACTGCAACAGTGGCTCAACTGTTAGAAAAAGAAATTTGGGAAGGATCTGCCCTAATAGATCAAGCAGTTAGAAGTGGTGGGGAAAGTCTGTACTTTTAGGATTGCAAGATTGTGTTAATATACCCTTACAATGTAATAGAATTAATTCATGTACCGTTTCCCCAAAAATGAGACCTCCCCGGATAATAAGCCCAATTGGGCTTTTGCATGCATGGGTTAAAATAAGCTCTCTGCCGAAAATATTGCAACACAGCAGCAGCCATGAGGTGACCACACTCGCCACCTCCTGCACCACAAAAATAAAAAGACCTCCCCAAAAATAAGGCCAAGCACTTATTTTGGGGAGGGGAATTCAAAAGAAAATAAGACCCTGTCTTATTTTTTGGGGAAACACAAGTAGTCATGTCTCTTGTCTGATTTACCTGAGAAGGCTGACAGGTACAAAGCGAGCTGGATGACTTTGGGTCAGTCACTTTCCCTCAGCTCTAGGAAGAAGGCAAGGATAACCAATTTTTGAAAACGCTGCTAAGATACAGGCAGTTCCTTGACTTACAGCAGTTCATTCAATGACCATTGAAAGTTACAACAGCACTGAAAAAAGTGACTTATAACCGTTTATCACTTACGATCGCTGCAGTATCCTTATGGTCACATGACCAAAATTCGGATGCCTGACAACTGGCATGGATTTATGATGGCTGTAGTGTCCCGGTGTCATCTGATTACCTTTTGTGACCTTCTGACAAGCAAAGTCAATGAGGAAGCCAGATTCACTTAAGACCATGTTACTAACTTAACAACTGCAGTGATTCACTTAACAATTGGGGCAAGAAAGGGTAAACTGACTTAACCACTGCCTTGCTTAGCAACAGAATTATTGGACTCAATTATGGTCATAAAATGAGAAATACCTGTACTGGTAATCTGCCTCATGTGTAATCTGCATAATAACCCTGTCTTCCCCTTCCTCGCCTTATCTTAATATAATCCTACTTCAGTTTAGCCATTTCAAGCTTGTGATGGAATGAGCATTGGCTCACAAAAGTGCAGATGACTTTTAGCACATTTGTTAGTCTGAAAAGATTTTGATAGGAAGATAATTGAAATATCTCATTATGATTGTATTTACCTCATTTGAAAATTCCATAATCTGATCTAACATGGGCATATGTTTGCTTAAACTCTAGAGCCCTTTTTTTTTCTGGACGGATGCTCAGAACAGCTCATACATATGTGGAGGTTTCTGCCTTTATAGTAAACTTTTTAATTTACAATGTGGTGAAAGTGTTGCTTTTAAAAACTAAATTAAGGCTGTTTGAAGCAGCCAGACAATGTGAAAACTGCTGTATGAGCTGGAAATGCTTGTAAAAATGCTCCAGGAGGTTGCCATATGTTCTTTTGTCTTATCTCCACTTGGATATTTGGGGTGGGGGTGGGGAGTTTGCTCTCCCATGTTAAACAAAAAAATGAAACAACCCCTCCCACCCAACAACAGAAAATATCAAGGATCAAACGATGCGTGCTGTATGTAATCCATCACTGAGATGGATTCAACTGAGATGTTCCAATGTAAATAAAAAGTGTGTCTATGTGTGCATCATAACAATGTCATCACATCTGCAGGAAAACAACTCAGCACAGACAATACTTCAGCCTTGAGCTATATATTACATATATTATTCTCTACTGTTGGAATCTCATCTTTTGAAGCAGCATAAAGTGAAGAAATGAACAGCTTAAAAGTGGGAACAGTTAAGGGACACCTTTACTGCCTTTGTCAATGCCTTGTTTTATGCCAAGGGATCTTTTCTGTCATAAAATGATTCTTTTACAGCTCCGCTTTATAAAAGCATGACTGAATAAACATGAACATTTTCACAGAGTAATACTTCTTCTACACTTATGTATCTAATGCACTTCTACTTATGTATCACTAAGAACTACTCTAGGATCTTCCTATTACAGCTCTGTTTGGCCTATAATATAAGTATTTATGGAACAGAATTTGTAGCGAAGGAAAGCAAGTAATTTTGAAGTGACAGACAGACGATACCATAGATGTGTCGATGTGAACCAGAGTTTTTCTAAAGCAAGTCCCTATTTAAATTAATATATTGTCTATTTTTCAATGGCTATTTATGATCGATCTGTTTATCCATTTCTATGTATATCATTTTAAAATAATCAGTTTAATTCCTTCCTGAATTGTAATAATACCACTGCTGACGTGCCCTGAATTTTGGAAAGATTATAGGGGAATAACTAGTCCTATAAATAGCTGGGACCTAAGTCATGTAAAATCTAGGGAGCAGCTTGAATTAGCTCTGGAAGACAACCAGTGAAGCTGTTTCAAGAGTCATTTAGAACTTCTAGCAGGCAATACACATCATCACATTTTAGGCCGGCTACAATTACAAACCATCTTAAAGGTCACCTAACAAAGTTCATTACAGTAATAAAGTCTAGAAGATATAGTAATACTACCTTGTTGTTATTACAAAATCCTACCCTTTCTTGGTAGCCTCCTCTGACTTTGCTCCACATGGTCAGTATTCTTTTCAGAGTGTGCTGCCTAGTACAAGACACAAAATCCCAACCAAGAGAGAGTAAACATCCCATCCCAAGATGTTTTCATTAATATATCCCCAAAGGGATTTATCTTTTTAGCAACTATATGACATTCTCTGCTCATTGTCACCTTGGGGTCTACTAGAACACTTTTCACATGTGCCATGGTCAACTGAGGTTCCTCAGTTTCTTGTGCCTTCTATGCTTTATTCCCCAGATACAAGCGCTTACATTTTACTTGGTTAAATTTTACCTTATTTAATTTGCCCCTCAGTTCAAACTTGTCTGGATATGGGAATATTCTTTTTCTGTTGTAGTTTCCCACATTTCCTAGGTTTGGATCATCTACATATGAATTTATATATTTGCTACTACAATTTACATGCTGCTTAATTTTGAAAAAAAAATCTAAATAGATTACAAATAATGCAAAAATAAAATAGAATACCAAAGAAAGCATAATAAAACAAACTACTAGTAATGATCATTTGGGGGGATCACAACAGCAACTGCCCACTCAATAACAGAATAACAAATTTGGAAGGGACCTTGGAGGATTTCTAGTCCAACCCCCATCTTGAAAAGGAGACCCAATACCACTGTAGACCAATGGATCTCCAATCTCTTCCTGAAAACCTCCAGTGATCGAGGAACCACTTCTTCTGCCATGCTATTAATCTTCATTATGATCATCTGATGTTAGAATTTCACTGATGATAAACTTCCTTCAAATTTGCAATGGCTCCTTAGAACTCCAGGAAGTTCATAGTCCTTATATCTGTCTCCTCCTTGTATAGATCATACATCAGGGTGATTAAAACCATTTTCATGTGAAATGTAGGTCTAAATTTAGATTGTAAAAGAAATAAGTAATTTGTTTAATCAGCTTAATTCCAGATTCATTTATTTTATAATAATAAACAAAATTTACTCAATTAAAATGCCTGACTACAGTGATGTTCTTTAAACTCACCATCACAAGCTTTGGGCAAGGAGCTAGAAGAGCAAAAAAAAAAAAAAAAAAAACCCTGTATAACAATTGAGAATACACTGTTTATATACTTAGAGGAGAAAGACTACTACTCTCTGCAAATATTTTATTAACAGTATGAAGCTGTAAGCATTTGGAAGGAATCACAAACTATTTCTTCATGGCTATTACCTGCTGAGTTAGCAACCATAGTAATATTGGGATTATATTCAACTTTCCATTCTGTAAATCATATTTCCAGGTACTTTTTCTGCCATTTGAAAATACACAATATTTCCTGAATATCTTGGATTTGTGTTCAAAAAAAGGATGGAAAGATTAAAGCATTTCTCTCCACCCTCCCAAAAATGATGCTCTAAAATAAAAGGAGAGTAACTGAAAGAGGACTGTGTCCTAAAAGAGGGATCTCCAACTCTCAGGCCATAGCCCACTACTGGGCCACAGCCTGTTCAGAATTGTGCCACACAAGTATGCACGCAAATGCAGATTCAGTTGCATAGACACTGGCGTTCATGTGCGAAGCTCCATTTGCACGAGCAATTACACAAATGGAGTTGCCACTCACATGGAACCATCACCTCTTCCCCCCTCAGTGGTCCCACCAAGCTGGAAAAGTTAGCAACTGCTGTCCTAATATCCGCCTGCACAGTTTTGTTTTAATCCATATTTAGGTTATTTAGTGGGTTTCCCAGGTTACAACTTTTAAAATCTCAGAAGAAAGAGTTAATAGAGTTGTTTTATATGAGATACTTTCTAAAGTTTAAGTTGTTAGCTATCATCTTTCTGTTGCATGTCCTATCACCTCTGGTTTTAGCCTGCCACCTTTGCAGCCAGATATCTAAAGCACTTTCTCTACTCATTTCACATTACAGATTAGTATAAGAATGCAGTTAATCACAACTGATAAACAAATACCTTTACTTATCAATAACAGATTACATCACTTTACTTCGAAAGCTGCTTAAACCTTAAACAAAAGTGCATTCTCTGCAATCCAAGCATTTGCTTTGATAGCACATTTTAATGAAGCTTTTGAGGAAACAAAAACAAAAGCCATTAGCTATTCTGGAATCAATTACCTGACTGTACTGCTGCATGTTTGGAAATGTATAATAACTTCGTAAGAAACTTAAGTCATAGCTAAAATTTAACTTCACCAAAATGAAAAAAAAAACTGCTCTGTAAGTATATATGCAATAAAGAAGTGTCACACCTGGTTTAGCGTTTGAAAGCAATTGGATATAATCATATTTTCCATAAGAACACATAGATGAACTCAGAGAACAATATAATATATGCTTAAGGCTGAACTCAAATTTGAGTTGAGCCGGAGGTGTCATAACGATAAACAGGACACAAAGTACAGTTGTTTCAATTTAATCTTGGCAACAACTAACTCCACCAGGCTTTGTTCAAGAATGTATATAAAGAAAGGAAAAGTGAAAAAGTTTGGTGTACCATTAGGTGGTCACATGCGAAGACATCAAAAGCTTTATTTAGCAAGTTCAAAGGAATTGGGCAACTTTAGAAAAGAAAAACTGAAGGTGTGTTAAAAAGCATTTTAATCTGCATAAACTTCAATTACCATCTGGGGATGGCATGACATACATTTCAATTTCACCCATGTGTGTAATCTACTATGGCATCTGAAAGAATTTACAAGTAGGCCTCAGTTGCTTAGTGTCGGCTAGCAGCTCCTGCAATCACAAAACAAACCCACAGAGAACCATTAGTTCACTTAATGACCATGGCCTTCATTTAATGACCATTACAAAAAAGACCATAAAATCGGATAAGTCACATATGGAAGATGACTTGACTTATGTCTGCCATGGGAAGGCTCGATGATGGTCATAACTCGAGGACTATCTGTGTTCTTTCATTTATTTTTCCCCATTATTCTTGTCTCTGCAGCAAGATTTTTTAAAAAGATCAAAAGAAGCAATTGTTTGTCTGCACAGCAGAGATAGCTTGTTTTAGGAGTACTAATAAATTAAGGCAAGGTTGGATATCGGTCATTGAATGATGCTATCCTGAATGACTAAGAGCTGATTTGTTTTTCCTAATCCCAACCTTGGTTTTTCTAAAACTATGGCTATGCAGACTTCTAAAACACAACACGCCTCTGTTTTTCACTGAAACAGATTATTATTTTTTCAGATTTCCATCTAGGGCTAAATAAAGAGCTACATTAAAGATTGATTAAAGTAGGACAATTTGTCTTAACATTTATTCGAATTATTTTTTTAAAACATGCAGCTCTCTATTGCCTATGCCTGCATGTTTCTAATATAATGCCAATACACCAATGAACAAAATCACTGGTTATGTGTTTGTACTGTTCATTTTTTTCATAGTTGTTCATTTCAGTATTGAAACTGTAGTGTGAATCATTTGATACAACAAAATGGAGTATAAACTTGGAATCTGCTGGCAATCATTCAAGACTCAATTTTGGCACTGCTGCGCTGAACCTACTTCTAACTGCAATGACAAAGTTTCATTTATCATACAATCCATGAAACGCGTGAAATTAGATGCAGGTCCCCAGGATGAATAAATGGAATATATACATGCAAAAATGCAAACAGAGCCAAAAACAAAGCTTTCTTTTATTATTAGCAAACCTGTTTTTGGTACAGAATTGGAATTAGGAGAAGTAAAAGATTTCCATATTACAATCTATATGCCAGATTTGTTCTTGAGATAAAATGAACAGTAAAAACAAAAACAAAAAAAACTCTTGCAGAAAGAAAATTTCCCAATCCCCCTCTTTTTTTCAGCTTTTTCCAGCAACATGAGATGGAACACAAGGATCTAGGGGCAAAAAAAACCAACACTGTACCAGGTTCTTAATTCACTGCACTTAAACAAATATAAGGGTTAACTTATATGTTATCTGGAACTCATAATCTAAATTGTTATTTTAGAAAACATATAGTACTCTCACTAATATGCATAATGAGATACACCTTTGTCAAAATGCCCAATGTCACTTTCCCATATTAACTCTTCAAATATTTAGGATACGAAACCCAATTTTAATGATGGGGAAATTGGCAGGATGAATTTTCCATTCATAAGGAATGGTTTTCTCACTAATATTAGGCTACCATTATTTCAGGTAGAACAGGAAGAATATCAAATTTCAAGAACTCTTAGGAGGATGGCCTGGAATGTTATGTATCTGTCTCTCAACCGTGGGTCAGTGACTATCCCAATAATTGCCAAAGAGAACCCTCAATTGTGGCGCTACTCTACACTTGGCAGCCTCTCTCCCAAAGTCAAAGTAATATGTCAGGGGCAAAGTAATGCACTGCTACAATTCCCTTTCTGAGAAATAAAGGAAAGACTTGATCTAACTCCATTTTTCACTGATAACAGTATATTGCTATGTATCTATAACCACATAACCTAACCTAAATACAGGCAGTCCTCCACTTACAAAAGTTCATTTAGTGACTGTTCAAAGTTACAACAGCAGTGAAAAAAGCGATTTATGACCATTTTTCAGATTTATGACTTTTGTAGCAGCTCCAGGATCATGTGATCAAATTTCAGCGGCTTGGCAACTGGTTCATTCTTATGACCGCTGCTGTGTCCCAGAGTCATGTGATCATCTTTTGCAACCTTTTTACAAGCAAAGTCATTGGGGAATCCAAGATTCACTTAACAACCATGTTACTAACTTAACAACAGCAGTGATTCATGTAACTATGGCAAGAAACATCGTAAATTAGGGCAAAACTTTATACATGTCTCACTTAACAGCAGAAATTTTGGGCTCAATTGCTATCGCAAGTCGAGGACTACCTGTATATCTAGATTTACTAATCTAGACTTTTTCTGAGATAGAACGTTGACGTTGTACTATTTAACAAAAAGTGTAGCATACTGAACATGTTAATGAAACAAACTAAATCTTGAGACATAAGCTACTTTTTTCCAATATTATCCTTAGGTGTTTTAAGCTGTCATCGAAGGAAATAGTTAAGGGTTCCCACAACTCAAACTCTTATTATTTATACTGTTGTGCGCAGATGGGATGTCTATTTCTAACAGGTGCTTATAGAAAGGCTAAGGTTATAGGTCAGCTCACAAGTTTACTAGGATTGCAAAATCTAATAACCTATTTGCTCTTTGACCCTTTTAGGGAATATAAAAACAAAAGAGCGAAACTGCAAAACTCAAATAACCCCATGAGACTTGGAAATATCAGTCCAATGGGCCTCCTTTTTCGGACAATCTTTTGCTTGATGCATATTTTTTGGTAGCAAGCAATGGCCAACTTAACCAAACTGTACCCTTGGCAGACCTTGAGACTATTCATGCCATTTTGTTTCTGAGACTAATGTCTATGGATAATCCTTGACTTAGAACAACAGGTTATCTACCTACTGTTCCAAGTTGTGAGCTAACTGCAAAAAAAGAGACGTGAACTGGTTCTGAAGTTCCAACAGTCTGCCCCACCCCGTACTCATGTGACTGCATTTCTGGAGCTTGACAAAATGGCTGCATTTACAGCAGTGGTAGGATTCAATTTTTTTACTACCAGTTCTGTGGGCTTGGCTTGGTGGGCGTGGCTTGGTGGACATGGCAGGGGGAGGATACTTTAAAATCTCAATTTCCTGACCACTCCAGGGGAAGGTTACTGCAAAATCCCCATTCCCTCCCGATCAGCTGAGACTCAGGAGGCAGACAATAGATGGCAGCGGGGCCAGTCAGAGGTGATATTTACCGGTTCTCCAAACTACTCAAAATTTCCAGAACTGGTCAGAACCTATTGAATACCATCTCTGATTTACAGGTATTTGCCGTGTCCCCCAGTCATGTGACTGCAGCTTATTACATTTTTGCTGAAAACTAGAAGTTAGTTCTGGTTTTTGAGCCAAACTAAGTCATAATAAAAGAATGGATTCACCTAACGACCACTGCAAAAAAGACTGTAAAATTGGTTGGTCATGCAATGTCCTCGCGGTTATGACTGACCTGATTTTTATGATGATCACAACATATGACTGTAGTGGGAGAGCGCCATCACAGTAATATGTTGAGGACTACCTCTTTTCAGGACTAGGACAGAAATCTGGGGGAGAACTCCTTTCCCTGAAATGGTGTTTCATTTACAAAGTTGACTTCCCCTTTTATTTTAGCCCATGTGAATTATCTAAATTACTATTGTTAATGTGAGCAAGTAGGCCAGAGGTGACATTTAATTTGGTGGCAGGGGAATGGTCTGAATGTTGGGTATAGATGCAAGGAGGAACAGTTCAGGATTTCAAGTTTTTTTCCTTTGGGTTTGAAGGACACGAACGGGTTTATTTTGTAGTCATTTCACTATGCCAAGCCTCTTTTAGGGATATCCCAACTGCATGTCAATATTTCCTCCTGAGAATGGCAGAAAACCACCCCATCAGTTTTAGCAACTGAAGCCAGAGGTGGTTCTGGAGGCTGCAAAAATGCACTACAAACTGAATCCAGATGGAGGTCACAGGATTAGTGTGAGATAAGGTACATGAGTTATTACCTGTTCCATAGATTATGTTGGGAGACAATGGCAACAAATCTGGATCATATCTGATCTCATAGGAAACCTTCTAAAGAGGAGTGATCTATTATGGAATATTCACACCACTAATTTATGCGTGTAAAATAAAGCAAGATTTGTCTTCTTCGGCTACATGCTCTCTGCTTTTTTTCACACTATTTCTCTCTGTCTGGTTTGCTACAAAACAAAAATGAAGAAATTAACAGCTGTATCCATGCATTATGTTGTGCTCTAATTTGGTCAGCCTGATTTTGATTTAACTCACTAAAGAGCTCATTCTATAGATAAAGGTAAAGGTTCCCCTCGCACATATGTGCTAGTTGTTTCCGACTCTAGGGGGCGGTACTCATCCAAAGAGCCAATATTGTCTGAAGATGTCTCTGTGATCATGTGGCCGGTATGACTAAATGCCAAAAGTGCACGGAATGCTGTTACCTTCCCACCAAAAGTGGTTCCTAATTTTTTTACTTGCATTTCTACATGCTTTCGAACAGCTAGGTTGGGACAAGTAACAGAAGCTCATTCCGTTACATGGTACTAGGGATTCGAACTGCTGAACTGCCAACCTTTCTGATCGACAAGCTCAGCGTCTTAGCCACTGAGCCACCGTGTCCCATCATTCTATAGAGGTGTACAAAATAATATTAATTCAGAATGGCTATTACAAGATGCCAGCAAGACTTGAAATAAAAAAAAAAGAGATCTGGGTTTTAAGATATCTCTGGATCAGCAATGACATGATAACTTCCAGTATTTGAGAAACCATCCCAAGGAAGAGGGGGACAACCTATTCTCCAAAGCATCTGAGGGCAAGACAAGAAGTAACGGATGGAAGTTTATCAAGGACAGATCCCACCTAAAATTAAGGAGAAATTTCCTCACAGTGAAAACAATTAATTGGTGAAATGCTTGACCTGAGAAGTTGTGAGTGCTCAACATTGGAGGTCTTTAAGAAGAGATTGGACAACTGCTTGTCCAGAATGGTATAGGGTCTCCTACTCGGGCAGGGGGTTGGATAGGAGAGCTACAAGTTCTGATATTCTCTAAATTGGGTTATTTTAAGAGCACTGGTCTAAGGCCGTGCTGTTTATTAAATTGTGACAGAAAGGAAAAATATTTCTGCTATAAGTAAAGCAATACACAAACAAAAATATCCTGTTTTGAGGCTTACCAGGCTAAATGGAAAGGTGAATAAGCAGCTTGGGAGGCAGGGGAGAAAAACGTTTGAAACAAAGAAATTGAATGGATGAGGACAATGTGTGACCTTTTTCCATTCTCCTTTTGTGTTATTTAAACTGCTGACAGCCTGATATGTGCCATACCTTCATCAGCCTGTAGCAATCCTTGCATATAGCTATACTTCTACGGATTTCAAAACATGAGTCCAGACTGAAATTATCCAGCACCCTCCATATAAATGCCTTGAACTAAGCATACCGAAGTTATAGGTTAATGCAATGGAACGGTAGTGCATAGTTTAAAACTAACAGCAAGCTTCTTGTGCAGCAGTTACCGAAAACTATCATTTCTGTACCATCCTCAAATAAACTACATTGTCAATAGAGACATGATATATAAGACTCACTGTCTCTGTCTTTGGAAATTGCTGAACTTGCTTATATCGACCCCCTTATGGACCAATATATATTTGCTGATTTATTATTAAGAACGTTTCAGAGCTTAAATTATAAAGCTCTTCAGAGATGGTTCTACTGAAAATGTATTTAATCCTTTCAGAAGTTGCCATTTGTTATGAAACTCGTCCTGAACTGTCAAGCATACCCTTTGCAATCAAAGCAACAGCTGCCAGACTGATATAGCCCTATCCCAGAATGAAAATGCTTGAATGACTTACATGCACTGGTTTATCAAGAATGAATGAAAGGAAGAAAGAAAGAAGGAAGGAAGGGAGGGAGGGAGGGAAAGAAAAGAAAAGAAAAGAGATGCAGGTTTTAATATCAAAATACCACTGGAAGCAATAAAGTGATTGAATTCTGATCGAATTGCAGGACATGAAACAGAACAACTGAATAATAATTTGTAGTAATATCATTGTGAATACTCATGGAAACAACAAAAGAAATCTAAAAGATTAATATATTTGAAGAATCTGATTATTTTGCTTGGAAAACCATAACAATGATTCCCATTTAGGCACAAAGATTTGAACTAGCTGTGTAATCTTACATTCTTTCTGAAGAGTAGTTTATTCCTTCTACAATATATTCAATTATGATCTACATGGTGGAGCCCACCTTATGAAACAGATGGATCCCAAAGCCAAAACTCTCTGTTATAGATTAGGAACCCACAACATATTTTAATATACCATATGTCTAGGTTTTTTTACGTATGTTGCGTGAGCGTGCCTATTCACAGCAACCAGAGTACATCATTTTCCCCATGAACTGGATTGCTGGATTGTATCTGTCAGCCTCTGTTTCGCTACTTGCTTTCGGCTGCCATTGAAACAGGAAGGGGCAGGCCTGGTATTTGGGAAGGGAAGTTTTAAGTACAGAAGGGATTGTGTAAAGGGAGTTTTGTTCTCACCATCTACTGCACATTCTGAAGATAGTGATTGGAGCCGCCAAGGCTAACTGTCCTGAATACCAACCTGATGATGCTTTTTGAAGATGGAACTCACATAACACCTAAGGGATTTGCAGATTGGACTAGGGATGGGGTTACCAGGGGGAGGGGGTTGGGTTACATATTGATATCTATGATTTCACATGCTTTTGCCTCAGATCTTGCTTTGCTTAGCTGCTATCTTCTCATAACCAGTAAAAGTACTCTTAATTCTGCGAAATGGAGTTAAGTGGTTTCTTTCTTGGTTGCTGAGGGAGGCTGGCTTGACAGTATCCCTCGCCCACCTAGTATAGTACTCTGTCCTCACAAATGGTCAACCAATTGCACAAGAAGCCCACTCATCTCCAAGCAGATGATCTTCAGAGGTAGTCACACAAAACAATAAAAGCTAATAGCCATTGAGCTGTGGTGGCGCAGTGGTTAGAGTGCAGTACTGCAGGCTACTTCTGTTGATAACCGGCTGCCAGCAGTTTGGCAAATTGAATCTCAGCATGCTCAAGGTTGATTCAGCCTTCTGTCGAGGTCGGTAAAATGAGGACCCAGATTTTGGGGGGCAATATGCTGACTCTGCAAACCGCTTAGAGAGGGCTGTAAAGCACTGTGAAGCAGTATATAAGCCTAAGTGCTATTGCTATGTCCTTGGTTTGCATAAGTACATTGATTGTCAATGTAAGTGGAAGACTTTTTACCCCAAACAAAGCTTTCTCTTTTGGAAGATTTATTTCCAGAACATCTGGAATCCAAATAGTGTACTTCAAGATGTGGAGAATACTGTCCCCCAACTCTTTTGCCATTTTTAAACCACTTTAAAATAATCACTCTTGTTAAACACTGCTGGTTGATCTGATGATGAGAAAAACAACTCTTCTTTCTAAAGCAGAAAAATTAGCCAAGGTTGGTGTAATTGCTACTGCTATTATAAAGGTAATTGTTTAAGGTTTTGAATGATTAGAGCCGAGGTGGCGCAGTGGTTAAGCAGCACTGCAGGCTACTGCTAGATCAGCAGTTCAGCGGTTCAAATCTCACCGGCTCAGGGTTGACTCAGCCTTCCATCCTTCCGAGGTGGGTAAAATGAGGACCCGGATTGTTGGGGGCAATATGCTGACTCTCTGTAAACCGCTTAGAGAGGGCTGAAAGCCCTATGAAGCGGTATATAAGTCTACTGAGTTTTGAGTTTGAGTTTTATTGAGTTTTATTAGAATTTGTAGGCCGCCCTTTTCCCTGAGGGGACTCAGGGCGGCTCACATAAAACTGGGAAGGGGGGAACACAAACATCAAGATAGAAGACATGTAATAAAATGGTAGGCAACATACATTCATCATTCGGGAGGGGTAACTATCCTTATCCCCAGGCCTGACGGGCGAGCCAGTTCTTCAAGGCTATGCGGAAGGCTTGGACGGTGGAGAGGGTACGAATCTCCACGGGGAGCTCGTTCCAAAGGGCCGGGGCTACTGCTGAGAAGGCCCTCCTCCTTGTGGTTGCCAGCCGACACTGGCTGGCCGATGGAATACGGAGGAGGCCTAGTCTATGGGATCTTATTGGTCGCAGGGAGGTAATTGGCAGAAGGCGGTCTCTCAAGTATCCAGATCCACTGCCATGTAGGGCTTTATGGGTGATTAATAGCACCTTGAAGCGCATCCGGAGATCGACAGGCAGCCAGCGCAGCTCGCGGAGGATGGGTGTTATGCGGGTGAATCGAGGTGCACCCGCAATCACTCGCGCGGCTGCGTTCTGAACTAGCTGAAGCCGCCGGATGCTCTTCAAGGGCAGCCCCATGTAGAGCACATTGCAGTATTCCAGCCTAGAGATCACAAGGGCCCGAGTGACTGTTGTGAGAGCCTCCCGATTCAGGTAGGGTCGCAACTGGCGCACCAGGCGAACCTGGGCGAATGCCCCCCTGGTCACAGCCGTTAGGTGGTGGTCAAATGACAGCTGTGGATCCAGGAGGACTCCCAAGTTGCGAACCCTCTCTGAGGGGTGCAAAATTTGACCCCCCAGCCTGAGTGTTGGAATATTAGTCAAATCTTTGGGAGGAAAACACAACAGCCACTCGGTCTTTTCTGGGTTGAGCACAAGCTTGTTAACCCTCATCCAGTCCATAACGGCCTCAAGACCCCGGCTCATCACATCTGCCGCTTCATTGAGTTGGCACGGGGCGGACAGATACAATTGAGTATCGTCCGCATATTGATGGTATCTAATCCCGTGCCTGCGGATGATCTCTCCCAGCGGTTTCATGTAGATGTTGAATAGCAGGGGGGATAAGACCGAACCCTGAGGCACCCCATAATTTAGGGGCCTAGGGGACGATCTCTGCCCCCCCACTAACACCGACTGCGACCTGTCCGAGAGGTAGGAGGAGAACCACCGTAGCACGGCGCCTCCCACTCCCACCCCCCGCAGTCGTCGCAGAAGGATACCATGGTCGATGGTATCGAAAGCCGCTGAGAGGTCAAGGAGGACCAGGATGGAGGAATGTCCTTCATCTCATACTGCTATTGCTATTGCTATGATTATTATAATTATTATAATATATATTATGATTATTATAAAAATAGTCTTACAGGTTCATTTTCTCGTGCTATGGATGAAGGTAATCAAGAGCTAATTTCCCTTTTTATCTATTTTTCTATTGTTAACTATTGTTTTTATCCTTATTCTATTTCACTTTCCTTTTTATTATTTTATCTTTCTACAGTATTTTATTTCTTTAAAGTGTGTAACATTGTCACTTGGGTACCAATGTTTAAATATGACCATGAAAATAATAATGCTCAAGTCTTTCAGTGCTTCTGTTTAAATTTGTGCTTTATTTTTTATTTTAGTGGTTTTATAAAATGTTTTTAATTCATCTTTGTTAATTGTCCAGAACTAATAGAGGAGTGGGAAACATATAAACCTTTTAAATGAATAAAAAAACAGATTTTGAGAACAGGATCTTCAATTAAATAAAATTTGAAACATATGTTAAATCATTGTCAAATTATATCATCTCTACCAATAGAAAAGAATATTTGTTGAACTGTGGGATCCTTGGTGCTTTCCGAGCTTGGTGGTTTTATTAAAGATGTTTCATTATCAACTAGTGCACTGATGATGCTATCTAGTTGGGTAATGAAATATCTGCAAGAAAACTACCAAACCCAGAAAGCATCAAGGACCCCAGATATATTATCTCTAGTGTATTAATCTTTCTGCTTCTTAACTTCCATATATATTCAAAAGCTGCAGCTGTCCTTCAAGTTAATCCATGCAGTTTTCATGCCAATGTTTTTAGAAATTTCTCCACCTTCTTCTTGAATGGCTTTCAACTAGGACAGAGGTCGCAAACTGTGACTCTGGAGCCGCATGTGGCTCTTTCCTCCCTCTGCTGTGGTTCAGTCACCAGTCGGCGCCACAATTTTGAGAGGAGCTTCCGATTGGGGGTGGGGGGAAGAGAAGCACAGTGTGCCAGAAGAAAACTCTATGGCAAGGGGAGGGTTTTCCAGTTGTCTCCACAATTGATAGGGCTTTCGGTTATGACAGATAGAGGAAAAAGTATGCCACGCTAGGAGGAGACTCTATGGTGGGGAAACTGAACCAGCTCCAGAATTGAACAGGGGGCTTCCAGTTAGGACCTTTGTGACTCCCGGTGTTTTCTTTTCTGTGGCAAATGGGTCCAAATGGCACTTTGAGTGTTTCCGTTTGGCAACACCTGGTCTAAGAGAAAGAGATAGGCAGAGAAACAAAGAAAGGAAGGAAAATTGGCTAAAGTGAACTAGTTACCCAGCTGGCTTTTGTGCCTAAGAAAAGATTAAAGACTAGACTTGGATTTCCTTGTTCCTAGTAGAGCACACTCATCACCACACCAAATTTACTTTCTATTCATTCTATATCTTGACTGGTATTTGATTCTTAGCAACAATAACAAAAAATGGTCTCCACCATTTAGGAAACTACAGCCTCAACGTGCTGCGTAAAAATGCTTATGTTGTCTTCAAGCCAATGCAACCTAAACTATGATATAATATCAATGAAGGTATCATGCCTCAAGTGTTCTAATGTTTTCTTATCCAAGAATTGATGCATGATCCTGCCTCTCATATTTCAACTTCTATCAGAGACAAACACAAAACACACACAGTAACCATACTTTGTTAGCATATGCTTGAACTATAGGGATGTGGAGAATGTGTGAAAAACGTCAAAAGAACAAACACTATGCACAGTTGTTGGAAATAACAAGTCTGATGCAGAGCTCTCAGACATCTGATACTTCTCATATAAGCAAGAGAGAATCTGTATTCGGTATGAATAATAGTGTAGTGGGATTCATGCTCTTAATATTTCATTCTCTTAATATGACCCTTTTCATGGCCGATGGTGAAGAACGTGTGTACTGAACAAGAAATCCTGATTTTTAAACAAATGGCAAATCCTTGACACAAGGTAATATCTCATCCTATCCTTAGAAATGCTACATTTGCATTTTTTTAAAAAATGTATTATTAGCCATTTATATTGTGACTGGTATCCATCTTTAGAGATTCTCAATCAATTAAGTCATGGTTGTTCCAAAGATGACTTTTTCGAAAGGCAACTGGACTTTTCCTCCCTTTTTTTCTTCTCATCCAAGAAAATTACTTCAGTTCAATAGGTTCTTGGATGAGAGGAGTGGGGACTTACTACCTCACACTTTGGGAGATGTAAAAGTAGTACTTATCTACAGTTGCTTAAAGCAGCTACATCATTTGCCTGGAATTATAAAGAAACACTTCTTAAAGAGTTGAACAGCAATGATATGTTTATATCCTCATGAACTCTGAAATACCTTTTCATACTGAATCCTGAATGCTATATAATTCTAAAATATATATCCCTGTCATGATTTTCTAGGGATAAACTTTTCTAGCAAGACTGAACATATATTTTTAATTTTAAAATGAATTTTAAAATGTACTAGTTGGATATCCCCAAAAGTATTTTTTTCAAAATAGACTTTCTTGATTTTTTTTTCTTTGAAAACATTTTGGTTCCTCTCCAAAACAAAAAGGGAGAAAAAGCATTGCAACATTCCCTGGTGCTCTTAGAAGACTTTTTAAAATGTGGGCTATGACTCGGTTATCCTTAGTCACGGAATCTGAAGTTGAGAACCAAAACCATGACAGTAGAGTTGTAACTCAATTTTCATATCACCAAATTCAATTGCCTGACTATTATTGGTGTAGGTTTTCACCACGATCTCCAGATGAAGCTCTACGTAATTTGTTTCATAAAAAAGAATTTTGCTTGGAATTACATTTCACAACATCTTCTCTTCTGATTCATTGTTTTTGAAAAACACATTAAGTGTCAGCCATGTAGGACAGTTCAGGCAAAGGATCCAATTCCTTGTGTGTTAAGGCCAGTGACAGGTTATCCCAGTGGTTACTCAAGAGTATTGCAGTTGAGATCAATCAGCAATGATGGCTGGCTTTTCTAAATGCAGGGTTTTGGAATGAATCAGAAAGAGAACTGTTTCTGTCCTATCCATAAATAAAATGTTTAGTCTGCAGCTTTGGCGATATGATGCCAATTTCCCTACTCCCTGCTTTGTTTTAGTAGTTTCCCTTGCTACGGACAGAAGTCAGAAACAGATGGGCAGAGCAAGGCAGGAATGTTCTTGCATTTATAACTGACTCAATGAAACAACACTTTAATCCTCCCCTCAAAGAGGTACATCACTCTTTGTCATTTTGTCTTATTTACCACTGCTGAAATCATTTAGCCAGATCAATAACAAAAATGATTCCTCAATGAAACATCTTCTCAAAGGCCAAAATAACAGAGTTGGAGACCCAAGCAGGAGACCCTATACCATTTCAAACAAATGGCTGTCTAAACCCTTCTTAAAACCCTCCAGTGATGGTGCATCCAAAACTTCTGTACCTGTTTTACTGATTAATTTTTCTCACTGTTAGGAAATTTCTCCTTAGTTCTGGGTTGCTCTCTCCTTCATCCAAACTAATGATACTTGCTTCTTGTCCTGCCTTCAGATGCTTAGGAGAATAGGTTGACCCCCTCTTTTTTGTGATAGATCCTCAAATATTGGAAGACTGCTATCAGGTCACCCCTAGTCTTTTTTTTGTTTGTTAGATAGCAATAGCAGTAGACTTATATACCGCTTCATAGGGCTTTCAGCACTCTCTAAGCGGTTTACAGAGAGTCAGCATATTGCCCCCAACAATCCGGGTCCTCATTTTACCCACCTCGGAAGGATGGAAGGCTGAGTCAACCCTGAGCCGGTGAGATTTGAACCGCTGAACTGCTGATCTAGCAGTAGCCTGCAGTGCTGCATTTAACCACTGCGCCACCTCGGCTCTTGATAGGATAGACTAGACTAGAATGTCCTGTGGGATATATCTAAGGCCTTCCAAGAAACCTATTAGATCCACTTCACTTTCTTTCTCTGTGTACATGTAATTTAGGTACAATGAGTCATGAAATTATTTGGATCAGAAGGGTAGAACTTGGAAGAAAAGGAGTTTTGGGGATGGAAAAGGATTCTTGGGTGAAGTTTATTTACAGAATACGGTAGGTTTTAACATGCCAATATCTGAAACACAGTGAATGATAATAAAATAGACAAAGACCATGCAAATGTTCATGAAGGAAAAAAGTGCATTGCTATATAAAATGCCCAGAAATTTCCAAAACTTTTGTGTATTTATTGTCCTTTCAATCTTGTTACTAACATTCCTTTTCGTTTTTCTTAAAACAACTTCACATTTGCTTGAACTTCTGTTGATCCCAGAATTCTCAGATTAAGTGCCCTGAAATACTGAGTCATCAGCCATTAGTCTTATGCATTCTTTCCTAATGCTGATGCTTGTACTCTTTTCACTGACAGGGATAAGGCATCCCCCGTAAATTACAGATAAAAAGCAAGCCCCTTTGCCATTTTAAGGATACACTTCAGTGCTTAATAGTTAAAATTGCCCATGGCAGTAAAATGTAGAGCAAGGCCTATGAACTGACAGGCATAACTATAGTACTTGCCAGAAACATAAAATTTAAAACCAAGGCTATGTTCCAACCTCTCGCTTTGCCATTGACCTTGGCTTTACAAACTGCCCTACTTAGCACAGCTTTCAAAAGAAAATGTTTAACCGTGGCCTTAGCCATTAACTCCTATGGAATCAAGAAGGTAAACTTCATTACATTAACTGGGTTACCCAAGGACTCATTTCCACTTTTGAGAAAGAAAACTGGTTAAGGAAAAGTAAAAAGTACCCAATTACATTGACAAATTGGGGATCTAGTTGAAGAGGAGTGAACAAGAAAAGGTCAACAGCATTTATTTTCAATAATTGTTGCACACTGCATAGTTTATGTAGCCACGAATCAGTAAAGGTGAAGATGCTACCTAATTCATGAGAGACCATTTTAAATGCAAAATGTTTATAGTAACTACAGCGCACTCTTCAGATTGTAAGAAAACAAAGTGCTTTAACATGCTGGAAGAAATATCCTTCTGGGTTCAGTTCCAAGTGGAGAAAAAGACACTGGATTCATGGTGGCTGTTTAGAATGATGGTTTTAATGGTGGACAAGATCACATGGCTTGAGAAAACCTCAGGCAAAAAAAGCACATGGAATGGAAAGAGAGAGAGATTTATACCCCCCGTTGGGATTTGAATTTGAGTTTGTATTCTAATTGGTTGTCAGACTCCTATGCAGCCATGCAAAGGTAACTTTGTAGGTTGTGTTTTTGAGTCCTTAGCTTGGTTGAACCTTGCTGGGTGATGATCTAATGAAAGGGCCTTGGAATTCCTATTATGGCTCTGCCTGAAGGAGGTAGATCTTTGTTATGTAGTACTCAGGTTTTAATGGCCTATTGACAAATGTGGGGGGGATGAGTTTCTGCTTCCCTTTTAGGGGAAATATTCTACCCTTTTAATGTTTCCTAAAATATTTCATTTTTCTAGGAGAGGGGTGGGTGCTAATTTCCTACAAACAGATAAAGTCATTTAAGAAACCTTTATAATTCTTTAGGAGTTATTTAACAAATACTTTTAATCCTGGTGAGCCTTGATTTACAACTTGTCATTTAGTCCTTAATTTACAACCAGTCATTTAGTCCTGGTAGTCCTTGACTCACAATTGGTCAAAGTTACCTGGAAAAGGGGAGTTGTCAGGCCTGTAAGCCATTGTTTGCATTGGGCTTTCAGGCCTGCCACATTAATCGCTGTGGGAAACTGGGAGTGGGGTAGATATAGTCAAAATAGCATTCCTTTGTTAGAGAGTCAAAGGCATCTTGCCCTGCACCTGGGGTGGGCGTGACTGGGAGGCATCTCCAGTTGGGATGGTGTTTGATTGGACCATATGATGGACATGTAGGTGCTGGTAGGGTCTTGAAGTTTCGTTTGAGTGGGGAAAACCTGGAAACTTTCAGATTCGGGTTTTCCCAGATGTGCCATATGACATCTCTAATAAAATGGAACTTTGAGAAACCTCAAGCCTCAGAGTCTTCTTTCATTGGGGGTGTTACTTGGAACCCTTACAGCCCAGTTCCAAAGTTCTGACAGTCACTCTCCCCACCACCAACTGCACCACATTGAATGGGTTCATTTAACAACCACAGCACTCATTTAATGTCTGTGTGTTTGTTTTATGATTGCCATGGTTGCTTAACAACTGCGGTAAAAGAAAGTCATGACTGAAATAATTTATGACCATCATGACATAAAACCATAAATTGGTAGGATCCATGGTGTTCATCTTTAAAATACCCTGTTTCCCCGAAAATAAGACCTCCCCAGATAATAAGCCCAATCGGGCTTTTGAGTGCATGCTCTAAAATAAGCCCGCCCCTGAAAATAAGCCCTCTCCAAAAATATTGCAACACAGCAGCAGCCATGAGGTGACCACCTCCTGCCTCCTGCACCTCAAAAATAACAAGACCTCCCTGAAAATAAGGCTAAGTGCTTATTTCAGGGGTCAAAAGAAAACAAGACCCTGTCTTATTTTGGGGAAAACATAGTATTACCTGAACTTAACCAACCAAATGGTGACGCCACTCAGACCCAAACCCTTGAGAAGAAAACCAGATCTTAATGGTTTTTTCCACAGATAAGCAGAGATGGGGCCTGTTATTTGTCATGACAGGGGAGGGGAGATGGTGCCAGAGTATGGGGCAGCCGCCCCTGTTTTTATTTATTCTTTCCATTGCAGTAGAATATCAAAAGTAAATCTAAAAGAGCGGAGAATTCTATCTGTCTCTTTTGTTCAGTCGCTTTGTGCATAAGTAAGGTAACCCTCTGAAAACAAACATAACAGGACCAAATTTGGCATACGGAAAGCAGATGGTAAAAGAAAAATCACATTCACAAAGAAAAAACCCAGAAACAAAAAACTAGAATACATATCTTTCAGTTGGGAAGCTCTTGAAATACTGCTGAATATCCTTTGTGAGCCTCCCTCTCTGTGCCACGTGACCCAAGATAGAACACATGCAGCTTGCCCTATGCTTCTCAGTAGACATATTATTACTGCATACACAGAAACAGAGAAACAATGCCAGGAGAGAGCAGAAATACACAACGCTGTATAGACACAACACATATTCAGATCCTTATATTTTTATGTCTATATAGATCTGTCTGTCTGTCTGTCTGTCTGTCTGTCTGTCTGTCTGTCTGTCTGTCTGTCTATCTATCTATCTATCTATCTATCTATCTATCTATCTATCTATCTATCATCTATCTATCATATCTATGTACCTTAGCTATCTATATATTTATATCTACTGTATATACAATACAATACAATACAATACAATACAATATAATACAATACCAGAGTTGAAAGGGACCTTGGAGGTCTTCTAGTCCAACCCCCTGCCTAGGCAAGAAACCCTATACCGTTTCAGACAAAAGGCTATCCAACATCTTCTTAAAGACTTCTAGTGTTGAGGCATTCACAACTTCTGGAGGCAAGCTTTCCGCTGATTAATTGTTCTAACTGTCAGAAAATTTCTCCTCAGTTCTAAGTTGCTTCTCTCCTTGATTAGTTTCCACCCATTGCTTCTTGTTCTACCCTCAGGTGCCTTGGAGAATAGTTTGACTCCCTCTTCTTTGTGGCAACCCCTGAGATATTGGAACACTGCTATCATGTCTCCCCTAGTCCTTCTTTTCATTAAACTAGATATACCCAGTTCCTGCAACCGTTCTTCATATGTTTTAGTCTCCAGTTCCCTAATCATCTTTGTTGCTCTTCTCTGCACTCTTTCTAGAGTCTCCACATCTTTTCTACATCGTGGTGACCAAAACTGAATGCAGTATTCCAAGTGTGGCCTTACCAAGGCATTATAAAGTGGTATTAACACTTCACATGATCTTGATTCTATCCCTCTGTTTACGTAGCCTAGAACTGTGTTGGCTTTTTTGGCAGCTACTGCACACTGCTGGCTCATATTTAAATGGTTGTCCACTAGGACTCCAAGATCCCTCTCACAGTTACTACTATTGAGCAAGGTACCACCTATACTGTATCTGTGCATTTCGTTTTTCTTGCCTAAATGTAGAACCTTATTCTTTTCACCATTGAATTTCATTTTATTAGATAGTGCCCAATGTTCAAGTTGGTCAAGATCCTTCTGTATCTTTAGCCTGTCTTCTGGAGTGTTGGGTATTCCTGGCAGCTTGATGCCATCTGCAAATTTGATGAGTTCCCCATTTATTCCCTCATCCAAATCATTGATGTTGAAGAGTACTGGTCCTAAAACAGAGCCTTGGGGTACTCCACTACATACTTCCCTCCATGTAGATGCAGTTCCATTGAGGACTACATGTTGAGTGTGGTTGGTCAGCCAGTTATGAATCCATCTGGTGGTGATGCTGTCCAACCCACATTCTTCTACTTTATCTAGTAGTAGGTTATGGTCTATCTTATCAAATGCCTTACTGAAGTCCAAGTAAACTATATCGACAGCATTCCTCTGGTCCACTAATTTTGTCACTTTGTCGAAGAATGCAATAAGATTAATCTGGCATGATCTGTTTTTGACAAACCCATGTTGGCTTTTGGCTATTACTTTGTTTACTTCTAGGTATTCACTAATTCGTTGTTTGATTATCTTTTCCAGAATCTTTCCTGGTATTGAGGTCAGGCTGATAGGTCGGTAGTTTCCTGGGTCTATTTTTTTCCCCTTTTCTGAAGATGGGAACCACATCAGCTCTTTTCCAGTCCTCTGGCAGTTCCCTGGTGCTCCAGGATATCTGAAAGATATAGTTCAGTGGTTCTGAGATCTCATCTGCCAGTTCCGTCAGAACCCTGGGGTGTAATCCATCCGGTCCTGGTGATTTGAACTCATCTAGGGTAGACAGGTGCTCACTTATCATTTTTCCCTATATCTATATCTATATCCATATCCATATCAGTCCATCCATCTATCTAGACAGCTCCTTGATGAACCACACTGAAGCTGGATCCATGCAATCCAGAAAGAAAATTGTGTTTTTTCTGTGAAATATGGGGAACAAGGCCTCATATGTTAACTTTCTGAGCTGCAAGGAGAAAAAGCCTAGAAAAGTCAACCACATCAAAGGCACTGAATGGTTCACTGCAAAATCACCTCTCATCCGGCCTTACGCCTCTATAGCCATTTACAGTCTGGCTGATTGAAAGAACCGAGACTTACTCAGCAGCCAAAGTTTGCTTGCTTGCTTCCAAGCAATGACCTTGTGGAATATGTTCTACCTCTGCAGTAGGACACCTTTCCTACTGAAAGAATCTTCAACCTTCTGTCAAGGCTCATTAAATGCACATGCACAATACAGAGCTTGCACACCAGTTTGCTATCAATTGCTCCTTTCCTAACTATTTATCAGAAATAATAAATAATTTTGCTCCTCATTAATTTCTCTTGGGAGAGTTTTAAAGAGTGTGTAGAAAGTTAGCACCCACCCCTCTCCTAGAAAAATGGAACATTTTGAGAAATATTAAAAAGGCAGAATATTATATTTCCCCAAAGGATAAACATGCTCTTGGAAAGCAGCCCCCACATTTCTTAATAGCCCCAGTAAGACTGGGCCACTCTATTTACAAGACAGAAGGCCTTCAGCTCCAGGGTGATGGGACTAAGACATGATCCTCCAGCACATAATCTACATGGGGCAGCCCTTGAAGAGTGTTCGAAGACTTCAGTTAGTCCAGAATGCAGCCGCGCGAGCGATTGTGTGTGCACCTAGGTACACCCACGTTATACCTATCCTCCGCGAGCTGCACTGGCTTCCCATTGGGCTCTGAACATGCTTCAAAGTGATAGTCATTATTTTTAAAGCCCTTCATGGCATCGGACCTGGTTACCTGAGAGACCGCCTCCTGCCAATTACCTCCCAAAGACTGATTAGATCGCACAGACTAGGCCTTCTCCGGATTCCATCTGCCAGCCAATATTGGTTGGCGACACCCCGGGGGAGGTCCTTCTCTGTTGCAGCTCCGGCCCTCTGGAACGAGCTCCCCGTTGAGATCTGGACCCTCACTACCCTTCCGGCCTTCCGCAAAGCAACTAAGACCTGGCTGTTCCGGCAGGCCTGGGCTGTTGAGTTGTCCAGCCCCACTTCAGGTTTGTGACTGTTGTGTAATTTTAAACTGTTGTTTATTTTTTATATATCCCCCCTCCCTTTTATTGTAAGCCGCCCTGAGTCTCTGAGAGTGGGCGGCATACAAAATTTAATAAATAAATAAATAAATAATAGGACTAACCCAACTAGTAGCTCACCACACGGCACAAATACCTAGGAACATTACATCACCCTCCAAGTTTCAACCAAACCTGGCAGCTCAGACAACCTATGATCCCTGCATAGCCCCTGGGAGTCTGACAGCAACCTTTAGAATACTTGCCCTTGCCACAGGAACAGGAAGCTCAAGTGCAAGATCCAATTGAGGATATAAATACCCCCCTCTCTCTCCTCCATGTGTTCAGCTGCGCAGGACCTAAAACGTATGTGGTCCTATCCATCAATAAACTATCTTTCCAATCAGCCTTCATGTTTCCAGTGTCTTTCTTCCCACTTGGAACTGAACCCAATGGTTGGTTGATGGTTATTTCTACCACCAAGTGAAAAGAAACCTAGCACGGATAATAATTCTAGTAAGCCATAGATTTTTGGTCTTTGTGCTATGAATTCTCTCCTTCCTAGATTTAACTTAATGAGATTCTCCAGTTAAGCACTCCTGCTGTGTTTAAAGGGAGATTGTTTCTCTGGAACTGAGAAAGTAGCACACAGCATCTTTCCACATTCCAATCACTGCACAAAAAGTAATGTGTGCTACTTCCTGTATGGGCAGCAGGTTAGGTAAAGGAACCAAGACTGAGGGCAAAGTTCTGAAAGTGATATTTCTTCCTGCCATGGCTAAGGATGTATGGAAATAGCTAGAGTCAAACCCCCAAAGGTGTTTTTTCAAAAGGCAATTGGACTTCGTTTTTCCTTGAAGATGTTTCACTTCTCATCCAAGAAGCTCTTCAGTTCAGAAATTTCTTGGATGAGAAGTGAACCATGTTCGAGGAAAAACAAAGTCCATTTGCCTTTTGAGGAAGCACCTTTCAGACAATCATGAGCTGGATGACTGAGAATCTCCATAGACATTTAGCTAACGTCAATATTTATGCACTCATCCTGATTAAATCCTCACTATACATATACTGAGACACAATACATACATACATAGGAGAAATTTACAGATGCACACACACACACACAACTTGTATGTCCACAACCTGATTAGTCCCTGAGGAGAGTTTGCACATATTTACACATCACAAATGCAACATGTTAATTTCCCAGAAGAAAATAGCAGTGCCTATGACCTATGACCACTGCTGATAAAAGATCTGGAAAGGATGCCAGAATCCACAGTCTTTTATCATATAATTTCTCATTCTTCACTATTCTGCATCAGTCAGATCACATATAGACATCCAATTCTAGACTCTACACTTTAGGAAGGACACTGACTAACTGAAGCGTGTCCAGAGAACAGAAACCAAGATGATAATATCTTGAATGGAAAAACTTTAGAAGAATTACTTTAAATATTGGAGCCTTGTTTAGTGTAGAACAAAGAAGATTGAGGGAAGCCATGATGGTTGTATTTGGATATCTAAAGGACTGTCATATAGTTTATGGGGTAAAATTATTAAGACTTCCTCTAAAAGACCAAAACAGAAAACAAAAAAACCCACAACCGCAAGAGTTTAAATAAACAAAAGAGTAGATTTTAATTAAACTTCAGGAAAAAAACTCTAACGATACAGCTATTTAGCAATAGGATAAACTGTCTTGGAAGGTGGTACCTATTCCTTCACAGTAGATGTTTCAACCCAGGTTTAAAATATTCTGCCTTCAAAAGAGGTAAATGCAGCATAGATTATATAATCAAACAGCCTTTTTTTTCGTTTGCATTTGTTTCACAGTTTACTCTCACACTCATTTTCACACTTGGAAGATGAGCTCCTTCAACTAATTCACTGCAAATATGAATGACCTTGGGTGGTAAATTGAACTCGTAGAAGCCACTGAGACCTTTCCCAAGACCTCTATTTATTGCTCCAAATTTGCATTCTGCTCCCAAGTGGGTTCTGCTTTGGTTTATCGCCTCATTGACAGCTTAGTTTAATTAAGCATATGTGATAAAGACAAGACTTCCTGAAAACATTATGGAAATGTTCCACAGGGTATGTATGTGTGTGCCTATGTGTCTGATTTAGAGAAAGGGAGATTAAACAACAATGTGAAACTGTGTTTTAATGTCCTGAAAGTAGGTTATAACAATCAGTTGGGATAGAGAAAATCAATTACCCTTAAAAATGGAGAATTCTGATATAATTTTATGAAATCAACTGTACAACTTGTAGTTGTATCTTAATCTTTAATACTATATACTAAATGATAGTTCCAATTAAACCCATAGTATTTATTCTCATCTATTGGCTTTGGGCCAATAAAATATCCCCACAAAAATGAAAGTTTAAAATATCTAAAATAATAATTGATCTTCATTTTTGAAATGCCCACTTTGTTATGATCCCACTTTAATTCTGGACTATGAATTTAATTTCTTGTCAAACATAACAACCTCAGCCACAGGATTGTATATAATTACTAAGCCACTTTATATGGAGACCCCATCAACTCTACCATCAAATTTTGGTTGAGCCAAGGTGGCGCAGTGGTTAAATGCAGCACTGCAGGCTACTGCTAGATCAGCAGTTCAGCGGTTCAAATCTCACCGGCTCAGGGTTGACTCAGCCTTCCATCCTACCGAGGTGGGTAAAATGAGGACCCAGATTGTTGGGGGCAATATGCTGACTCTCTGTAAACCGCTTAGAGAGGGCTGAAAGCCCTATGAAGCGGTATATAAGTCTACTGCTATTGGTTTAGTTATTTCCTAATATTTTGAAAGAGAAATATTCCTAAATTAGATATTACACAATTGAAACACAAACACATAGACACAAGTAAAATTCCATTTTTTCTCCAAAATCAAGAAATAGAATGTTCCAGTCTTATCTGTATATAATCCTGCTTATTTGCTATCTTTACATCATTTCTGTTTTCTTTCATTAGAATTTTTGAATATGTACACAAAAGTAAAGAAAGTAAAGAGAAGAGGGAAGGGAAGGAATATGATTTTCACCCTTTTTTCTCTAAACTAGTTGCCATTTTATACTTTCCTCCATAGCCTCTTTAGCCCTTTTTAAAATCCAAATGCATAAAGCATTAATTCAGTATTTTCTTTTTCAATAAAACGCCCATATAAGGTTTCCTGTCTTTGAAAAAAGTCAATCCCCCAACCGACCGACCTCAACACCATTTACCAAGATTTCCAAAAGAAGCATTGAAAATAGCCCTGCTCTGCCAAAAGTTGTCTATTCTGGTCTTAGCTTATCAGTGTTATCAGTGTTAACAGAGACAAACCTCAAGAAATATCATTAACTAACTTCTGGGAAATGGCTTAACATTTTCATATCATAAAATAGGAGATGTTTCTCTTGGCTTCTCCCCACATATGGTAGACATCAAAGCAGAAACTCATGTGAACCTCTGCTTATCCACAACCGAGGAGCAAGACACTATCTACATCTGTAAAATTATTGCAAGCTATCTAAATATGGCTTAAAACAAAAACAAAACAAATATGACAAGCTAGGAATACTGCAATTCAGAGACATGCTGGAAGACTGCCATTTCTTCTTCACGGTGGGGCAGTGGTTAGAGTGCAGAACTGTGGGCTATTTCTGCTGACTGCCGGCAGCCTGAAATTTGGCAGTTCAAATCTCACCAGGGCTGAAGGTTGACTCAGCCTTCCATCCTTCCAAGGTGGTAAAATGAGGACCCAAATTGTTGGGGGCAATATACTGACTCTGTAAACTGCTTAGAGCGGGCTGTAAAGTACTGTGAAGCAGTATATAAGTCTAAGTGCTATTTCTAAAGTCTATAAAACTTGAAATTATTTCATTCTCTGGAAAGTAAATATTATCTTTTTTCACTTGAAATCTTTGTAGGCTTCTTTTCCTTTTTAAACTAATTCGGAGAGCCTGCTGCCTCTAAGTATTACAAAATGTCATTTACCAACTAAGCACAGCACTTCCCACAATAAAAATGAATGTTCATACTGTTTTACAAGATGTGTAAATGTAGAGAAAAGTCAAGAAAGGTATCTCCAGTTATTGGAAACAAGAGGAGGATGGAATTCCCTTGCCGCAAAGGTTCTATCTTCAAAGCTTTCAGCAGCAGAAGAAAAACCAACGTGATGGGAAACAATGTGGGATAAATAAAATGGGCAACAGCCCATCCATGTGTGGAAATACTTTAAAATGAAACAAGATGGTTTGGACGAGAGCCATTATTAATTTGCCATTCAGATGAGTTTCTTTTTTGTTGTTGTTTGCCAGTGATTTGCCATGGTTGTTGCAAACAACTTGAAACAGGAAAAAGGTTGTTGGGGGAGGATAAATATAAATTTCCAGAACTAAATCCATAAAAGTATGGATCCAAAGGGCAACAAATACCATATTGTACAAGGAGGCTCTCCCTGCTTCTTTCTGCAGTTCCTAAAATGGGTTTTCTTCCCCCACTCAAGCATTCAGTACTGTATGATCGGAAGATTTATCTGAACTATTATGAATGAGATCAACAGACCACATGGGTCCCTTCAGATCAGATCCTGATCTTCATATTCAGTAAATAATGAAGAATCATGTGGCGCCAACAAAAAAAAACTCACCCTGACAAATATTTTAGTTGTAAACTTTCATGAACTACAATCCATAAACATTAGAAACATTGGCCCGCTGTACTGTACTGATCCTGAAACAACAAGGTAAAAAATGTGCTTTTAGGTCATTTCAAGAGCTTGCCCTGACTAGTAGATTTTTAAATCACTTTTTATCATAGAGTTCATTTGTGTTATTTTCTGGCTGTGCAAAAGGGACATTGCTACAAAGAGGAATAGAACTACAAATAACAAATGAACCCACTTTATAGAGAGATGGGAGGCATATAGCAATAGCACTTAGACTTATATATTGCTTCACAGTGCTTTAGCCCTCTTTAAGCGGTTTACAGAGTCAACATATTGCCCCCAACAATCTGGATCCTCATTTTACTTACCTCGGAAGGATGGAAGGCTGAGTCAACCTTGAGCGTGCTGAGATTCGATTTGCCAAACTGCTGACAGCTGGTGATCAGCAGAAGTAGTCTGCAGTACTGCATTCTAACCACTGTGCCACCACGGCTCTATTATACATTTATTAAATAAATATTGATTATTTCTCTTTCTCTCTTAACCTAAAATGACCAGTGTTTCCTAAATATGTTTCTTTGATTATTTTGTTTCATTTATTGTTGACTTTATAGTTATTTTGTTAGCCCAGATTTCTGATAAATGAAAAAAAATGAATTGCAACAAAACTTCACTGTAGCCAAAATACTATCTACTGAGCTATGTACCTAGCTTAATTTCACAACAAAATTCAAATAGTTGTCTATCCAGTTTACAATAGCTAAATCTTCCTTTTCTTTATTTAACATGTGCTCCATGTGTAATATCATTTCTCTTTTTTAATAATCTAGATCTCAAGAAAGTGCCCATATAGCTGAAATCTTAGTTCTTCTGGTGTTCAGAACGCAAGTAAAACTATTAACTACTACTCTCATTTCATGCCTCCTTCTGTAATGTCTCTCTCCTAGCTTGCCAGGAGCATTAATAATTATGCCAGGATTTCTTCTTTCTTTGACACAATTAGTTTTTTTTTCCTGCAGCCTTTTCCATATGATATAATCGCAAAAGGAAAGGAATGTAAACTCTATGCTGTTTTTATATCGTTGCTGAATAAATCCCAATGGTCTGTGGGCGATGATCCCTAAAGAAAACAGAAATATCTACATACTAATGAAGATATGGAAGAGCCTGTAACAAAACTGGTATGCAGGGCTAGGGAGGAGCTGAAAATGGGTGATACTTGTGAAGACAATAAAATCTAACAGAAACAAGGTTTCTCTGCCCTGGAGGCTAAAATACCAGGCATCGGGAAATGGAAAAGAACAGCAAAGAAGACAATATAGATCTAGCAATCGGCAGATGCATTTTCTTCTCTTTTTTTTCAGAATATAGATAGACTTCAACTTACAACAGTTCCTTTACTGACTGTTTAAAGTTACAACGGCAATTAAAAAAAGTGACATGATCATTTTTCACAGTTGCAACTTTTGTAGCATCCCCATGATTATGCGATCAAAATTCAGATACCTGGAAACTGGTTCATACTTCTCACTATTGCTGTGTCCCAAGATCATGTGATCAACTTTTGCAACGTTTTGACAAGTAAAGTCAATGGGAAACTTAACATCTGTGGCAAGAAATATCGTAAAATGGAGCAAAACTCAATTAACAAATGTCTCACTTAAGAACAGAAATTTGGGGTTCAATTGTGATCATAAATCAGGGATTATCTGTCACTGTTTTGTTATTTAAGTTACCATATTTTTCAGAGTATAAGATGCACTTTTTACCCACTAAAACAGGGTGAAAATGTGGGTGCGCCTTATACACCGAATGTAGCTAAAAGGTGAGGAACAGAGGAAGTGATGGTCTGTGGCAATCCCTGCAGCCTGAAACAACTGATTGGGGGTATTCCAGGAGGCCAATCCACCCGCCAATCAGCTGCTCATGCTGAATCAGGCTGCAATAATGTGCTGAAGCTGACTTGGCTGAAAGGACGTGTCAGAGTTTGCAGCAGCAATCACATTCAGAAACTGATTCAGCAGGATTCAATAACTTCTCTTCATATATAATATAACATATTAAATAAATATACAATACCAAAAGCAGGTTTTCCAACATGGTAGTTCAGCAGAGGAAAGAAGTTTCACTTTCAATTTTAGTTTCAGATATCAGCACAGCATGCAGCTTTAGTACAGAACAAGCCACACCCAGGCTCTTCGCGGTCTCCTTCCTTGTTGCTCACACAGCAAATACTGTTTGTTTCCAAACATCCCTCAACTCTCTCATATATTCATAGCGTCACAGGACGCTAGCCAGATGAATACCGGATGCTGGTAGGCAGAGGCAGAATATTTTTTTCTTATTTTCCTCCCCAAAAAGTAAAGTGTCTCTTATACTCGGTGCTTCTTATAGCCCCAAAAATACGGTATTTATATATTGTATTTGGTGGCTACATTTTTCTCTTTTCCCATAAGATTTGCATTAAAAAAACCCAAACCTTAACAGTGTATAGCAGCAACACTGAGAAACATAGAAAGCTGTGCTTGATGTGTCATCAACTCTTAGCAATCACATAGATAGATTTTCTCTATGAGCTATGCGAGGACATACAAAATACGTGATTAAAATTTACTTTATTGATTTAAGGTTGAGTGAATCACGTGAATAGAGGCAAATAATGCAAAATTAAAGAAAACAACTGCAAAAAACATTTAAAGAAAATCTACTTCAGAAGAACAATGTCATATAAGCCTTTCCACAGATGCAGAAGTGTGATGGACAATGTTTTCTTTGTTTCTTGCACTAAATATTCCAGTTCTCACACTTTCTAAAGTTTCTGAAAGTCCAGCTTGGGTGGATTACTTTGGCTGTGCTTCCCTAGAAACTAAGCTGACAACAATCTATACTTAACAAGCCAAAAAGACTTGCTTTTGTCAGTATAAGAAGCAATAAAAGAAAGCTGAACGAAAAGTACAGGAAAAGGGACTGCTCTCTCTGTCTGTCTAATTCTGTAGAGTAGGACATAAGTCCATAAAAACTTCTGTAAACAGACATGATCAATAGGGCATATAACATAGAGTCTAAGAGAAATTCTTTCAATACTTCACCACATTTGAAAGCACTTAAACTAACAGGAAAAGGTTTCACTCTCAATATTGTCAGCCGGTTATCATTTATATTTATGGAGGGATGTCAAAACAATTCTATAAACTTATTAGAGAACACTGCGGTTTAAAACTACATATATTCTTCCATTGTAATCAGTGTGTTCTGCTTTAAAATGATACATAAAGAACAACACAAATAATGACATGAAGCTGCTACAAATACCAGCTCCTAATTTTGTATAATAGTCAATGAACTGTGAATTTCTTCCATGCTGCTTCAAAGGATCCAAAACTTTGAATCCTAGTCGCCAAAGGACTACACCTCAGAAGTGTTCTGCAGATGGATTCAAGCACAGCTGAATCCTTGTACTTATTAAGCTGGGAGAGCAGACAGTATGAAACCAAGTGTATCCTCACATTATTTTTTTCCCCACGAATTTCAAAAATGAACTGTTTCAAAGCAATGCATTCCACATGCTTGAAGGACAACAATGAAAGACCTAGTATTGGAACAGAAGACATATTTTCCAAAATTTCTTGTTAGATGGTTGTTTAGTTTTTGCACCCTCCTTATCATCTATCCCTATCAAGTTAGTCACTTTCATGCCTCCTACCCCAATGCCATATATACTAATGTATCCTTTCTCAAGTTGGTATCTATTAATTGCATTGAAATGTATCTCCCTAGTCTGTACCTGAGGGACGCGGTGGCTCAGGCTAAAACACTTGTCAATCAGAAGGTTGGCAGTTCAAATCCCTAGCACTGTGTAATGGAGTGAGCTCCTGTTACTTGTCCCAGCTTCTGTCAACCTAGCAGTTCGAAAGCATGTAAAAATGCAAGTACAAAAATAGGAACCACCTTTGGTGGGAAGGTAACAGCGTTCCATGTGCCTTTTGTATTTAGTCATGTCGGCCACATGACTACAAAGAGATCTTCAGACAGCACTGGCTTTTTGGCTTTGAAACGGAGATGAGCACCTCCTCCTAGAGTCGGAAACGACTAGCACATATGTGCGAGGTGAACCTTTACCTTTTTAATCTCTACCTAGCAGGCAATGGAAACTTCCTTTTGATACTTAACATTGAATGTATTTGGAAAAGCTAAACCAGGAGACCATGAATTGTAGTCCTGCTTGGGCACAAAACTAACTGGGTGACCTTGGACCAGTTTCTTTCTCTCAGGAATGAGGCAATGGCAAACCACTGCTGAAAAACCTTTCCAAGAACACTGCAGAAACTTGTCCAGACAGTTTCCAAAAACTGGACCAAATTGATTGGGGGGAGGGAAGTCACAAAAGTGCAATAGAACGGAAATACAAAGACAATGATCACTTCTGCAAAAATCTACACAAAAGACTAGAGAAAATTCAGGAGTTTTTTTCCTTTATATATTGCTGTTCAAATACACAGATGATCCCATGTTTTTAAATAAAATGAAACCACTTTTTGAATAGGGATACTTTAAATAGTCAATAGCTTTTCAGCTGATCCACATTAATTTTATTCCAATCACTTCATACAACTGACATAGTAATTTACTGCATATGTGAGACATTAAGTGTGATTATATCTAATTGTCTACTTATTGTGTTGTGCATGAGCTCCAAAATAGTACCATAGATGAGTTTTCCAAAACCTGGTGTACTCCAGATGTGTTTTCCACAGTGGCTGAGATTGACGAGAACTGTGGTCCAACACATCTGGAAAGCACTGTGTTGCTATAGCATCTCTAAAATAACATCCAGACCCACAAATTGACATCCAAAAGTTAAATCAAGACACTTTTTAGTTACCTAAACCTTAGTTACCTATAAAAGGAATTAAACCAGAAGCGGAAGAACTGTATCTTAAATTTTTAAAGTAAAGTCAGTATCTTGAATTCAAGCTGAGAAACACAACTCAGCAGAATTTACATCCTTTTTGGAACCGTTCACAAGTGTTTAATCTAATCCTGAACAGAATGAAAATGTGAACAACATACAGATAATTATGTGTAAAAACCACTGGAAGAAATATGTTCTTAATTTAATTTTTGTATTTCATTTCTTTAAATTAATTGTCTGAACTGAAAATCAACCACTCTCTGTGCTCTTGTTATTACATCTTTCTTTAAATGATAAATTATATTTTTGAATTAAATAAAATCAAAACAATAAAATTCCATGTAACGATATACTTTTTTATATGAACAATTTTTATGATAAACAATTATAGCCATTTTGTTTGTGTATATGTGCACCTTTGAGCCACTGACTCCTACTGGTTATCTATGGCTTTCTTGATAATGTTTTTCAGAGGTAGTTTGCCATTGCCTCCTTCTTAGGGATGAGAGAAAGTGACTGGCTCAAGGTTACCCATCTGACTTTGTGTCCAAAGTGGGTTAAGAACTTCCAGTCCACCAGTTTCCAGCCCAATAACTACATCAAAGCTCTTTCATTTGGCAAGCTTATTTTCTAGAGGATTGATCTTATGCGATGCTTGTTATTTCCAATTTACTCTGTTCTTCAAAGCAGTTACAGTGGCATAGAACATTAGATATTCTGTGCATTTTATTTATCTCTGTGTTTCTTTTCATTTCAGATCATTGGAAGGGAATCTATTTCAAAACCTTTTGGAAGTTACATACTCCTGGCTCATAAGTTAACAAAACACCATGAATTTTCTATTAAGATCAGCATGAAATGGAATTTTGTTTATTTCTCAAAGTTGTTCAACTACAACCTGACTACAACATTTAATATCTAAAGTATTTTACAAGATAGGTGCTCTAGCCAACTTGTACATTTAGAAATGAATTGCTGAATGTGACCAGCACTTGTTTTAAAATCTGTATTCAATAGATCATCTCTTCTTTTTTTGTGCTGGCTACTGACTAAAGGATAATAATGTTTCCATGCAATTGTTAAATAAAGTCTACCAAAAATCTCTTTACTTTCTTGTTTCTCACTTCAAAAGTCAAAGTGAAGCAATCTTTAAGAATGGTCCAACCTACAGCAAAAATAGCTTATTCTCTTTCAGGCCTACATATTTTTCTTGTTATAAACCTATTATTTTTCTGTTTCATCATCTGCCAGTTTGCAACATCCTGATTTTAGCTGAGACATAAGAGTACTGCACTTTTTGCAAATACTATTAAGAGCACAAAGACAATCTTTCACACTGCTATTTTTTTTCCAGATCATGAAATGAACACAAAATAGTTAACTAGAATACAACACTGACATATAAATAGCTTTTTTTTATTCCTGCTAATCAACCTCTCTGTAATGTAAGTCTGTAAAATGTGGTATCATTCGCATTATTAGATCTGGTATCCCTTAATTAGGCAAGAGGCCTCAAAATCAGCTTTCTGATTCTATAATACAGGCTCTGTGAGAATTGCTATATATTCTATTCAACATGCAGGGTTGATTTAAAGAACACTTATACAGCTTGACATTGTCTCCTTATCAAATTTTCTCAGAGCGTTTCTCATATTCAAGCATGTTCCATGGAATCAGATTTCTTCTCCAGCATATAGAATTCTAATTCTTTCCAGTTTGGACTCCAAGTTTCTTTGCTTCAAGTCAAGTCAATTTCTTTACAATCAATTCAAAGTTTGGGAACTGCCTTCCAGTCTTGGTGATTTTCTCTTTTATAAGGAAGGCATATGGATGTGAATATATGTAATGGGGATGCAGAAAACATATGTACAAGATGGATTTCCCTTTGAAATGTTCCTATAGTGTGTTGTTCTTAACAACTCTTTCAGAACATGAATAAGCCAGCACATGAACTGTCTTCTTTTACTTCATCTTCTCTGGTTTATGTAACCCTACTTTATTTTTTAGTAAAGAGCAGTGTAAAATCCACAGACCGCAGCAAAGTTTATTATCATCCCATATCAGCATTCATAATCTCCATGTGTTCAATAAAACTTAAATGAACTGCCACAAATTGGCTCAATTACAATGCCAATATTTAAAAGATAGCAATCCTTACTCTTCCACAATACAGAATGCTTTCCACCTTTTATAGTACAGCAATCACTGATGCCCAGATCAATAATTATAAAATAATACATTTTAATTCCTCAGTGGAAGAGACCTGTATATACTGATTAATAACTGTAGTGTGACACCATTCCTTATCTGTTTCACATTCTTTCTACCAGAACAAAGTCACCTTTGAAACGTATCTTTGCCTCTCAGACATTAAGATTGGATTGTGTTTGGGAGTCCAGATAACATTAATGTGTTTGGACATTAAAGAGATAAAATACAGTTCAAACGTTCAACCACCATAGCCTACCTCATCATACTAAGACTATCACAATTCCAGAAGATAATTTCCATAGGCATCCAGAGCCTTTTAAATCTCAAGATTTGTGCAGGCTGGAGACACCAACAAAATTAAAGATAACTCTGTTACAGTATCTGATCTCTCCCACTTATTCTATCAAAGTTATTCTGTAGTTATATAACAACTAATCCAACTGTCTGAACATGGTATTCCATCTTTGGATTCATGTATTGAACCTCGTTAGAGGAAGTTAAATCTTATAACTACATAAATAGATCATTAGTATTCACTACATGATACATATAGGATGTGAGATATGTGTGTGTGTATATATATGCATACATACACTGTATATATAGATTAGATAGATAGATAGATAGATAGATAGATAGATAGATAGATAGAGATAGAGATAGAGATAGAGATAGAGATAGAGATAGAGATAGAGATAGAGATAGAGATAGAGATAGAGATAGAGATAGAGATATATAGATATCAGGATGTCCAGTCAGGGGAGGCAGAGCCTCACCACTGTCATCATGAAAAGAAAAAAATGTAAAAGGAAAAAGGCCTTTTACAGGAGGCGGCAGGAGAATGATGTGCCTCAACTAGTCTGGCGTTTTATGATCACTCGAGCAAAGTTAAGCAGGGGTTAAAAGCTGAAAAATTCCTGATGTAGATGAGGCACGTCGGTCTCCTGCCTTCTCCTGCAGAGGGTGCTTTTTTAGAGGCTTTTTTAAACAGTTAAGCACTAAGCAGAGTCATCCATGGTGACTCTGGCAGCAACTAGCTCAGCCTGACCTCAGCCTTTTTCCTTTTACATTTTTTTTCTTTTCATGATGGCAGACAAGAGCAGAGTTGAAATCGTCTCTGAAACAGCTGGAAAAGGTACGTGTGGGTTGGAGCGAGGGGGAGGAATTCAAACTTCATCCTCCTGGTGCAACTTTCTGTGTGTGTGTGTGTGTGTGTGCGTGTGTGGTCGTGTGTGTGTGTTTGAGAGAGGGGGAGAGAGCATATTGAGACAGTTCTTTACTTTATGCACTATGTAACACTCTAATACTATGCCTTTGGGTCTTCTGAAATTTTAATTATCCAATCATAAGCAAAAACCATGTTTTCAGTAGAATGAATTTCCACTTCTACTTACACCTGCCAGCCAAAATGCTGCTAGTGATATTGCTAACATGGGCTGAGGAGGAAAACCTAAATTTTCTGAATCCTGGTGCAACTTTGTGTGTGTGTGTGTGTGTGTGTGTGTGTGTTTGAGAGAGGGGGGAGGGAGAGAGGGAGGAAGGAGGGGAAGGGAGAAGAAAAAGAAAAAGAAAGAAGGAAACTTATTTAGCAAAGGAGAAAACAAATGCTGTTGCTTTAAATCGGAACTGAGCATGCCTGGTTGTGGAATTCTGGGAGTTGAAGTCCACAAATCTAAAAAAATTGCTGCCTCACCAGCCATAAACCTCACCGCACATCACTGATGGATATAGAGATATATAGTGTGAAAGTAACAGAAGGTTTCTAATCTGAATTATGGCAGAGAAAGGATTAATTCTTCAATTAATTAATTGTTATTAGGACCACAGCAAAACTCTATATTTCAGTTTTAATCTGACTAGCTATAACCAGATTAGAACTGACACACACACATGCATATCCATTTAGATACACACAAATTTTATGCTATGACAAAGTGTCTTAGATGACATTAATTGTTTACATATTAATTAGTAAGTTAAACTAAAAACGAAGAAGGTTGAAATCCAAACAGACAAAGAGGTTTCAAATCTGGCATGTATATATATCCTGTATCTCTTGGCACCTATAAGGAGCTGTCCCTTGTCATTGGTAGAATTTATATTTTACCAACAAAGAAATAAAGGGAGATCTAGAACAGATCTATTTCAAGCTATTTAGTTCTCATCAGCTAGCTATATCCTTTCTGGGATTTGAACCCGGGCTACTTGCTTATTAGGTAGTTGTATTAACCTCTAAGCCATGGGCTCTCCTCGCTTTGTCGGCTATACCAGGGGGAGATTAAGTGTTTTTTCCGATGAGACCTGTCTATCAGGGCAACCTGGTGTACCTAACTATGGGACGGAACATACTGCTTCTGCTTTCACCTTTCAGCCCCAATCCAGGAATCTTTGCTGGAAGAAAGGTTCCCTGCCTGGATTGGGACTGAAAGGCGAAAGCAGTATGCTCCGTCCCATAGTTGGATAGACCAGGTTGCCCTGATTTTTTTTCCCAGTCTCAGTGGAAAAAACATTTGTCCCTGGTAGTAACATGTTGGTATATCTTGCTGTCACCTATGCAAGTCCTCCTAAATTAAAATAAATGTCATCTTTTCCATGAGACCATGTGACCAAAATGCAAGTCTGAGAAAGGGCATGGCTGCTTAAGTTGTTGCTAATAAGTCAGCAACCAATGCTGTGCTGCACCTGAAGTCTATTTATCCCTTTAGATCTAAACATGTCATTCTTCCAGAAAACCAAAACTGTGATATCCAATTTTTAGAGAGAAAAGTTGAAGTCATTGTAAGATTTATAAAGTTAGTGGAGAAAGACTGCATGAATATTCCTTCTTTCTCTTCCAGACAACCTCCTTATAACTTTAAATCAGGCATTGTTTTATAATCTGCTTTCTCGTTTTCAGTCTCCATTGCATCTTTAAACTGCCTTTTCCAAGCATAACCAGCAGATCTATATTTAACAAAAGTAAGTACATAAATAAATACATTTATTTTATGTATGCAGGAAACAGAAAGTCTATATATTGCTTTCTGACAATAGAAAATCCATTACAGCTGCACATTTTAAAAACATAAGAGCAAAAGAATTCCAGGACTTGAAGAGACTGGCTGTTCTACTGGTATCTTTGGTCCAAAAGCAAAACTCCTTTTTTCCTTTTTTTTTAAAAAAAGAAAAGAATAATAGTCCAGCAATGCTTCCATCTTTACAACAATTTTAAAAATTCAGACGCTGAGAAAATCAACAATGGAAAACGATTTGCAATTAATTGCTTCTTGTTCCATAAACTTAACTTTCTCCTTCAAAAAATAAAAAGAACTTTAACACCATCTTAAGAAAAGAGCATGTTAGGAATATAATCTAACAGTTGGGTTGGCAATATATAAATCATGTAACAATGCTATACCTGTTTCTTTAAATCATACTGTAAAATGAGATTGGTTGCTGTTTCCTCAATCGGGCATAACATGGAGCCAGAATCACTGTTAGATGCTGATCTGATCTGATCTGAGTGTTTTGGAAGCTGGCTGTTACGGCACGTATTGTGATCAGCATGAGCTATTGTAAGTTTTGCAACAGCTAGAAAACTTTGTGTACCGGACTGTTTGTATGTTTATGGACTATGTTATTTGGATTATCCCTTAATTGAAAGACGTTGATGACTGACTGTCTTAACTGTGTATGACTTGGACTGTTTGATGGACTCTGATACCTCTACCTCCATGAAAGTAAAAGCCTGCTTGAACTGCAGTGTCTCTGTATGCTGGTTTGTGTGTTCTCCAACAACACTCTCACAACGCTTCTCTGAACGTACTCGCTCTCCCAACAGGGAGCTTACCTAACAGAGCACAACAATAAAAAATATTTTTTTCAAGCAATCAAGACATTAGGGAAACAGGAGAAAAGTCAAAAACGAGCATCCAGTAACTCTTTAAGGGATTTCTTAGGGAAACTCACCAAAATGGGTTCCCATATTCACTTAAGAGAGGCATCTGTCCTTTATCAACTGTTTGAAACATTTTGGTCTTCTTGAAAAAAAAGTCTTAGAAACCAGGCTAAATAAAGTCACAGTTTTCACAACAAATATTTGCCCTCACATATGGTTTTAACTAAACACTTGCATGTCTCCATCAGCTCCAGAAGAAATAGCTACAGCATACCAAGTAGAAGCTAGCTCTTCGAAATACCAGGACAAGCACATACCTTCCATAATCTGCTTTCTATATTTAGATAACAACTATACCTAAAGCCCGGAAGGTCAACATTGAAACAGTCAAGCATGTTTCAGCTGCCTTCTCTTCTAGTTTCTGCTGCCCATGTCACTACTCTCCTGGATTGGAAATGCATGCTATCCTTTATACCACAGAATGAGGATAGAACTATGCCGGTTGAAAATAGATTAGACCAAGTGTTCTTACATCAATAATCTGGTCATGAATCTGGAGTCCTCCTTCCTTGGCAGCAGGCCCACTGTCGGCTATTTTAGAGACAAAGATTCCTTCGCTGGTTGGGCCATCTTGATTGTCCTTTAAGCAAAGCAAAGAAAAAGAATGCAAACAGCACTTAAGAGTGAAGGAAACCAAAGTCATAGCAATGCTCACTATTTAAACATGGAATGCCATGTGGACCCTAGAAGACATGGTTGGCCTGCACCATGGGAATGCAGACCTTCTCTAGGTAAATGCTAAAAGCAGCAGCGATTGGTGTCTAATTTGGAGTGGCTACATTGGATGCTCCTGATAAGCATCAGAGGAAGAAATACAAGAGGCTAGATCCCAAGATGCCTCTGACCTTGTCCATATCTACACATATAACAGGTGAATTTGCAGATAAGAACCTGCAATCTAGTTAAAATACCCATTCATAAAGTAGAAACTTTTCACATGAGTAGCATATGAAACTAAATTAAGGTTTTATCATTTTAAAAAGTTCTACTTCCAGGAATCATCTGTAAACATTTTGCTGATTGTTAAGAGGTTTTCCAATATGTATCACTGTAATATGAAGGGAGGAAATGATCATACTATACTAATTTAACTCACTGTACTAATTAACAGAAGACATTGCCTTTTCTTTTAACAAGGCTTATTTGCTACAGTGATGTTGGCAAATGAATATTACTCCATAGCATGGAAACATTTTATTCGTTGCTGACCAGCTGGAATTTACTTAGTCGCATTACTTTTACAGTAGCTAGTTATTTTAAGCTTTTAAACATCCCATTTTTAATACAAGTAGAGTAGCCTTCCATGTTTTTAAAACTTAAAATTGTTGACAGAACTTTATATAAATGTTGTTTGCAATAACCAATTTATTTTTTTAAAGATAGAAGAGAATATTTGTAGCTCTGGGTTGAACTGTAAGGTCCTTGATGCTCTCTGAGTTTGGCTGTTTTTTTGCAGATGTTTTATTAACAAACTAGGTAACATCATCAGTGCTCAACTGATATTACCAGTTTAGTAATGAAACATCTGCAAGAAAACAACCAAGCTCAGAGAGTATCAAGAATCTAACAATATTGTGAAGTGTTTGTACAAGCTATATTGATATTTTTCATTTATTTATTTATTAAATGTATATGCCACCATCTCACTGTCCAGCTACACTTTAGTTAGTTGAAAAATAGAAATTTAAACAGGGAACAAATCTCCTAATAACATATTGTATTGTAAGATATCCAAGAACATTTTGAATAGGGAACCGGATGACATATAAATTTTGTTGTTGTTAGTTGCGAAGTCGTGTCTGACCCATCATGACCTATAAATTTAATAATAACTAAATAAAAATATTTACAGTTCAGGATGTAATTCTGTATATGAACCTTTGACGGGAAATGTGGAAATATTTTCATCAAATTCCTTAACAAACCTTGTGTTCTTATAAGCAAAAGCATCTCTATATTTAAACATATTGTCAGACAATATGGAGTCTGCAAAGTTTGTTAAAATATAGCAGCCCATAAATGTAAAATATTTTGCTGATTATGATTATTAAGTACAAGCAAAAATCATAGTAAATAACAAGGGTCATTTGATCAATAGTCTTCTTAAGCAGAAAAATTATTAAAAACAAATCATTCAGATGTCTTAAAATTGTTTCTTATGAAAAAACAGTACAATAAAAGGCAATTTTAGCCTCAGCTCAAAAAAAGTGAGACATCTCAATGTTTCTAGCTGACACATTAAGATAAGTCAGTTTGCTCTGCTTGGCTGCTTTAAGTTGCCAGAAGTGCTAGAAAAATATACCCCAAATCTCAATGAAGATCTGGAGAGCTTTTCAATCAATCCAGGTGAAGTGCCTTTTAAGCCTTGCACCGCTGAATCCATTATTTTTGCTTCTATTTGAGAATCCACTTTTTAAGCATGCTTTTGAAGACACTGTTCCAGTCATACAGCAGTCTTTGCCAACCTGCTGTTTTCCAGATGTAAAGGACTTCAACTCCCAGAATTCTCAATGGGCATGGGAAGTTCAGCATATGGATAAAATCAGGTTAGGAGACATTGTTCCAAAGAATTCATTTATTTATTAGATGTACTGTCTGTCTTTTCTCTAGATTGTCTTTTCTCTAGGTGTGTGTGTGTGTGTGTGTGTGTGTGTGTGTGTGTGTGTACACATAGCATTCCCTTCTCTAATTTTTCTCTCAACAAGTTGAACTGAGAGATAGACATTCAGAGAATATCCATGACATGCATTTGGCTCTCCCCGCATGCTATACTAGTAGGAACTTAATGGAATTTATATCTTATCCTTTCAACAAAGAATGGTATTCAAATTGGATATCAAAAGTGACTTTTAGATAGGAATAAATTAAAAACATATTAAAACTCCATTAGGAGCATCTCAATAAAAACTACACTACCTGCTTAAACAAAGTGCATTTTCTGAAGTAAAAATAATAATAGGATAGCTTGATATGACAGCTTGAATCCATATCAGCCCTATCTGGTGAATTCATATATCACCAAGCATTCCTAAGCTATCACCAAATATCATAAGAAAAAACATTCCACAACCATAAGAAAACAGCATTTTTCCCCAATGAAATAGGTAGTCCTCAACTTACAACCATAATTCAGCCAAACATTTCTGTTGCTAAGCAAGACAGTTGTTAAGTGGCTTTTGCCTCATTTTACAAACTTTCTTGACACAGTTGTTAAGTGAATCACTGCAATAAAGTTAATAACACAGTTATTAAATGAATCTGGCGTCCCCATTCATTTTGCTTGTCAGAAGGTTGCAAAAGCTGATTATATGACCCCAGGACACTGCAACCACCACAAATATGAGCCAGTTGCCAAGCATCCAAATTTTGATTACATGGCCATGGGGATGCTCCAATGGTTGTAAGGGTGAAAAATGGTAATAAGTTACTTTTTTTCAGTGCTGTTGTAACTTTGAATAATCATTAAACTGTTACTTCTAAATTGAGGTCTACCTGTATATGAATGGGGATAATATTTTTCAGGGCAAAATATACATGTTGCATTACAGATCTCATGTTTCTTTGGAGTAAATCCTACAGGTTGTCTTTTTATAGTGACTGCCTCTTAGTAGGGCATGTCATTTTTTTCAAGTTTCAATTTCCAAACATTAGGGCGCTCAAAAGTTGTGACATGCTTGGTTATATATTTTGATTACTTTAATATAATTTAGATGTGCTTGGTAAGTAACTACATAAATATCATAACTTTTTGTTTCATTACAGGGCTGTTTGTAGTTACAGAATTTATGAAAAAGTAACTTTATAACTTTTGCAGGCCTGGAAATCAAAGAGAAGCTGAAATAAAGCAACTGCTTGGGAAATGACCAATTAGTCCCATTGTGGTCACTAAGTGAGAATTAAATATGCTTTCTAATGTTGAATCAGGCTCGATCTTCAATTGGCCTTTTTTCCTATGCTTAGAATTATAGTTTTATATATTTCATTATTTTTTTCTAAACACATATTTTGCACCAAATATTCATAAGAAATATATATTAAATCAACATACCATACATGGACGACCACCAATTATATTAAATCCAAGAGATCCTGAATCACGATGAAGAATAAGATTAAATGTCTTTGTCTCTTCACCCTGGAAAGAAGCAAGGAAAATCAATTTAACATTGACAAGTGGGAGACAAATTTTGTTTCATAAAAATGATTTGAAAAGGTACTAGGACTTGGCTGAAGAGTAGGTTTCTACATGTTTAAAAAACGAAGCAGTCACTAAGTTTTATTACCTTGAATTTTTTCTTTTTTTCTAAGACAAAATTTTAGTTTTTTTATAAGGACCTACTGATTTTGCATGTGTCATTTACAGAAGCAAGTATCTTCATATGCATGACTACAAGTATTTAACATAAAGAAAATACAAAGATAAATACTGGAATATTAATTAGCTAGAAGCCTTTAATGGTGCTGGTTAATACAGTTGCAAATATGCAAATACAGCTTACCTTCTGAGATAAAAAGGATCATAGTTCTAGGAATGTAGTGTATACAGTCCATATCTTCCATAAATATTCATGATGCTATGTTGTTATCGCTCTCCTTTTACTCAAACATTTTACTGAGATTTATTACAATCTAATTATTAATAAATTAGAAGGGAGGAATGTGGCTGCTCACAACTTTGTTATAAACATGACATCAGAGTAAAGGAAAATGGATCAAAATTAGAATAGTTATTCTGAAGAAAGAATTCCCTTTTCCATATGATGCAACCTTTTACCAAAACATAGCAATCTTTTGAAATCAAACTTGGAGATATTTATTCCACTCTCTTATGCCCTATCAAAATACAATATTCATAACATCAGTCATTTTAACAGAAGTAAACCTTATTTGATCACACAATTTTCATCTTTGTAAATTGTCTATTGTGATATTTTCTGACCAGAAAACAATGCCTTAGGGGAAATGTCATTCATTCATATATATATAGTCACAACTCCTGGTATGCCTCAATTATGGGAGGAAGCTAACTGCTTCCATTCTCTGTCAATCGGCTCGTCACAAGAGTCCATCACGACAGAAACCCAATATTTTTACTATTGCCTTTGTTATATTTGTGTTTTATTTGTGCTGATAAATAAATAAAGGGAGACTAGTATAGATCTATTTCAAGCTATTTAGCTCTCATCAGCTAGCCATACCCTTACTGGGATTCGAACCTGGGCTATATTAAATATTAGGCAGACGTCTTAGTCATTAAGCCACAGGCTCTGATCCATTATCAGCTGAGCCAGGGAGAAAAGTATATATTTAAAGTCACAACCCCTGGTATGCCCCAATTATGGGAGGAAGCTAACTGCTTCCATCATCTGTCAATCGGCTCGTCACAAGAGTCCATCATGACAGAAACCCAATATTTTTACTGTTGCCTTTGTTATATTTGTGTTTTATTTGTGCTGATAAATAAATAAAGGGAGACTAGTATAGATCTATTTCAAGCTATTTAGCTCTCATCAGCTAGCCATACCCTTACTGGGATTCGAAGCTAGCTAGCTGATGAGAGCTAAATAGCTTGAAATAGATCTATACTAGTCTCCCTTTATTTATTTATCAGCACAAATAAAACACAAATATAACAAAGGCAACAGTAAAAATATTGGGTTTCTGTCATGATGGACTCTTGTGACGAGCCGATTGACAGATGATGGAAGCAGTTAGCTTCCTCCCATAATTGGGGCTTACCAGGGGTTGTGACACTAAATATATGTGTGTGTGTGTGTGTGTGTGTGTGTGTGTGTGTGTGTGTGTACACGTACGTATACGTATACGTATACAAAATATTTGACTGAAGGGCTCTTTGACTCTAATCAAATTCAGTGACACCCCTCCTCCCCCGATTTACAAAATATTTTGTAATTATTTGCATTCAGACTTTTCTAAATGTAATGGATACAATTATTCGTCTGATAGGAAACAATGGTTAGAGAAAATTGCCATATCTAAAATATGTACCATTTGCTTTATTATGAAAAGAGCAAGTACATATACAATAACAAACTGACCATGAAAATGATCATGTCCAGTCCGCTACTGTTCCCTGTTCCTAAATATAGGAAGGTCATTTGCTGGCCTTACATCCTTTATCACTGCTGAAAAGGGGAGACATAGCACTGAAGGAGAAAGCACCCTTTCATGCATGTGGTTTCTGTTCTAAGCACTTGCAATTCCACTTGATAAAATATCAAATATCAGGGATGGAAACAATTTCTACTTAGAGCTTCAAGAGCAGAGTTCAAGATGCACTCTACTCAGAGGTAGTATTATTATGCTATAAAAGATCCTATGAAGAGTCAGTATTGTATTTCTTGGGAAAATAGGAGTGTTTTAAGTTTCTTTTAATCTCACATCAGTAATACTGGAGAGTGCAACAACTGTGTCTCCCCACTACTATATCAAGCAGTGTTTATTGTGGAATAATAAAAATGAAATCAAAGTATATATGTGGAGATGATATAAACTTGTAATTTTGAAGCTTCCATAAAATAAAAATAGATACAATATAACTAAGATTACATCCTTTCCTTTTTCAGAATCTTTTAAAATTGAATTGTTAGTTCCATTGAGGAAAGGCATTCCTTAATAGAATAGATCTAAAAGTGCCTCCAGATTGATAAAGTATACTGGTTAGTTCATATGTTTTTCAGCTGTATATATCGCTATGTGTATTTTTAAAACACACTAAACTAAAGGAATAATTCTCAAAATATTTAAATCCACCATTAAAAATCAACTGATTTAAATATTTCTATAGCCACATACATTTCCACTAATTTCAGATTTGAACATCAACTTCTATGATTGAGAATCAAATTACAAGCTATTGCTTAATAATTTAATATCCCTAGCAGTTTTCAAAATAGGAAACAAAGATTCCAATTTAATATACCTGGTTACTTGCATCTGCTATGATTTCAAAAGTGTAAACATTTGCTTTCCAAATGGCCCAGAGAATTAGCAAATCAGAAAAATGTAAATGTCAAGATAAAATTTTTGCTCCATCTTTAACATCCTGTAAAATATTAGCTAATATGTAAGTGACTTGAAATTAATGTATTTTACAGAGTCCCAAGTAACCATTCTTTTTCTGTTCCCAAAGCCATCTAAATCAAGGTTTTCACATTTATACCACAATTCCTCTTGAAAACCTAAGATGTGCCAAAACCAGAAGAGCCCAGAGATTAAAATGAAGAAATAATGGAGTAATCTTGTTAAAAGGTTTATTGAAATTGGGAAGAATGCTTACATCCATTTTGATAGGGTTACTTTTCAGTTTCAGTTGCTTGAATATTTGAAAATATATATCCTAGTTACAGTATTGCAAAATCAATCTTCCTGTTTATGTTTTAGCCACAAGAGAAATAACAGAACTGTCTGGAATTCAAGGCTTGATTCAAGTCCTTTGGGCAGTTAGTCTAATGAAAACAGACTGGAGTTATACATACTAGTTCCAGATCATCAAAATGATCAGCATTTGAGTACACTATAAAAATATATGGGTATGCAAAATGTGTGCATAATAATCCATGGATCTTTACTATTAGCTTCTGATCATCACATTCTCACACACCTTGTTTATGAATATGGTTCCCACAAAACATTGAAATTCTAGATATTCTAATTTTAGCCTAACTCAAATTATTAGCTGAAATGGTTAAACTTATTTCAAATCCATCAGTTATATTTCAAGCTCACACTTATCAAACCCATAGTGTCTACAGTGTGCAAGTAATGGAAAATAATCACATAGGAAAATAGTAAAAAAAAAGTTATGATTCTGCATAGAATTTAATCAAACATTTTCCAAGCTTTCATAATTAATTAATGCCATAAATTACAATTGTTCTGTAATAATGTGACAAAGATGTTTTAGACTTTAAGAGACCAGATTTCAACAATGTAAGAGAGATAATAATAAGGATTCCATGGGTGGAAATCTTAATGGGAAAAATGATACAGGATGCTTGGGATACTTTGAAAATGAGATAATAAAGGTCCAAACAAAAACAATACTACTGAAAATTTAAAAACCAACGACTCCAGATGAGACCAGCATGGCTGCACAAAGAACTTTGGGGCATAAAGTAAAAAAGTAAAAAAATGGAAAGAGGGACATAAAACTAGAGCAGAATATCAGCAAATGAATCTTTGAATCTGCAAAGACAGTCAGGAAAGCTAACGCTCAGAATGAACTAAGAGTTGCAAAAAAATGCCAAAAATAACAACAAAGAAAGTTATATTTCAATAAAAAAGGAACAAAAAGAAAATCAAGTTAATGGTTGGTACACCAATGGGAGAAAATGGCAAACAGAGGATGGGCAGCATGGAGAAAGAAGAACTGCTTAATTCCCTCCTTGCATCTGTCTTTACACAAAAGAAAAAAAATAGCCCAATCTATCAAAAGCAGCACTGTAGGAAACAGAACAAAAATGTGGGTCAAAATAGGGATTGACAAGAGAATATCTATTTGTTTTTGATTAGTTCAAATTTCTGCGACTAGATGGTTTACATCCCAGGGTATTGGAGGAGCTAGCTAATGTGATCTCAGAATCGCAGAATGACATCTTTCAGAGCTCCTGGAGAATTTCTAGAGGACTGGAAAAGTGCTGATGTGGTTCCAACATTCATAAAGCTTTTTAAAAAAGTGGATCCAAGAAACTACAGACCAATAAGTTTGTTAGATCGGGTAATGGATAGGCACACACAGGCTAACGGTAACAACAGCTCTTTATTAAATGCAACAAGTGAGAACAATCCAGTGAAGGTTGAGTCTGACAGCAGCCCTTTTATAGGGAGCTGTCAGACCCTTCGACCAATGAGATTAAACCTCTGTTCCTACTGGATCTTGGTGGAAACCACTATAGTTGAAGCTAGTATGTAACACCCCTCCCCTCTTAGATGGAACAATCCTACTGGTCACGTAGTCACACAGTGCAAATTATACGGTCAAGAATGAGTTCGTCTAGGTATCAGAACTTGCAGTATTCTGCAGCCTTTTTGTAGCGCCGCAATGTACTCGTTGATTGATTCACCTTTCCACTGGTTGCAAATGTTAAATTCATGCCAGCGAACGTGCTTAGACAGCTTGGGAGTGTAGTGGGTCCTTAGCGTCTGCTGGAGCATGGACCAAGAGACCGATTTTAGCGACGTTGATTCTGACAGGTCTTTGGCAGTTTTGAACACTTCCCGTCCACAGTAATCGAGGAACATGTTCTTCTTGCAGCCTTCAGAAAGGCCCATGAGGTCGTTGGCCTCGAGGAAACAGTCAAAATGTAGCATATACAAGTCCCAGTGCTCAGTGACTGGATCATATGGAGTCAGTGGGGCATGCATGGCCATTTTGTGTCCTGAGGGTGTTTTGAGTTTGCCGGTCAAAATGGCTGCTCAAAGCCGCGCTGAGCTCCAGGCTGGATGTACTTGCTGGATTGCTACCCTCTTTTTTGGTTCGCCTAGTTGCCTTCCAATCCCACCTTCGTCACCAGTATTAGATCGGATAATGGATAGGCATACACAGGCTAACGGTAACAACAGCTCTTTATTAAATGCAACAAGTGAGAACAATCCAGCGAAGGTTGAATTTGACAGCAGCCCTTTTATAGGGAGCTGTCAGACCCTTCGACCAATGAGATTTAAACCTCTGTCCCCACCAGAACAGAAGACCTTCGGGGAAACCACTATAGTTGAAGCTGGTATGTAACACAGCTTGACATCAATACCTGGAAAAATCCTGGAAAACATAATCAAACAGCAGGTTTGTAAGCAACTAGAAAGGAACAAGGTGATTACTGGAGTTCAGCATGGATATATTAAAAACAGATCATGCCAGACAAATCTTATTGTCTTCTTTGAGAAAGCAACTAAAGAGTAGATCAGGGAAATGCTGGGGATATAATATACTTGAAGTCAGTAAAGAATTTGACAAAGTAGACCACAACCTCCTTCTTGGTATGACAGAACAATGTGACATAGACAGTATCATCAGTATTCCAGTTGGATGACCAATAGGCATCGATTTATTCTCCATAGCACCTGAGGGAAGGAAAGAAGCAATGTGTGGAAGCTTGTCAAATGGACACCTGGAAATAAGGAGGAATTTCCTGAATTGAGAACAATTAATCAGTGGAAAAGCTTGCCTTCCTGATTGTTGGAGGTTTTCAAAAAAAGATTGGACAACCATTTGTCTGGGATGTTAATAGACACCTGACCTGGCCAGGGGTTGGACTAAAAGAGCTTCAAGATCCTATTATATTTCTTTTTCTTTTTGCATGTTAATAATGAAACTGTCAGTCAAGTTATATTAATACTAAGAAATATTCTGTAAGCTGAAGGGTCACATATTTTCCTGTCACTGCTTTGAATGAAAAGGAAAGAGAGCTAAAATCAGCTAATAAACATTACAGATTCTTAGAAATTCCTACTAACTTGTAAAATTGTACAGCAAAGTAGACTTTGGAAAATACTACTAAGTTAGACTTCAAAGAACAATGCATCATAATGCCTCAAGTTAAATTATATGTAAATATCACTGATTTCATCAGGATTCTTTTTCATATAAGCTAAACATGTTTATACTGTATCTCACTCTCTGATACTGTGTATGTTCAAAATCCAGTCTGCAGAGAAACTCTGCTCTCTGCTCACTATAATTTATTGCATGCTTACCACTTTCAGAAGAAAAAAAGTAGACAAAAAGACAAAAACATCCAGTCCTAGGAGGCTGCTTTTATGATCTAGTAAGTTCAGAAAAGAAAACACACGGATGTCATTGTCACAAAGTCCTATCCTCTGTTTCCCATTGCTTGATGGAAGAAAAAAAGAACTATATTAATCAAGAAACCAATTCTAGATTTCATTTAGAATTGAAGCCATGATTAAAGCAGGGGAAAAATCTTTCCATTGCTACTTCTAATTCCAATGCTGCTATAAGAAAAGAACAAAATGGGAGTGTTATATAGTAACCAATTAAGTTTGGGAGAAAATGTTTAGCAAAGTTTTGTAAACATTGTTCGCATCAACTTTGCTATGTATCCTAATTTCATAACTGTTTGCATTTTAGCAGAATAATTGGAGAGGGGAGGAGGAAAACCCATATTGATAATTCTACCAGATGTGCTTTCAAAGCTGTGACAACTTTCTTGCCCCTCCAGAAATGAACATTTTTAAAGAATGCAGAAAGTGCTCCACTCTTCTAGTCTGACTAAATATCTTCTCTGTCAATCACACTGATTGTTAAGGAAAGATTTTTCTGCAAAATACCACCCCTACCCCCACCCAATTCAGATCATCTGATCCTGAAACAAATGGAATGTTTCTGGAATGTGGTCTTCCCACAGCTGAGTCAAACTCTTAAGAAATAATTCTGTATTCCAAGCTGACAATAATGGTTGTTTGGGAAAATAAAAATAAAAGAACAAACATTAAAACATGAACAGTTGTTTCAATGGCATCACCATTACTAAATAAACTGGTGGTAATAGGTATGTTCTAAGGCAGAGGTGTCAAACTCAAGGCCCAGGAACTGAATCCGGCCCTCAGAGTGCTTAGATCTGGCCTGCGGGGCTGCCCTGGAAATAGAAAAAGACTGGTCTGTGGTGCTTCTGCTAGGAAAATGGGCTCCAGAGCTGATTGATTTATTATTATTATTACATTTATATGCCGCCCTTTTCCCCGAAGGGGACCCATTTTCAGTGGTCATTGTTCCCTTCAACCCTCTGACAGTGAAAATGGAGCTTGGGAGCTGCATGCGTTTTCACTGCCAGATGGTTGCAGGAGGCTGTGGCAGCCAAAATTTGAGTTTGGGAGCCCGTTTTTGCTGATGGAGCACTTGAGCCACCACAAATACCCACAACACGAGTGACGGTGAGTTGGCCATAACCACCCTGGCCCCCCAAGGTCAAACACAACCCTTATGTGGAATGGAATCGAGTTTATACCCCTTTTCTAAGGGATGAATTGAACCTATTATGAGTTCCTTTTGCAGCCTCCAAAGTGAGACAATTAGCAGTGGGTTTTTTCTTTTTTGCTTCCTTATGTGCTTGCTTGTTTCTATTTTTAGAGTTGTGAGATTTTAAGATACCAAATGGGAAATTGTGCCCTTGTACAGGCTGAAGTCCCTCATTCTACCACTTAAAACTCTCAAACCCCTCTTCACAAAGCTTCTATTACTTGAGTTTTTACTTAAATAATTTGTGGTGTATACCAGATCTAAAAAGCCTTCTGGATCTCTAGGTAAGAAAAGTTGTATGCCCTTATATTTTATTATTATTTGACATTTATTTATTAAATGTATAAGACCACCTTATCAAAAGCAGAGAACAGCTACTGTTCACATTGCGTAAACAACATTATGCAAAGTTGAGAACCAATGAAAAGCAGTAAGTTAAAAAAAGTTAAAAAAAAGTAAAAAAAAAACTACAGAAAGTTTAACATTCAAAAAATAAAAACAACAGAAAAAATAAAGAGCATCTATGTAGGTCCAGCCAACACCAACATACCTCCTATACTCACCTCTCGTACCTCCTATACTCATAAACAAACTATAATTGTTTCCACTAAGTCATTACACCTTTTCAGACATTGACTTTTGTTCTTTAAATTTGTAGTCTTTTTTTCCCCCCAGGAGCCGATCAATGTCTTCCAACAATAACGTTCTCCCTTTCTCCCTTCCTTTAAGTCCATTCACTCTTCCTTCATATATTACTTCTGGGGTCCAATTCAAACTTTTGAATATCACCCTATAAGGTTCAGCTAATAAGAATTTTCAAGACAGTCAAACATCAGTTATTTTGACCTGTCTTATGAGTTTTCAGAGACAAGTATGCTGAGAGCACCTTCTCCAAGTAGACTGGGGGCTTGATGATGCCTTTTCTCTTGTGCCGCCCACGTTCTGGAATACATTATCTCCCACAGTAGAGTAAATAGTATTGAAGAAGGCATTTCAATAACTGCATTTTTACAGAATGTTTGTTTATGCTATCTTAGCCACGCCATATATTGGGATGTTGCTAATTTGATGGAATTTCTAATAGTCCCCAGAAAGATGGAATGGAAATAAGACTTGCAAAAGAGCTATCTCAGCTTAGGGGAGAGAGAAAACATGAGAATGAGACTCAAAGCAACTCCATCTTTATTGTGCTAGGTAAAGCTTAGAGCTTTCGACAACTCCAGAAAGAACTTTCTATTCCTTGCTTTTATATAATTTATTTTAGATTTTGTTATATTTTTGCAAATGGTCATGAAGTGGGCAAGATATAAATAAGCACTTTTTGGGGAATTCATTTTTTAATTAATTTATTCTACTACAAAACTAGATCAAATCAATGTACTGATTTTATACCAGTCACTTAATTTTGCATTCAAGCCACATTCGTTCCACATTTGTTCACCTTTGCGTCAACTGAATTCAACTAAACTTCTCTGACAAACCCATTTCTCACTTCCATTGGTAGAAGATGTATGCTCCTCTACACAACTGGGTTTGCCTTTTACTTAATTGCAACAGACCACAAACTATCTAATATATTTCTACCACCATTCGTGCATTTTAACATTCTACCACAGTATACAAATTTATCTATTTGTTCACCTTGCAATCATTCACTCATTTTTTTTCTTGTCAAATGCAGCTTCATATTTGATAGCTAATCTCATATTCCATAATCCTTATTGCATCAATCTATTTAACATGGAACATAAAAAAATAAATTAACTATCATTTGGGTTCTCAGTAACACTGCGTAAAAATTTCACACAGTCACAACTTCAACCATCACTTCTATACCATCACCACAAACAAACCTTATTATATTGATTCAAATATTCATTAAATATCCAAGAGGGACATTATGTCTTCCCTTGACTTGATGGGACAAAAATAAAGAAAATTATTAAAGTATAACCTTATAACCTCCACACTGAAGCAGACAGTATCACTGTTTATACCATGAATAAAGATGGGGGAGAGATTTCACTGCATATGATACCACCTTTTTAGCTATGTTTTGGGATAAATATTTCACGGAGACATTATTTTTATTTCCTGATGTTATTTAAATACTTGCATATGCATAATTTGCAATTACATGTAGTCCTCAACATACAACCACAATTGAGAACAACATTTGTTGTTTAACAAGAAAGTTGTTAAATGACTTTTGCCCCATTTTTTGCCACATTTGTTAAGTAAATCACAGCTGCTAGCAACAGAGCTGTTAAGTGAATCTGGCATCCCCATTGTCTTTGCTTGTCAGTAGGTAACAAAATGTGATAACATGACCCATGTAGGGATACTACAACCATCATAAATACGTGCCAATTTCCAAGTGCTTGAAATTTGATCATGTGACCACTGAATGCTGCAACAGTCATGTGAAAAGCAGTCATAAGTCACTTTTTCAGTACCATTGTAACTTGTTCCTAGGCAAGGACTTCCCATCTTTTCAATTTATGCTTTATTTTCCTAATACAATTATATATATGCATTATTCATGGGCATCTTAAGTCATAACCTAAGAAAATGCAACATTGATCCTCTCTCACACTCAAAAATATATATTTAAAAAGAAACTATATTTTTATAGCTCAATTGTACATTGACTGTTTTAAAACTAATAAGCACAGCAAACACAATACTAACAGCTGCCCTTGGGACAATTAGTATTTTATATAAGCTTATTTTGACATGGTGCAACATGGTGGGCTTATGAATGAAACCGTTTTACATTAACTGCTGCAAAATATCTTAGTATCACTCTAATCCCCGAGCCAGTATGCCTGCCTGCCATTTGTTTATAACTTTGCCCTTTGCTGCACATAACTATGTTGACATCGCGGTCTGATTAAATAATCCAGGGATCAAAATACTGGAAACCTGCCATCCTTTCACTCCCCACACAGGCGAGAAAGGAGAACAGATCTGTAGCCATGCTGTCTTTTGACTCTGTATTTCTTCAATGTTTAAAGATGTATATTTTCTAATTGCACTTCTTTTGGCCGAAATTGTTAACCTTGGAAAGTTGCCCAACAGGCTGTGAAAGACATGTAATTGATTGAAGACTGTGCCACACTTTTATGGTGACTTGACACCTTTGGGCTTTCTGCAGATTACATGCTGCCTTTTTCTGAAAACTGCATAACAGCCTTTTTGTGGGCAGGCTGAAAACAAACAGTCATATTATCCAGCTGTGCCCATAAATCTGATGAAAACATTGCTGCACGCTATCGAAGACTTTAAACAAGAAAATAGCAAGTGTCCAGTTGGGTAATATAATAATGCCCCAGCCCTGTTACAAGACCAAAAGTCAATTCAGACATTACATGTTCCAATGATGAGGTCATTCCCTGTCTGCATACTTACGAAAACAGATTGAGAAATGCATATAGCTTTTTGCTCAAAATTTCAGAATGGGATCTTTAAGATCGAATTCTATTATTCCAATATGCTAATAAAACACTTATAAGAAACTACAAAAGCTATCTGCATTTTAACACCTTAACAGGTATCCAAATTCTAGATCCAGGTATTCAGACACTGGTTTTATGGCAAGAGTTAACATGAAAGAAAGTAACTGCAAGCCATCCAGAGCCACTGATTGAGATGGGCGGCATAGAAATGGAACAAATTAATAAATAAAGTAGAATGCAGATCCCAAAACAAATCAGCAATTGAGGCTCATATTGTGGGACAGAGCAGAAATATAAATTTCAAAAGGGGAAAGATACTAATATATGATTAGTGTATAGATAATAATAATATTACATTTGGTAAGAAAGTTTGGTTTTCATTTAGGTATCCAGGTTAGGGAGCCAAAAGAGAAGAGCTTGGTGGTATACCCTAGCTTGGATTAAAGAAATACCAGGAAACAAAAAGTTTCATATTAACATCAAAGTCATCAGATTAGTATCAGCAGTATACAAATAAGGGTACAGTAGAACCTCTATGAACGCTTCTGACCTTGACCAAATTGGGTTCCGAACAAAAAAAATCACTTTTTTTTCATGGCCGATTTCCCCTTCCGTGCCAATTTTTTTGTATGTGCCAAATTTCCAAAATTAGGTTCAGGTCATGACCAAATTGGGTTGCGACCAAAGTTATGGAAAAAATTATGGTCATGACCATAGGTTCTACTGTATGGAATTCCACAGAATAGGAAACTTTAAAAAATGTGAACATAAAGTTGTATGTTGAAAATGAATGCAGATCCTGAATGTTACAGCTCACTGAATTTTCCCCATGGATTTAGTTTTACAAGGGGACCACAATAATGACTGAGGTTTGCTGGATTACCATCAAGTCACATTGGTATAGTCTTAGCTATCCCACAGTCCACAATGTAAATGAGCAATATGGGACAATTACTTCTTGGACTCTCACAATATTGACTTTTTCTAGTAAGTATGATTGGATTGAAAGTTTATTTAAAACAGTTCCTTAAGAGCTGCCAATCTTACTGGGGGAAGCAAGTTGAAGAAACTTCAGGTTTCTGGCCATTTGTTTCCTTTTTCTCTCACATAAGAACTCAACACATATTACCTTGATCTGAAACCACAGTTCTTTATATATTTTAAAATTAGTAGCAACCCAAATAGTGAAGACCTAACCCAGATATGGAGAACCGTATCCTACCCCATCTTCTACTGGTATAATGCAGGTAGTCAGCTACCTGAAGAAAGCTATATAATCTCCCCACAGTCTTCTCTTCTCCATGCACCCAACATTTGCAACCATTCCTTCTGTTTTCTTACAAACCTTTTAGCATCCTGGTTGTCCTCCTAGGACTGTGATGGCAAACCTATGGTACACGTGCCCAAAGTGGTATGCGGAACCATGTTGCCTGGCACGCGCGGCATCACCGATTCCTCTTCTGGGTTTCTGGTGCACATGCACATGCAATGATCAGCTGGCCTTCGTGCATGTGGCAGTGCTGGAAAATGGAAAAGCTGGTCTTCTGTTTTCCAGTGTGAGCATGCGTGCTGGCAGCTGACTGTTATACGTGCATGCGCACCAATAACCCAGAAGACTAGCTGGCTGGTGTGCATGTGCATGCCAGAAACTGGACGTTCATTTTTTGGCACACACATGTCCCCTGGGTAGCTCCTCTCCCAGGTTGTGGCCCCAAAGAGCATGCGCAAGTAGCACTCAGTGCCAGAAGGGTTCGCCATCACTGTCCTAGGACATGCTCCAGTTTGTCACCATCTCTCCTAAAATATGTGGCCAAATATACGTAATATACTCAGAGCTAGGCAAAGCCATTTTTCTTTTACCAGGAATGTCACATTTTGTACTCAGTAGGCTAGAATGAGAAATCAAAGAAACATCTTAGAAGGAAATACTGAGACATGTCTGTTCTGCTGCTGTCAAGAAAACTACACCAATTCTTCCATTACTGTGTTGTATTCCACTGCATCTTCCTTGGTTGTTGTTGTTTTTTAGTGTGTTTACAAATATTTAATGATATGAGTATTTTCCATCAAGTCAGAGAACATTAGTTATGGGCAACTTTGGAGCTAAATAATTAAGAATCAATGTTCACAAGATTCCCATTAAAGTTACACTTCCTTTCTCTAAGGGTTTTGAAGTGAAAAGATAGATCATTCTTTTGGGTAGCACTGAATCAAGAGATTTTTGCAAGCTACAAGGGACAAACTCCATTTTATCATTCTTGCTTTCTCAAGATCCTAAAACAGATTTCACATGTGCCTTTGGTAATAGATGAACTTAGATATGTTAATGGACAGCCACACTCTGTAACATAATGAGAAACAGCTGTTACCAAAGCTACATGGTGATCTGTCTACATAATTACCAATTCCTGCTATCACCTCTAAGTGATATCATCCCAACTGCAGTATCAACATTCCCTTTTGGAGAGAAGCGAAAAAGGAAATGCTGATCTGGGTTATCTTTTATTTTCCTTAAGAGAGCTCCATTTATGCTTTCGCTTTTATTTATTTACTAATTGATTCTATTTATATACACTGTAATCTGCATGAACTCCTGGTGGTTTACAGCAATAAATGCTGATGGCCTTAAGGATTATCTAGGGAACTCTAGTAAGTTTTTACATTTAAGAGAAAATATATGTAATTTGCCCAAATGATCATAAATGAATAAAAAAGCTAGCCTTTTGAATATCCATGCCTTCATTTCAAGAGATTTCTTGAAGTCTTTTTCCTTCTATGATCAAAACATTGAAGTATTTCAAACTCTCTACTAACTCTATTCCCCAATCCGGGTCTCTGAATGAGTAGACTTTGACTTCCATAATTCCCAGCCACCGCTCAACTTTGCTAGAGATGGGGAAAACTGCAAAACTCCTAAAAATCCATCATGATTGAAGAAACTGTCATTTCAAGGGAGAAAAAAGACACGTGTTCAATAAGAGGTGTCTACAATAAAACTTAATTGTGTAAAAGAAATCCACAAAGGCAATTTTTTGTGGATATAAGATGAGTTGCACTTGCATCATTCCCCCCCCCCCAAAAAAAAACAACAGTACCAGAAAAAGCAAAGGAACTTGGTAGAGGTTCTTAAACTCTGATTAAACATCATCCACCACCACCCACCAAATCTCTGCTTTGCAGGTCCTATTTCTCCTAAGTTAGTGGAGAGCAGCTTAGCTGTAAATATTTGCCCTTCACGCTGAGCCCACCAGCTGGCTGAAACTGCAGCTGACAGATATGTCTGTAAAGAAGGGAGAGTTAGAGGGAGGCTGGAGGGGGCTAAACAAATTTCAAAGAAAAGAGACAAGAGAGCTCTCCCCTCCTCCAACTCTCGCTAATAAGGAAAAGAGAAGAAAATAAACAACAAATATCCTGTCTCCTCACTCTTCCTTCTGCCTTGATTTGTTTGCTGATTCCCAAGTTACAGATACAGGATGCCAAAAGTCTGGCATTCGTATGGCAACCTCAGGGTCTTGTTTTGTTTCTTCCCACACCCCAAGAGGGATGTTTCCTCTCACCAAAACATTTGGGCCAAACTATTCTTGACCCCACTCGAATGCAAAGGCCTGGCACATTTGGAGGCGACCACATTCAAAAGAGTTTATCCTGCAGGGATGAATATGGGAGGTACATAAAAGGGGCCAGAACATTTGGTATGTAATGTTTGGAAAGAAAGAGGGGGAGGGAGGCAAGGGGAGAGAGAGGGGAGGGGAGAAAAGGAGGGAGGGAGAGAGAGGAGAGAGAGATGGAAAGGAAGGATTTTAAAAAAACACGAAATACTGTGTTGTGTAACCAAGCTTTCCATAACTGGGGCATCCCACAGATATGAATAGCAAAAGAGATTTCTGAGAAAGCTACCCACACAGGCCTCCAGGTAGCTGAAAAGCTCACATAGCTGCAGAGCAATCCTATCTACCAATGCTCAGAAGTGAATGCTGAAGGATGCAACTTTAGGATTAGGGTTTAAGGTTAGGGTTGGTGTACTCGCTTTCTAAGGGCCACGGGCCACTTGATTAGATCCAAAGACATAGGTGGCAGTCTTTAAGACACCGTAAGGCTGCCCCCACCCCCTCTCTCTGGGGCGCCCCATGAGAGGCCAAGTGACTTCAGAAAAAAAAAGGGGGTGGAAGGGAGAGAAGTAGCCGGAGGGGAGGGGGGTGTCACAATGCCGCCCGCCTGTCGGAAGGGGAGCGGGGAGTCGCACTCACCTTGCTGGGCGAAAAGGCGGCCAGGCTACGGCCGAGCGAGTCGAGGCGGGCGCTGTATTCGGTGAACTTCTTCTGGTAGCGCAGCGCTGTCATCTGGAGCTCGAGCTGCACGGCCGAGAGCTGCGAGAGGAGCGACTTCTCCCGCTTGCCGGCCCGCAGCGCCTCTTTCTTCAGCTCCTTCTCCAGGCCGGCCAGTTTGGCTTGGAGGGCGCCGTTGTGCGCCTTGAGCGCCTGCAGGCAGCAGTGGGAGCCGGCCTTGCGCTCGCGATGGGTGAGCACCAAGCCGCAGCCTTGCTCGCAGATCCCCACCGGCCGGGCCTCGCAGCTCTCGCGCATATGCGCGTCCACGTCGCGCAAGTTGAGCACTTCGGTGCAGCCCTTATGGCGGCACTTCGCCGGCGAGTAGTCGCACATCTCGGCGTGCTCGGCCAAATGCTGCAGCTTGACCACCTTCTCGCAACCCCGCTCGCAGTTGGCGCACTTGATGTCCAGCTTGAGGATGAGGCTCTTCAAGGGCAGGACGTGGTTCAGCTCCTTGGTGGACATCCGCTGGCACTTCACCGGGCAGCTGCCTTGTTGCACGACCCACGGCAGGACGCAGCCGGCGCAGAACACATGACCGCAAGGGGTGGTGAGAGGGTCCTCCAAAACTTTGTTGCACAGATTGCATTTGAAGTCGGGATCCACGTCCCCGTTGAAGCGATCCAGTTCAAAACCCATTGCTCTCCGCCTTCGGTGACCGCAAGGCAAACGCCTCCGTCCGTCCGTTCAACCCGAGCGCACGGACCCACCCAAACTCCCCCACTTCTCTGGGGTGAGAAATAAGATGAAGCCGCGATTTAATCAACTAGTTTTATATATTTAAAAAAAACCCCAAGCGTTCCAAATCACACGGTGTCCGAGGAGAGGGGGGGGGAAGGGGAAAACAAAAAGAAAATCTTCCTTCGAGAGAAGAAAAAGCCCCAACTGCAGAGGTCACCGGACATTTATTCTCACCGCTCTCCTCTCTCATTCCTTGCGAGGCACGAGGAGCAGCCCAGACTGGCTGACTGCGGGCTGTCTACTGGCTGAACTAATTGCCTCAGACTTCCTTGCAAAGGCTGGTGAGGAATCCTCTACCGCATTGATCCTAGTTAAAGCGCAGAGCTTCCTTCGCCCACCTCCCTTCCCTCCTTCCCCTCACGCAAGGCCTTTCCCAAACCCCTCCTGCTCTCGCCTTTTTTGGCTGGGTTTAGCTTCTCCTTTTTCTTTTTTTTTTTAAGAAAGAGAGAGAGAGAGAGATTCGGACGGGAGAGGCCTGATTCCCTGAAGCTGAGAATGCTGTTTATTCATGAGCATAATCAGCAGTATGGCTCGCCGGATATATGAAGAAAAAGAAAAGGGGAAAGGAAAAAAAAAAGAGGCTTGGCTGAAGCATTCAGGAGTTTGCACAGGGAAGGGTAGATGGCAGTTACATGAAGCTTTCTTTGTTTGATGGGTTGAGAGTTGGTGAAGTTCTGTGCTGAGAGACTCTTGGAGCAGTTTCTGGTATCCGGGGGATCCCTTGGGATTTTATGCAAGAAGGTTCTCTCTCTCTCTCTCATTGCAAATAACCTATTTGGCTTTTTCTCTTCTTTTTCTTCGCTATTTTCTTCAGAAATAGCTGGGAGCTGGAGCACACCATGTTTACTTGCAATATGTTCTGCAGAAAGAGGACGGTTCTTCTGGTGTGGTTCCTCTCTCAGAGCATTTTGTCAAACTTGCAGGTGTCAGAACTTTGCAGGAAATCCTAATCCCTTGGAGATGCAATTCAATACAACTTTAATAGAATAGGGATCCATAAGTAAAGGGAAAGAGATTCTTGGCTTGACTCTTGAATATGTGGAAGCAGCAGTCTGATGGTGTTTTAAAGAAAGGAAAAAGAGACCAGCGTTGATACAATTGTAGTTTTGTAGCCATAAGAAGTAATATTTCTACAGTATCTTTGTTTTGGGTTCATCGGTTCTCATCTAGAATACAGTTCTGTTTCCATTTCTGGGAACCTTTAAGAATAATACAAATGAAGGCAATGGAGAATGTCAGTGATTCAGAAAACAATCCCCCCCTCTCTCTTACACACACACACAAACACACACACACACACACACACACACACAAGAAATCTGAAAGAACTGGATATCTTTAGCCTAGCTAGAAATGGAGCACAATCACACTCTTCGGATATTAAAAAAAAACCTGTCACAATGAAGAGAACAAAAAACTTGTTCTTTGCTACCCAAAGAAGCATATCTAAATCTAATGGGTTTAAATTACAGGATGCTTTGTCAGTGGAACAAATCCCCAGGACGGGTGGTGTAATTGCTGCAGGACTTCAACTAAAGATTGCCCAACTTTCTGTGGTGACATATTCACTGAGTAGAGTTTCTGTGGTGACATATTCACTGAGTAGAGGTTTGTGGCTGATGATGTATAAAATCCCTTCCAACTCTCTGAAATGTAAGAGGTGTGCCTGATAGGAACTTTCCCAAGCACTAAATGAACAAACTACTTTATCAGGACAGTGAACCATCTCCTCCCTCCCACTGAGGAATTGTGCCCTAAATGTTCACCAGAAGTTTTCCAGGTACACAAATGTGTGCTCGGAAGTCTCTTCATGGAGGGCAAAAAATAATAAATGGGGGAGAGAGTTTTTGCTAACCGAAATTAGATTCAGGGTTAAAGAACTTCCAACTCTGTCTGAATGTACTAGAGATTGGATCTAGGATTTTCTTTGTAGAAAGACCAGTGTTATTGCTGTCATATCCATCCAATAGTACCCAATTTTATGCAGGATGACAAAAAGTATCTTAGTGCACTTTGTCTTGAGCAGCCAAAGAAGCAGCAGATGAGAGTGAAAAGATAATGTCTATAGGCATTTTCAAAATGGTCAGGGGGCAGGTAATGCAGGCTAAGCTCAGAAATTTCATAAAAGTAACTCTAACCATTTCATATCACATCTGTACCTTCATTTGTTCTAAATTGAAGAAATGTCCATAGAAAAGGGGATTGTTGCAGCGAAGGGGAAAAGAAGAGAGGAACTGCAAAGATAACAGGATGAAAACTGACCCAGGAAAGCATTTGGATCAAGGTCAAGTTTAAACACAATTTAGGATATTCTACTCCCCAATACAGAATGTATTACTTAAACATTCCCTTCTATTAGTTGCAGCAATAAAATTTTGTAAACTTGCCTTCCTGGCTTCTAAGTTTAGGATTACTGACTCAGATTTACATGTTTACTTAACATAAGTATACGTCACTAAATGGGTTAGATACCCCCTACTCACTTTGAGTCACCAAAATGTATAATGCTGAAAATGTAGCTAAATGCCATGACATGTAAGACACTATAAAAACAGCACCTTTAAACCTTTGTTTTTGGAGTCACACTTGAATTAAGCAAGTCAAAAAGGAGAAGACAAACATTCTAGGCAAAAACACACGCAACAGCCATCATCATCATTTTTCCTCCTTGAAGCAGAAAGGAATTGGGGAGATAGATTATTTGGCAGGATAAGAAAGGAAGGAAAAAGATTCAGAAATTCACTACTCAAGCAATTGTATCCAATTAATGGCTGAGCTTCAGAGTCATCTTCAGAAATACCCTTGCTTTACAACAGAGAGATATGCAAGCATTTGTCCTCTTTTCCTTTGCTGTCTTTTCAACCTCACTTTAAGTCATACTATGATGCCTCATAATGGTTGTGTAATTGTGTGTAAGTGTTCCTGAAGGGATTAACAAAAAATGGCAAGAGGTGCATGCCAAGATTATTTATTCCCAGCAGGATCATCCAAAATGTGAAGGTCATCCCAGCCAACAGGAGTTATCTGTATCAGGAGAGCAATGATACAGGAAGATGCGTCCTAGGAGGCAGATATTACTTTATTGACAATGGCAAAGGCATTTCATGTTCCATGGAAACGGCAGTGGTAAACCATGCTTTCATTTTAGCAATAGCTATAACAATAGTACTTAGATTTATAGTGATTCACAGCTCTTTCTAAGCAGTTTACAGAGTCAGCATATTGTTTCCAATAATCTGACTCCTCATTTTATCAATCTTGGAAGAATGGAAGGCCAAGTCAACCTTGAGCTGGTGAGGATCGGACTCCAGGTAGTGAACTAAATTAGCCTGCAATATTGTATTCTAATCACTGTGTCACTATCACTCCTCCCAAGAAAACCTCTTGGATAGACATGAGAAAGTGAAGGAAATAGTGCCGGATAATGACCCCCAAGTCAGATGGCCTTCAACATGCTACAGAGAAAAAGTTGATCTTTCAGAGTGCTGTAGTTGTTTATAATGTTGTTTATGACATGCCTAGATTAGAACTTTTGAAACATTTAGTTGCTGATTTGCCATATAAGAAATCTGGACTTGCAAGGGCAAAATTTCAGTGGGAACAAGGAATGTACAGCAAGAAGGATGAACATGGCCAAGATCAACAGTGAAAGTGTATGAATCAACAATGCATTGACAGTTTCTATAATCTGCTGTTTGGATAAACATTCACTCCAATTCCTCATGCCAGTAATTAATAAAAAAAGAAGAGCAAAGACAAGTATTCTTTCTGAATACTGTTTCACTAATATTTTTTAATTAAGGTTTTATCACATCATCTAACCTTTACAGAATACTACTCAAGATGAAGAATATTCTGCTTTATTTAAGAACTGAACTCTTGTTTTGGCTTCTATGTTCAGTACATCTCTATTTTATTCCTTTACCATTTTCCCTCTTTCTTCTATATAGTATAAAAATGTAAGATTTATTTATTCGTTAAACAATCTTGAAATATAGGCCTGTAACTTTTCCACATTGTGGGGTAATTTATGTATTAAATAATAAATTTGCCCCCAACAGAACCTATGAAGAGGCTAAATGAGTAAAATAGCACACCTATTATCCCCTATTAATTAATAGGTTATTAATTAACCTATTAATTCTAGAAATAATGATATGTTTTAAGTATCCAATATGCTAACCATATTGTGTCTATCTATACAATTGGTTTTCATTTCAACGTTCATTTAACGTTGAACAACCTGCATCCAATTCACCATGCACTCAGCATCTTTCCCCATATTGTCATAGTCACAATTGGTTTATGCAACCAAGATGTCTCTGACTCGGCCACTAATGTTGTGGAGTGAACACTTGTTTTGCCATGTCAAAGATCCCATTTGTTTCAGGCTCTCTATAAATGTTCCCAGCATTAGATTTGACATCAGGCTGACACCTTTGAGAGCTACAGCTAGTCCAATACCCAGTATTGGATTACAGGAGTCTGACACATCCAGTTTACAGTAATAGAAGAATGAAATGCTATGGAAGTATGCAGGAAAGAGACTTTAATGACAATTGTTTTCTGAGACCAGAACATTTTTAATTTGGGAATTGGAATTTCAAAGTGTTTGTTATTTACTTCTACAGTAAATAAATATTATCCCCTGAAGGCCCTTTGGTTGGAACTAGTGAGACTTATATGCAAAGAGCTTGTGGACAGAAGAAGCAATTCACTATTTCAATCCATGAAGATGGTTCCATTTACAAAGTCTTCATTTTGCCAGCTGGATTCTAAACTGTTGCAAAGAAGCAATGGAATTTCCACATGCTGCCTGGGTTTCCTTATGGAAAATATGTTTTGTGCATTGTGTGGTCTATTACTGTCCCATTACTGTCACTGAGAATTATGTGTGCATGTCATACGGCCAGGAAAGCTTCATTCTCAGAAAATCTGTTTCCATACATATATAATCTTCATTCATTCTGAAGGTATAATGAAGTGCAACTAAATAACACCACACCAGAAGACTATTGAAGATCTGGTAAATATATTTCTTCCTAAGTGAAGAAGTTATAAAATATAGAATGGATGCACACGTCACTGATTGAATACAATGTATTTGATTTGATTTGTTTGTTTTAAAGGCTTGTGTGGAATTAGGATGGCTATTTAACTATAACCTTGGATCCAGTCTCTCTTGCTGCAACTTACAGACATCACCAAGAAGATTGCAGTGACAAAGCAATTTGACCAATAGATGACATGACTTGCCAAAGATAGAGTCAGTCGGCTTTCTAAACAACTTTAAATACACCAAGGAACAAAGTTTTTCAAAATGCCTTGTAAATAAGGAAGATTTCAAAATATAAAGCCAGGAAACAAAACTGAGTTATTCAAGACATCAAGCATTAAGCTTAAATAAGGCACATATGAAAAATAAATATTATAGGTGTTAAAGACTTCCAGTATCATATATATTGGAATTATTATACTTCTTGGAACAACTGTTCTAAAATTGAGAAGCTATATAGGGCTCTAAGACCTGTCCTGTCCTCATGATTCTGCCTTCATTTCATCCTCCGTTCACATCATGGGTAGCTTTGGTTAATTTTTTAGCTATTATAGTTCATTGTTTCTTCTTCTCTTAAAATGTCTTATTGCAGTGCACACCTGTGCCTCTCCAGTCACTCAGTGTTGCCCTTCATGGTTATTTTGGCTTGGGTTGCAGGAGACATTTTATAGTGGAAGCCAAGGAATGCACACCAAACAGATGTTCAATGCACACCAAAGCCAGATAAGCTCTTGGGTTTCAGAAACAAAGAAAGGAACCCCCTCCCCTCCATGACATGCCTTGATGCATTTCACCTACAGAAAGAAAGAATAACTGAAATTAAAGAACAAGGAGAGATGGGATTGACTCCAAAGAGGGTATGTAGTTTTCCAAAGCAACATTTGGGGAAAGAGCAGAATCTTTACAGGGATATTGTTTCCCTCTTCAGCCAGATTCATTGTTTAGCCTGGAGGAACTAAGCTATTCTAAGAGATCCATCATACCTTGTGGAATATCATCCTTTCCATAAGCAAAAAGCATTTTAATAGAAAGGAGTCCCCAGTAAACGACTATACCTAAAAGGAATGAAGCACCATTTCATAGACCAGTGTTAGTGAACCTTTTCGGCACTGAGTGCCAGAAACCAGAAGAGCAGCCGCCTGGTGCGCATGCTGGGAAGGTGATGCCTTGCCGCACATGTGCACCAGGCGGCTGCTCTTCTAGTTTCCAGCATGTGTGAAGACCAACTAGCCGACATGCCATAACCCAGAAGAGCAATGGGTGATGGCTCATGTGCCCAGAGAGATTGCTCTGTGTGCCACTTCTGGCATACATGCCATAGGTTTGCCATCATGGTCATAGCTTCTATACAAATGGGGAAGGGCATAAAAATGTTGACATCAAATCCTTCACACATATACTCTCCTATTCTTATCTCCTCTCCCATCTCTATTTTACATTAGAGAGAATATTTATCACTAGGAGAAACAAGCCAGAGGAATTCACTGATCATTTTTATTAACATGTTCTGCAGTAAATCTGTAAAAGCAGCACTGCTCTCATTATGGAAGCAGAATAGGACTTGGCAATGAAGCTAGTATAAAATATACCACCACCAAGTTCCCCCCCCCCCCCCACAAGGATTAGAGGAAAGCACTCTCACACCACTCATGAAGAATCAGACATCTCATGTGAATGAGCCTCCAGTGACAGGACATGGGGACTACACGTCAAAGCTTGAGAAATGTCCAAGCCTCCATTATCAAACTATAGTATACAAGTACAAACTTAGGAAAGAGATTCCAGTTGATAGCTTTCTATAGCTAGACAGAAGAAGATCAAGAACAATACATGTACCATGATTTAACTTATAACATTATAGAATTATCGAGCTGAAGCATGCGGTAGTTAAAGTATTCAATAGAGAATTGGATGACTTGAGGTCAATTCAGGGTCAGCCATGGAAATCATTTGGATGACTTTGGGCCAGTTGTTTTCTCTTAACCCAAATTTTCTCACAAGGTTCTTGTATCAGAAAAGGGGAAGAAGGAGAACTAGGTATGAGACTTGAACTCCTGAATGAAAGATGGGATCAAATCAAATTAACAAATAGATTTATAGTAATAAATTACAATATACTCGTGAAAAACTGACATTGGTTAATTAAAACCAGAAAATATAACCCCAAAGTTACTTGGTTCTGCATGAGGAAAATGGAAACTTGAGAGGAAAGAGCATTTGTACAGTAAACAGCAGGTTTACTGTTTAAATAAATATGTAATAAATATTTATACAATATATAAATAATATTAAATAAATATTTAAATAACATGGCAGTCAGAAAACTGAGCTATGCTGGGGACACCTGGTATCCTTAATCTAAACTACCTAAAACATATTTGAAGGATGAAGGGTATGTCAAAGATAAACAAAGACATGGGATTCATACATCGGTAAACATTACCAAATACCAATCCAGTTGTCAATGGGATTCTAGCCAAAATAATTCATTAAGAAAAAAGGAGATCTCAAGATTCCAACATTTGCAAAAATACATTCTAATATCAGGCCTTTCTCAAATCCTTCACAATAAGCCAAACATTTCCAAAAATTGAAGGCAGATGAAATTCTTAGAAAAGTTGCAAAGAAGTTATCTCTCTTTTTTTTTTTTTAAATGGAATCTCTCTCTTTCTCATTTTAAAAAAACACCTCATGTTTCCTGAGCCAAATAGAAATTGTAAAGGTTTTAATTTACTTTCTTCACAATATAAATGTCAGGACTGCAGCCATCTTTTCTTTTGGATCTTTGGCCTGCCACACCTTCTATTATTCTACTATGCATTTTCTATTGTTGGAAAATGGGAGGAGGATTGTATGGAGTTAGATGATATGTAGCCATAACAAAATTCTTTCTAGAAAGCCAAGGTCATCCTTTGTTTCTGCACCTCTGCACCTGACCGGAAATGGATGGGTGGAACTGCCAGCATGGCAGTGGAAGATTGGATCGTGTGATGGACTTGTGGGTGTGGAATCAAGATCTTGAACTTTCAACTGGGTGGGGAAAACCAGGAAGCTTTCAGATTTGGGTTTTCCCAGATGTGCCAACGTGGCTCTCTTAATAAATTGGAACTTTGAGCAATACTTTGCCTCGGACTACGATTTACTTTTGGATGCTATTTGGAACCCTGACAATAAATATGCTTAGACCATATATTATATTTCTCCATAGGCATTCAAGACCAAGGGGCATAGGATTTCTCAACATTCTTGCTCCAAGAAAGAAGGTATCAGTTTTTCATGCTTTGGGACAAGATTTCCCCAACACTGGAAATTCTGTCATAAGAAAAGTCTAAAAGAGGGAATGAAATGAGTTGGCTGTACGCAGACCAAGAGGATATGTGTCACTCTTAAATTTTCCCAGGAACTCCGCCAAGCCATTGATTTGGATTACCTTAATTCTATTCCATTGACTGCAGTAGATATTCTTCCTGATCCCCGTTGATATCTTAAATGGCAAAAATAGAAACAAACAATGCTTTCCCTTTATTTATGCTTAGAGGTCTATTACTTATAAGGTGTTAGATTCACTGGTGTGTTTCAGTTGAGCCCATCCATTTTTTTCCCAGCCACATTTCTTTTGGAGGTGGGACAAACATTTACTTACCATTGCTACCTCATCTTTTTTTTTTTGCACCTTTCGTAACCCTGTCGAATTCTTCTGAGCAGCCTGAAGAATCATCACTATATTTCATGTAGTTCTGTATGGAAACATGAAAATTGTTTCAATTCTTTTCTTAATAATCCCTAGCATGAAATTTGCATTTTTCACAGCTGTCACACAAGGGCCTTGACATACAATCCTTACCTTCATCATGTTTGAAATATCCCTAAGAGAGGAGACTGGGGGCTCCTATTTTCCTGGTTTTCCTCTTTTTAATTCTTTTCTTCCCACAAAGCTTTTTGTTTTTGTTTTTTTACCCTGTGCTATGGAGAGAAAAACCCTATCATATTCTGAGGGCTGAGAAAAGATTTACATGCCAGGGAAGTAAGGTTCAAGCTAAGTGTATATGCTAGTAATATCTCCTTGATACCATCACCAAATCTCTTTTGCTTGTTTATTTAGCATAGTGTCAAGTTCGTCCCAGATAACTAAGGCCTCTCAAAGTTATTCTATCAGGATGGAAAAATACAGGTAATCATTGCAAAAAAAGATGGTGTTTTCCTTCGGAGATGCTCCCCAGGGAGCCCATGCAGATGTTGCTAGAAAGTACTGTTCTCTTGAATATCATTAGCTCAGCAAGAGCCAAGCTTTTGTTTATAAGTGAGTGAAAAAGGCTAATTTAAAAATCTGATCTCCAATCATGTGCCCCGTATTAGCCAGAGCATTGCTTTGAAAGGTTTTCATAGTTCAGATCCTTTCTTAAAAGCCGTTATACGCAGGGCGGGGTGAGTAGGGAGAAAAGCAGAGCCCGTGAAAGGAGCTCTTCTCAGTTGGAACACTAGGCCTTAGTTCTTCACGAAGGAGGAGGCCCCATTCCTGCCTGCCTAGAAGGTTTTTTTCCCCTCCTTCCAGCCTGAGGTTTGAAGTAAGCAGGAGACCTGCTTTCTACCACAACTGCCATCCAAGGTGGACCTTTGCTGGAAGAAAGAGTGAGGGGGGATTATTTAATTCCTCTGAAGCCTTTCTTGAGTGCAAGCATTGTAGAGGAGTGAAATCATTCCTTAAACCATCAGGGCATACTCATTTCAAGGCTGATTTCCTATCTCAACCAGGATCTGAGTGTGCCTGGTCTATGCTAGAGGGATTCAACACTGGCACAAGCCCAACACGAGTTTTGTTGTTGTTTGCAGTAGGCAATTTTCAACACTAGTTTTTTTTTGTAGTGCTGTGTGTATGTAGGCATGTTTCAGACTGTTTCTGCTCTTCTACAACCAAAAATTCCCCTTGCAGCAAAATCTGTTCAGCAAATCCCATTCAGCCAGCTTTTCAGTATTTTATATCCTGGAGAACAGCCCAGGTTTTTATTTTCTCCATACAATCCTGAAACAAAACTATTGTTGCATCTTGGAGGAAAGCAGACTTGCTGATCATTTTCTTTTTGCAATAATTCAAAGGCACCTAAGGAAAAACTTCTGATAGAGCCATAGAAGTGAATTCTTTTCAGGACAGTAAAGATTTTACTCACTCTCTCCCTTCTTTCTTCACTTAAGTCTTATCCTTTCTTCAGGAGAAAACTGGAGGAAAATTATGAATAAAGTTCTTTATGCTCATGAAAGAATACACGTCACATTTAAAGTGTTGTCTGCCATGAAGTTATTAGGAGCTATTCTCTATTGATACTCAGTTTTACCTCAGATTGTTGCAGAATTTTACATGCACACCTGTATTCTAATTTTTCTGAGCTCTGGCATTCAGTGTTCATCAGAGGTGGGTTGCTCCCAGTTCGGCCCAGTTTGAGCAAACAGGTAGTGGCAGCGGTGGGAGGCTCCACCTACCCACCCAGATCGCATGAGACAGAGAGCATGCACATGCGCATGAGTGAACCGGTAGTAAAACTGGTACAAATCGGTACAAACTGGTATTCATCCAGGATACAATATAGAAGTTGCATTGATCATACTTCTGAATGACTTTTGGAGACACCAGGAATGGGGGAAATGCAACCCTCACAAGTTTCCTCAACTCAGTGGAGTCAGGGGCACTGTTGTCATTCTCCTTTGTAAAGGAGAAAAGAGCAGCTGCCAGAAGAACAGATAGCAGGTTAGTAAGGAGGGCACTGCAGGGACGTGCAGTCAGGGGAGGCAGAGCCTCACCACTGTCATCATGAAAAGAAAAAAAATGTAAAAGGAAAAAGGCAAGAGCTGAGGTCAGACTGAGCTAGTTGCTGCCAGAGTCACCATGGATGACTCTGCTTAACTGTTTAAAAAAGCCTCTAAAAAGTGCCCTCTACAGGAGGTGGTAGGAGAACAATGAGCCTTATCTAGTCTGGCTTTTATGATCACTCGAGCAGAGTTAAGCCAGGGTTAAAAGCTGAAAAATTCCTGATGTAGATGAGGCACGTCGTTCTCTTGCCTCCTCCTGTAGAGGGTGCTTTTTTTAGAGGCTTTTTTAAACAGTTGAGCACTAAGCACAGTCATCCATGGTGACTCTGGCAGCAACTAGCTCAGCCTGACCTCAGCTCTTGCCCTTTTCCTTTTACATTTTTTTCTTTTCATGATGGCAGGCAAGAGCAGAGTTGAAATCCTCTCTGAAACAGCTGGAAAAGGTACGTGTGGGTCGGAGGGAGGGGGAGGAATTCAAACTTCATCCTCCTGGTGCAACTTTGTGTGTGTGTGTGTGTGTGTGTGTGTGTGTGTTTGAGACGGGGGGAGCATATTGAGACAGTTCTTTAGTTTATGCACTATGTAACACTCTAATACTATGCCTTTGGGTCTTCTGAAATTTTAATTATCCAATCATAAGCAAAAACCATGTTTTCAGTAGAACGAATTTCCACTTCTACTTACACCTGGCAGCCAAAATGCTGCTAGTGGTATTGCTAACATGGGCTGAGGAGGAAAACCTAAATTTTCTGAATCCTGGTGCAACTTTGTGTGTGTGTGTGTGTGTGGAAGGGAGGAAGGAGGGGAAGGGAGAAGAAAAAGAAAAAGAAAGAAGGAAACTTATTTAGCAAAGGAGAAAAACAAATGCTGTAGCTTTAAATCGGAACTGAGCATACCTGGCTGTGGAATTCTGGGAGTTGAAGTCCACAAGTCTAAAAAAAATTGCTGCCTCACCAGCCATAAACCTCATCGCACGTCACTGGGGCACTGGTTGGCACAATTACAAATTGAGTACCAATTGTGACTTTGCCTGCTTTGGGAAACAATGTACACAATCACTCATGCCTAGTGACATCCTGTTTTAACTATTGTAATATGCTGTATATTGGGCAGCCATTGAAGAATACTGGGAAGCCAAAAATGCTCCATGATGCAGGAGCCCTGATAATTATGAGTTGATGTGTTTATTTACTTAATTATTTAGTTAACCAATATATATATAACTGCCCATATCAACAGATGACTCTGGGCTGCAAACAGTAATATGGTTGTTCCTTCTGCTTTGGATGTTAACCAGATGGCTTCTAGGGGTGATTCAAGATGCTTGTTGTATTCTTTATTTTTATTTTATTTATTACATTTATGTGCCACCCATCTCACTGTCAAGTGACTCTGGGTGGTATACAACAATATAATTGTTAAGGTCCTATATAGCCCCTAGAACCAAAATACTACCTTCTTTTGTATTTATCTAACTTTCCAACCAGTTCTATTAGGATAAACTCCCAATGCCATATGTATATACAAGATTGTCACTTGACAGAAGCAGGCATTCTTAGTGCTCAACTTCCATTCTTTGGAACTCCTTCCCTGTAACAGTTCATAGTCATAAGTGCTATTGCTATTTTAAAATGGGCTTGGCTTTTAGATGTTATTTTTGATTCGATTTTTTAAAAATGTTTCTTATGTATCCGAAGAGTTTAGGAATAGAAGCAAAGCATGTGTGCATGTGGATATAGGTTTGTTAAAACCATTTTAAAAGAAGACAATTACTCAGCTCTCTGCTACCAATAAAAATTAATGTTTAGTTCTGATGATTCCTTCATCATCTTTAGTTTAGCCACTGGAAATTCCCCAAGTGTGTTTCAGCTCAGTCTCTGGTGTCCCCAAAGCTATGTATGCTGTGAATTATGGAAGTTGAAGGAGTTCAAATCTGGAGCGTATTTAGTTGGAGAAGATAAAGAGTGCCTTATAATCATGTGAGAAATGTTACAATCATGAGGAAAATGTTTATTATTTCTGTGCTCTGAATTGAGTGGCACAGAAATTGTGGAACACAGAGTTAACTTTTTTCTTTATGACTGAAGAAGAACTCATACTTTGTTCCAGGATAGGAATAGGATGGGTTGGCTTTCTTTAATGTCAGAAATAAAAAGAGGAAATACAAATTAATTATCAACCATGCTATTGTAGATAATGCTTAAGGCTAAATCACATAAAGCACAGGGGGCCATTTGGATCTTGTTGCATTTATTTGTTATTTGTTATTTATTTGTTCCTGACTTTAAAAATTGGGCAATTGGGAAGCTAAGACTGGAATCTGCAAAGAATTTATTATATTTTCCTAATATAAATAATACCTGAGAGTCCCTATGGGTATTATTAGCACTGTGGAGATTTCTGAGTTTTTCGATGAGGCTCATATAGAATGCGAGTGAGGGATTTGGACCAGAAAATAGCATAAGGGAATAAGTTATGCGCTCTGCCTACTATCCTCCTCTAATCAAAATCAGAATGCTTCTTCTTCCCCACCATAGTTGAACACAGTTTACTTCAGTTAAAATTTAAAACATAAATCAGGTTGACAAGTAAGTTTTACATTATATATACACACACACACACACACACACACACACACAGACACACACACACATATTTACTGAACCCTAATTTAAGATATCCAATTAAATATGACCCCTTTAAGCCTCATTTCTTCTACATGAGGGGGGCAATCTGACTTCATTGAACTAATGGCAATTTTCAGTTCTATTTATTTTCAAGGATAATTTTTTCACAGATGGTCCTCTTTCCCATTGAAATCAATCAGTGGAATTCAGTGATACATAACTTAGCTCTGAATTAAGTCTTTAGTGTTTAAGGAAAATATTAATATTAGCCTGACTTTGGGACAGCATGAGTACTCATGGTTGCCTTCAACATATTGTTGCTTCAGAAACAGTTATCTGGGTGTTTTTGCTTACATTGAAATCACAGCCCACAGTGCAAATACTGTGAGAACCTGAAAGGTTAAATAGCCTGGATTAAAGGTAGGTTTTATTTACCTCTGAAGGCTTTAAGTTTAGCCTCTTTTTCTTTGAAGTCCCAGACATCATTCTTATGGTCATCAGGAGGAGCAAAAGGACGCCTCTTTCTGAAATGAAAGCTGATTGAATAAAGATATCTCATGGGAAAATTCAAAAGTTCCCTTTCGAAGTTTTGTTGCTTGAAGGAAAAAGAAGTTCAATTGAAACATTTTTAAAATAAATGCTTTATACTTAAACTTCTTCTATCCTGTATCTTTTTGGTGGGAATTAAAGTATTTCCTCCTTGCAGAAGTAAATCAATCTTTTCCAACTTGTTATCTTTTAAATGGAGCCAATTTGTAGATATCAGGTTAGAAACCGGGAAACTGTGAGCTCTAGTTCCATTCCCAGCCAGTCACTTTCTCTCTGGAAAAGCCAAAGTCAAACTACTTCTGGAAAACCTTGCCCAAAAAATTGCAGCAACTTGTCCAGGCAGAGTCTAAGAATTGGACATGAGAAGGAGGAGGAGCGGGTGAAAGGAAAAGGAGGAGGAGGAGGAAGAAGAAGAATCTTCTAGATATATTGTATTGGCTGAATTCTTGGAATGCATTTCCAGCATAACTGAAAGTTGCATGATTCCGCTAATGAATAATGAGCAGAACAGCAGTAAGAAGAGGCAAGGGAAGAACTCATAAGAATTTATCTTGGTTTTTTGCTTGTAGCATTCCATCAAGGAAAATTGGCAAGGGGTACAATGAGATGGATATCTCCTAAAGTGAGTTGAATCTGCTGCTGACGATTCCATAAGCTTGTACTATAGAGGTGGGCATATATAATAATATTGTGGTATTTATCAGCTTTGGAATCAATTATCAGGTATGAATTTTGTTGTATGACACCCAGCTGCCTTTGATGAGATGGGCAGCTATTTAAATCTGATGAGTGAATGAATGAATGAATGAAGGAAGGAAGGAAGGAAGGAAGGAAGGAAGGAAGAGTGTAAGTGAAAAGTAATGATGAAGAATGACAATCACATAGAGTGAGAGAGGGGGGGGAAGAGAGAGACAGGGAGGGAGGGAGAGCACGAGCAGCATAGAATAGACTCCTGTGACTTATGGACATATCCATGAAATGCTTCATAGCACCAGTAATGTATGGAAGTAGTTTGCTATTTCCTTGGTCTAGCATATTTTTTCAACTTTTCAGTTTGGATTTGTTACAGTCCAGGTGTTTCCTACATCTATCCAATCTAATATTAACCAAACCCAGCCCTGTTTATCTTTAATGAAATGTTTCTTTAAATCTTAGAATCTTTAGTTTCACCCAGGCACAGCTCATTTGGAAATTATAGCTTCCTTTCCCAGTCTCATTTTCTGTACACTTAAATATAATCATAGTTAAGCAAAGGTGGGCAAAATGGAGAGAAGTAGGTTTTCTATACCTTCACTATTAGAACCATTCTAAACTAAATGAAAACCCAATAGGCCTGTTAAAATGTTGTGAGTGACTTCTTGGACTGATTGCTGCCGGAAGTAGAATTTGCGAAACTATAACTGTGGGAAATGGTTTAACTTAGAAGAATTGTATCTGCTCTGGATTTTGTAATTGTTTGATTTGGGAAGCTGAATACAAAACTAAAGGGAAGCTTTGCAAAAGAAGCAGAATTTAGAGGAAAATCCGTAGGCTGTATAATCAACAATACATGGTGATGATAGTCAATCTGTGTGGACATCCAGTTGTGGTTCAGAAGTCAGAATTTTTCGCATATTTTAATAAATCCCTGGTAGGTAGCCTTTCAGTGCCTGATGCTGACCTTAACAGTGCTGTGAGACCTGAAACCCACACGGATTATAAAATGGGTAAGTCTGCATGAAATCCATGAGCAAAGGTAAATTTTTTAGGTTTTGACCTTTGCTTTGGGGGGGGGGAGCTATTTTGAACCTAAGCTTCATGTAAAAACATTGCTTTAAAAAACATATATTAAATATTTATCAAGATAACACAATACAAATATCAAAGAAGAAACAAAGAAAACAAGGAAAAATAGTGAATCAATTAAAACAAATAGAAAAAGACCTCTCTTTCTATGGTTATCTCATAATTTCCTCTTTTTTCCCCATCAGCTGCCTTTTCTAATCTTCACATCCATAATTCATTTTTTTTCTTTTTCCCCCCAGCAAAAAGTCAAAAGGGGGTTTCCAATCACAAACAAATGTAGTTGTCGCTTTTTCTGTACTCAAACAAATTACTTTTGCTGTTAAATATTGGTTAAATATTCATGATGCCAGTAACACCCTCTGGGCCCTCTGATTGGCTGAGAGCCCCAGAGGGTGTTGCCGGCTTAACGTTACTGTTAATTGGCCGTGGGACTGACGTCAGCAGTTGCTGTCTCGTCCCCGGCCGGTGATTGGTTTAAAAATAGTATAAATACCTTGGCGCGAGTTTTCGTTCTTTGAATCGCTGTCGACCTGAATAAACCAAGTTGTTGTTGGAACCTGGCTGTGCGTCGTCCCTCCGTCAATATTTAAAACTGGCGACGAAGGTGGGATTTAGCGATTCCACGCAAGCCTAGGTTAAGGAGAAAGAGAGGTCCTATCAGCTAGCTGCCATAAGTCGCTACTTCGCGCCGGCACCGAACGCTGAGGAAAAAATTCCTGTCACGAATTTCCTGTCACGACCTCCTTCCCTCCGCTCCTAACACTTCAGCCTGCCGAACTTCTTACTCAATATGAATTCCTTGCCGCCTTTCGCTCCTTTTGGCTCCGCCGGTGAATCCTGGGAAGGATTCATGGAGCGTTTTGAAACTTATTTAATCGCTACCAAAAACCAGGCTCAAACAGATGAGGAGAAGTGCAGCTTCTTTTTATCATGCTGCGAACCCTCAATGTTCGCCTCAGCCAGAGCTATGGCTGCTCCCAGACCGGCATACAAATTAGGCTGGGACAACTTGATGGCGAAATTGAAGGGGCACTATGCCCCAACGCCTTCCAAAATTGCCCGCAGTTTCGCGTTCCGGAGAAGAGTACAGAAGCCGGGGGAGACGATCAGTCAATTTTTGGAAGCCCTGCGCACTGTGGCGGCCCAGTGCGATTTTTCGAACCTCGAAGAAAATTTAGTCGAGCAGTTCGTGTGCGGAGTGCGGGATGTACACTTAAGAAGCCGCATGTTCCGTCATCACGACATTACACTACTCCAGGCAGTAGAGATCGCCAGAGCAGCTGAGCTCTCTGAGCAATCAACAGCTGATTTGGAGCGGCTACAGTTGTCATCTCAAACACCAGGGCACGTTCCGTTCGCTCCACCGGCCTCACAAGTACATGACATTGACTATGATGATTTTACACCTTCTGAGGACCTGGAGCCCGACAACGTCGGCCAAGTCCGGGCCCAACCGCGGCGGAAGCAACCTGCATCATCAGCCGCCACACCGCTGACACCGCAAAACTCCAAGGTGTCTTGCCTTAGTTGCGGAGGCCGCCATGACCGCCAAACCTGTCAATTCAGAAACGCAATCTGCCGCCGCTGTCAGAGGCAGGGGCACATCGCCCAAGTCTGCCGAGCCTCTTTGCCGGCCCCTGCCTTCTTTCAAGCTAATGAGAGAACCAAGTCGCAGCAGCGCCGCCAGCAGCCACCGAAACCAACTCGCAGAGGAGACGACTGCCATAATGTGTCCGAACCACAAGAAGTGGAAAGTTCCATCAATCAAGCCTCCTCGGGATCTCGCAAAGTTACAGCCAATGTCCACCTGGCAGGTCAGCCTTGCCAAATGGAGGTTGACTCTGGTTCCTCCCGATCATTATTGTCCTGGGACATGTTCTCCCACCTCTGCCCTACAGTATCCCAAACTAAGTTAGCCCCATCCCGGGTACTCTTAAGGGACTACCAGGGAAAGTTGATCCCTGTTCTGGGATCCTTTCCTATTCCTGTTAAGTATGGCAAGTTTGAGGGGAAGCTACCAATCATCATAGTAAAGAATGACTTGCCGGCCCTTCTTGGCCTTGACTGGTTTCCGGCACTGGGATTGTCCATTGGGGGGGTGCACCAGGTAAATTCTTCTTCAATTGAGGACATCCTACAGGAGTTCTCTGATGTTTTTGATGGACAGCTCGGGTGCTACAAGGGAACCCCCATCTCCCTTAGTTTGGATCCTCAGATTGCTCCTATTAGGCTGAAAGCCCGCAGGGTGCCCTTTGCCTTAAGGGCCAAGGTTGACGCCGAACTTGACAAATTATTGGCGCAGGGTGTCATCGAGCCAGTTGATCATGCCCCATGGGAGACACCCATAGTCCTCCCGGTCAAACCGGATGGCTCGGTGAGAATCTGCGCCGACTACAAGTCGACGATCAACTTGGCCCTTCAGGCAAACCCCTATCCAGTCCCTGTTGTGCAACACCTGCTCCATTCCTTGGGGCAGGGTTGCATATTTGCCAAACTGGATATGGCGCAAGCCTATCAACAGCTCCCGGTGGATGACGATGCGGCGGCTGCCCAGACCATCGTCACCCATCGTGGGGCTTTTCGTTGTCGCCGCCTACAATTCGGTGTGTCCGTGGCCCCGGGGATCTTCCAAAGTCTCATGGAGCGCCTGCTCCATGGACTTCCGGGGGTAGTTCCATATTTCGATGATGTTCTGATCGCTGCAACAAGCCGCTCAAAACTCATCGAAATATTAAGGAAGGTCCTCTGTCGTTTCAGGGGCGCGGGATTAAAATTAAAAAGCAGCAAATGCTCATTTGCTGTCCCTAGGGTAGAATTCTTGGGCTTCTTAATAGATGCCCAAGGCATTCACCCTACACCCTCTAAAATTGCCGCCATTAAGAACGCCCCTGCTCCCACCTCCAGGGCGGAGCTACAGGCGTTCCTAGGGCTGCTCAATTTCTACGCCCCCTTTATCCCTCACAAGGCGTCACTAGCCGAGCCGCTGCATCGGTTGCTCGACCGATCCGCGGCCTGGCACTGGGGAAGCCGCGAAGCGCATGCGTTCGCGGCTGTCAAAGAGACGCTGACGTCATCGGCAGTCCTCATTCAATATCATGATGGGCTGCCTCTGACGTTGGCGTGTGACGCCTCCCCATTTGGTGTAGGGGCGGTCCTGAGCCATATCCTCCCTAATGGCTCAGAAGCCCCTGTGGCCTTTTATTCCCGGACACTCTCCTCGGCGGAGCGCAACTACAGTCAGATCGACAAGGAGGCTCTGGCTGCAGTGTCCGGGATTAAGAGGTTCCACGATTACCTCTACGGTCGGCACTTTACTCTTGTCACCGACCATAAGCCACTCCTTGGGCTTTTGGCGGGGGACAAGCCGACCCCCACCATTCTATCCCCCCGCATGACTCGCTGGACGGAGTTCCTCGCAGCGTATTCTTATACGTTGCTCTACCGTCCGGGCAAACAGCTGGGGCATGCAGATGCCCTCAGCCGTTGCCCACTACCGGAGACGGACACCGCCCCCGTCCCCTCTCTATCTGTCCTCTCCATTGCCGCCTCCGGGTTCCCACTCTCCGCCGCGGACGTGGCGGCCCACACGAAGGCCGATCCGATCCTGTCCCAGGTCTCTTCCTGGGTTTTAAGGGGATGGCCAACAGACAAGGTGGCAGAGGGCTTCCAGCCCTTTAAAAATCGCCAGGCCGAGATCTCCCTCCACGGGGGGTGTCTCATCTGGGGGGATCGGGTACTGATCCCCACTGCGCTCCGGCCACTAGTTCTGGATCTGCTCCACAAGGACCACCCGGGCATAGCACGAATGAAGGCATTAGCCCGTAGCTATGTATGGTGGCCCTTGTTAGACACAGAGATAGCGGCCCATGTGGGCCGCTGCACGACCTGTCAATTATCCAGGCCCAACCCCCCTGCCGGGCCTGCTCGTGAGTGGGAGGCTCCGAGAGGCCCATGGTCTCGCCTCCACATCGACTTCGCTGGTCCCTTCCACGGCCAGAACTTCCTGGTTGTGGTGGATGCCTACTCTCGGTGGGTGGAGCTAGTCCTCATGGGCTCTACCACAGCCGAGAGTACGGTCAGGGCTCTACGGAAACTGTTCGCAACCCATGGGTTGCCGGACGTGATGGTCTCGGACAATGGGCCCCAGTTCACATCCACCACCTTCCAGGAGTTCTTGGCCGAGCAAGGGATCCGGCATGCGCCCATAGCCCCGTACCACCCAGCCAGCAATGGCCGGGCAGAACGGGCGGTCCGCTCAGCAAAGGAGGCGCTGAGCCGCATGGACCGGGGCGATTGGCAGGCGAGGGTGGCGGCTTACCTGCTAAGCCAACATTCCACCCCCTGCCCAGCTACCAACAAAAGCCCCGCGGAGCTCTTGATGGGCCGGCGCCTGCGGACTTCCCTGGATAGGCTTCACCCGCTCTATTCAGGGGATCAGCCGAGCAATCTGGGGGTTCTCCCTCCCCGGTCCTTTAAGTTAGGGGATTCTGTGTGGGCTCGGTCCTTTGCGGGGGAACCAAGATGGGTGCCTGGTTCTATCGTTGCCCTGACCGGCCCATGTTCTTTTAGGATCCAATTGGCTGATGGATCCCAATGGAGACGCCACCTGGATCAATTAAGGAGGCGTCTCCCGTCGCAGGCTGGTGGCCGCGAACCCCCGAGTGACAACACCGCAGTACCGGGGTTGCAATGTGAGGCCTTCGCCACTCCAGGCCTCAACCTGCTGTGTCAACCACAAAGTCCTCAAGCCGAGAGACCGCAACTCAGGGCCTTCGCCACACCAGGCCCCCTCCTGTATCAACCACAACGTTCTCAAACCGGGAGACCGCAAACGAGGGCCTTCGCCTCACCAGGCCATGCCTACCCAGGCGCCAGCTACAAGGACGCCAGCCCAACAGCTCAATCCGAGAACACTACCCAGAGGGTCCCTCCTACGACCAGTGACACGCCCCCACGGCCAAACCTACCTTTACAGTTGAGCCCGCCTTCTGGGCCTTTCCGAAATGGCGTGCCTCGGAGCTGCACTCCCTTCGGGGAGGAGCTACCACGAGGAGGTCCTCCTCCGCCGACGACTTCCCCTGAAATGAGAAGATCTGGGCGGGTCCAGCGCCGCCCAGCGTACCTTAAGGACTACGCATGCTCCGTGTCGGGCATGCGCAGAACTGGGGGAAAGGGGTGTTAAATATTGGTTAAATATTCATGATGCCAGTAACACCCTCTGGGCCCTCTGATTGGCTGAGAGCCCCAGAGGGTGTTGCCGGCTTAACGTTACTGTTAATTGGCCGTGGGACTGACGTCAGCAGTTGCTGTCTCGTCCCCGGCCGGTGATTGGTTTAAAAATAGTATAAATACCTTGGCGCGAGTTTTCGTTCTTTGAATCGCTGTCGACCTGAATAAACCAAGTTGTTGTTGGAACCTGGCTGTGCGTCGTCCCTCCGTCAATATTTAAAATTTGCCATTTCTGCTAGTTCTGTATTCTTCATTAATCCTCCTATGTGGGTTTTTGAATTTAACTAATATAATAGTGTCAGCAACTAATTATACATACAAATTATATTCCCTGGCTATTTTCTAATTGGCTGTCAATCAATCAATCAGAAAAGTTCTGGTTTCAGTTTAATGTTGATTTTAATTATTTTTTTTTGTACCATATGTATTCGAACACAAAAATTTATGATTTTTTTAAAGTCCATCATGGCTGACAAATTGACCTTTGATGTTGATGTTCACATTTCCAACATAAATTTGAAGTACCTTTATATATTCTGGACATTTTTTCTGGAGTCATATACCACAGTACATCATAAAAATTCTCTTTTAAATTAAAACATAGTGTAAATTTCAATTCTTTTAACCACACATTTTCCTCTATTGCATAAATATATTGTGTCCAATGTGATTAGCCCATTTTATAATACAGTTTTCCACTTTTTCTGCTTAACATTTCAATAAAAGTTTGTACATTTGAGCAATTATATATTCATTATTTGTATGTAGGTCAACTTTAAATGCTCAATTCCAATGTCCTATTATCTACATTAAGTCTTTCGCTTAGCTGTGCATGCATAAACCATTGAAAGTAAATCCCGGTGCAGCCAATTGCTCTCTTGATTTCATTGCATATCTCATTAAGTTAAACTTTTGTCTTTGCCTACTGTTTCTTTCCTGTAAAATTATTCTTGTGCTGAGAGCCATAAAGGCCATTTTCTAACACTCTTTGGGTTTATACCTGTTTCATATACTCAATATGACACTTCTAATGTAATAATTCTTAAATGATACTTAAAACTACTTTAATTTTATTGTACCATAGAAAATCATTTGACCTTCAGTTCATGTCCTTCTAATTCTTTATTACTCAGCAAAATACAATCTCTCATCCAGACCAAGTAGCAGGCTGCAAAAAAAATTCAAACCAGGCAGCTCCAACCTTTCTCATTCTTTTGCTTCTTGAAGTATTTTGTTTTTAACTCTTGTTTTTTTCCTTTGCCATATAAACTTAGATATATCTTTCTGCTGTTGTTTAAATGCGCGCATCCATTGTCATAATAAAGTAAGTTTAAAACAAAATCATCAAGCAAAACATTCATTTTTATCACACAAATTCTCTCCAACAATTATAATTGTAATTTCACGCATAATATCCTTCTTCGTGTCATTTCATGTCTTAACATACCACAATTATTCTAGTATAATATTCAATTGATGTTAGTGTAGTGCTACCCAAGAATGTCATTTCCTTCTCAATTTGTAAACTACTTTTTCCCATCACTTTCACCCCTCACCATTTTTATATTTGTTTTTTAAGTTTTTCATGTTTTGCTTGTTTATTTTAAGGCTAGCTATCCTCAAAACCTTTCAGTTTTTCCATTATTATTTCTACTATTACAAGAAGGTTTTCCAAAATTCACAGAGGTAACTAATTAGTTTCCCTTTGTGGACAATGGTCAATGTATAGTAATTTGGAACTGAAGTAAATCAGATAAAATTGGTAAATGAGTCATCACTGGCACAGGAAGAAGTTTCCTGAAACTGATGAATGTGGAAAATAAATAAACAAAAATTTATATTTTCATTATGCTGCATTTGGATATTTATTGTACTTTGGAACATGTCCTTATCAACTAATCAATATATTTTAGTTTTTTCTGCATAATGTGCTGTAACTGATCTATTTTAATTATATTGTTAAATGTTGATATCCATCGCTTTCCCCCCATACTCTATAATTGGAAACATTCCTTGTGGCATTTCTTAATATTCAAGTTCTGTTTTTTTTTTCTTCCCCCCCCCCCTTTCCAAATGTAATTTTAGTCACATTCAAGATATCCCTGAAACAAAATTATTTTTTTGGAAACTAAACAAGCAATTTAACTAAGATAAGAAAAAAAATTATGGGATAACAGCAATTAGAGCTTGTGCTTTTTAAAGAAAAGAAACTATTTCTTGGAGTTGCTCAGATAATTACAAGAGCATCTGGTTGCCTTTTATAGTTTTGAAGCTTGCGCTGTGCATTGCTGATCATTTCATACCATTCTGGTAGTGGTTGTATGTAAATTACCTTTTGTTCCTATAATTTAGACATTATAGAGGCCTAAATGACTATCGATGAGTTGACTAACACCACATGTTAAGAAAGAGAACAACGCCAGAGCAAATTTAATCATTTGTTTCCTCAGGGTTTTGTTTTGTTTTTTAACCAGAAGACTACATTTGATTGTGAAATGCAGTGAAGTAAAATGTTCATTTTCAGTATTTCTAGGCTGCATAAGGAGAATTCTGGCACTATATACTTAGAATTTAAAATAAATATTTATTATATTTTTGCACGTTAGAATCAATATTGATTCCTGGTGATTGCCTGTGTTAAGTCCCCTAGAAGGATGAGGCAGGAGGCGTCTGAGGTAAGTTAACACAACCGTTTATTAACAGGGCTTTTACAAGCAATAGCGAAGTAGACCGGCATCCCCTCCCTGCTTGACAGCTATTTATACGGAGCTGTCAAGCAGGGAGACCAATAGCCGCACGTTTGACAGCCCGCGCAACAGCAGGTCACGCCTGATTGGTTCCGGCACGCCTGGCTGTTGACGAGCTGTCATTCGTAAGTCCGAGGACTTAACAGCCTAGACTGGTTTCGGCAGTTTCCTTAGCAATTGCTAAGGGTTAGGGAATGGTTAGGGAATGGTTTGCCATTGCCTCCTTCTGAGGGGTGAGAGAGAGAACGACCAGTGTTCAATCAATCAAACTCTAGATAACTTTAGAAAATTATGTCCTGGGCATCTTGTTTGGACCTCCGGCACCACTTCAAGGGAATTGAAGTGGTTTAATCTGCCAGATAATATGGAATTCTCACTGTCAACCCTGAAGCGAACCTGGCTGAGGCCATCTTTGAGGCTTCATGGTTGATAGAAGGCAGGGCAGGGGAGAAGGAGGGGAGAAATTAGATAGCTTGGCTTTGCCATCAAAATAAAAAGTTTTCTTGTGGGAACCAAGGTAATTCTAACAGGTGGCTGAGAAGAGGAGGAGTGGAGTAACCAAGCAACCTGACAGCATTCCTATTGGACAATGTGACTGATGATTGGGTGGAAGAGGAAACTTTAATTTATTAATTAGGTGAAAACTGGGGGAACTTTCAGAGTTGGTTTTGTGCCAATATGATGTATCCAATAAATTGTTCTTTGATGAATCTACCTGCCTCGAAGTTCTGCTTTAAATGGGTGCATCACTTGGAACACTGACAGTGTCCCTGTAGATGCTTCTGGGGCCTGTCCCTCCTCACTAAGGAATGGATCATTCTAAACTGGGCCACTGGGTGGATGCACATTGTAAGGATAGAGAAACCATAACACTTCGCTGTACTTATCACCCCAATGTAGTTGTCAGACCTTCCTCAGTCTGATCTCTTAGGGAAGTAAAACTCTCAATTCCATTTGATTGAAGTGAAAAGGCACTTTTATAAGACATGCTGATTGCAGTAGAGTCAAGCAGAATCTAAAATTCTCACATGCCAATACAGAACTAAGTCTCCAGTTTCCTGCTGTCCTCCTATCATACAGGTATACACTTTTCCCAACTGATGACAGAATGCCAGCAAGGGGCTGAAGCTGGTGAATCTGACAGTAGGTCTGAATATGGACTCCTACATGTGTTTGGTCTGATTTGCCCTTTGATTTGCTTGACTGGGTAAAACACCTTGAGCTTTTCAGATGAAGATTAATGATGGCAATGTATCAAGTTGTAATGGAATGTGAGACTGACCTTGGGGAAAAGGAGAAGAGACGCTACCTAGGAAATTTTCAGATAAGAGAGGCAGGAGTCCCCAATGGCTTAACAGTTAGAAAAGGAAACTTAGAAAGGACCTGCCATAATGGATCAAACACTTAAAAGTGGAGGCAGGAAGTTTTATACTTTCAGACTCAAAGATTCTGTTAAAGCAGATGCACAATAAACTAGATTTAGCTCATCCAGTCACATTTCTTGTTTAGTTCAACCAGGAGGTGGATTTCTATGCATTGTAGTTATCCTTCCTTCCTATGTTATCTTTTCTACAATGTGAATAAGCTGCTTCAGCTAATTAAACAATTTAAAAGACATAACGCAAAAGGAAAAAAGGTGGAGGTAAATGTGGAGGAAATCACTCTGATCAGTGGTGGGTTGCCATTTTTTTTACTACTGGTTCACACATGCGCGCCTGTACGCATGTGCGCTCACATGATGCTTCTGCGCATGCACAGAATCATCTGGGTGGCAGAGCCTCCCACCACTGCTACTACCGGTTTGCCCAATCCTGGCCAAAGCGGGAGCAACCCACCTCTGACCCTGATGCAGTTCTCAAGTTGTAGTTTTTTTCAGTGGTTCTTGGGGTGGGAAACATTCAGGTAGGCTGCTGGAATTGGTGAGAAATAATCCAGATGTTTGGCTGAACTTTATTTCTGTTTCCTCTTGCATCCTGAGAGAATTCACGTAACCGAAACCTGCCAGACTAAGTTAAAAGAGCAGCTACCTACATTTTACAGGGGATAGTCAACTGCCTGAAAAAACCTGCAGAAAATAATTACTGCTGGTCCTTAGCAACTTTTTTTTCCAGATATGTACTTTTCTATGTATTTTGACTGCTGGTACCTCCTTCTGATGTTGGATGACACTGATGAGATTGTCACCTGCTGAAAAGTATAGAAATGAGCATAATTTTGAAAAAAAAAGTTAGGGTTAAGATTTTTTCCCCTATCATCATCTTTTTTTAAAATTAAATAAAATATCACTTAAGAGTGTGTAAATAAGTAAGTATTAAAATAAGCATTCTGTATAAATGGCAGAAAGAGAACTAAGGTGCACCTTTGGAGTATTCCTTTAGAAATCTGATAGAGGAGCAGACAACTTTTGGACATTTGTTATAGTATTTTATGCTTCATTTTCATTTTCGGAATTTTTGCCAAGTGAGTGAGCTGTTGAAAAAGTTGAGGAAGCTTCCAATGGCTCATTTGAAAGGACATATTCCCTGTGGATTTTGAAGATTTAGAGAGAAACGAAAGACCTAGGCTATATTGTCATCCATATTTCTGGAGCATCAAAAGGGAAAGAATAACACTGAAATGGAAGTTTGGGAAGTAATGGAGCTTATCAAACCATTCAGTGGAGGGGAAAAAAAACCCTCAAACAAAACTAGAAAAAATATTGTCCCATAAAATCCTTGACTTTTGTGTCTTGAATAGCACTTAGAGTATAGAAAGCAAAACATTTTTTAAAAAAAATAATGAAGGAAAGAAATTCTGTGTCTATTATTCTACCAATAAAATAATTGGTAGAATGACTATAATATAGCAATTGAAAGAAAAAATTAGTTCAAAAGGAAGAGAAATGACAGAATGGGATGAGTTGTACCACAGAAGGAGAGGACCAGATTGATTCATAAGTGCTCCATACAGTGAGGAACCTGTAAGATTTGGTCTCTGGTGTATTTTGATGCCTTCAAAATTTGCATTTGTATCTATTAGTTTGTCAAACATGTACAAAGACATTGGGTTCCTCACTCTTCCTTTCTTGCTAGGTTATTAAGAGCCATGATGGTGCAGTGGTTATAAAGCAGTATTGAGTTTGATCCTGACAGGTTCAAGGTTGACTCAGCCTTCCAGCCTTCCGAGGCCAGTAAAACGAGGACCCAGATTGTTGGAGGCAATATGCTGACACTCAGAGAGTGCTATAAAGCACCATGAAGTGGTATATAAGTCTACGTGCTATTGCTACTAATAGTTTTAATAGGCTTATCAATATATAAAATACAAAAGAAAAGTGGAAAATGAGTGCAGGAAAAAGGAAGAAATAGAAGCTTAAGGTAAAAAGGGAAAAGAAAAAGAAAAATATTGACTTTAGACTCTTTTTAGCAGGATAGAATAAAATAGCAACATTACCTCAACTTTTTATTTTTGTATACTTAATATATACTAGCTATTTCTATAACAACAAATGTATCTAATAACAAAACCCAAAGTTAAAGTTTCACTCTTCCCATTTTCACCACCTCAACTCTAAAATCCAGAAGGGCTTTCCAAATCCAGAAGGGTTTTCCTTACTTAACCACTTTAGGAAATTGCTAGTTTAATGGCTTTTGGGTTGTTAAGAACTTTCAGAAGGGCCTGTGTTTCTTTACATGGAATGAGTTTCATTCTATCCTTGATGAAAGATTTTTATGCAACTTTAAAAACTTTAATTAAAAAAAAATAAATAGCATAAAAGTGACTAGAAAGTTTGTTTTGGAAAATTATAAATGGTTTAAGGGACCAGATGAACTGGAAATAAGAATAGAATTTAATTAATGTAATACTTTGTGTGTGTGTGCGTGTGTGTTTGTTTGTTTGTTTACAATTTTACAAATAAATATTTAAGATTTTGAAACTAACTTAAGAAACCTGCCCATGGGAAAGTGTTGTTAATTAGAAATTAAATCATGATAAAAGGAAACTTTGAACATTGACTAGAGGGAACCAGAAATAACCAAAGTTTATAATTAAAGGGGGGGGGGATCCATTAATATAAAATGAAGCAATATTATTTAACATGGAAAAATTCAAGGATATTTGGGAACAATGTACTCAGAAATTACTCTTACGAATGTCCGCTACAAAAAAATATGAATTCAAAAGGAGTTATGAAAGAAGATATGAGAGATTTTATTGGATAAAACAAAAACTGTGGTTGACTTGATTGTGGATCTGAACATGAATTTTAAAATGTCAGTCTACAAGAATGATATGGTAAATATTGTTACATTGTATTTGCTAATTAAACCAGCTGACCTCTTAATAATTAAAAGGGGACATATAAATAATAAACCAGAAGAATGACTTAAACAGTTTTCCTATCTTGGATTTACAAAAGCAATGTGTTAAACTTGTGAAATAATTTCTGAGAGGACACAAAAATAAAATGATAAGCAATAAACTTGTAGGACACTATTTGAAGGGATTTTTAGAAGTCAAAATCTTTTAGAAAGGATACAAAGTGAGTTTATTTGAACAAGGTTAAAATATATGTTACTGTTTCTGATTCTCCTGAAGCCTCCGGAGTGCAAACTGGAAGTTCAGGAACGGACTTCCGGTTTGCTCATAGATTCGGTTTAAGTCCTCTGGAGGCTTCAGGGACCTATCACTGCTATGATATATGAATCTGATGTTTGGCTTTCATGGATAGGATTTCATAATTACGGAATATGTAGGTCTATTTCTGAAATGTATTATGGGCATTGGGAAATCAAAAACTTTCAGAAATAGGAATGTTCCTCCAAATGTCCATTAAATATTTTATGGCTCCATCATTTTATGGATGTTTTTACTTCTCAGTTTTGAGAAAGTTTTGAACTTGCTGCTGTTGTTTTGTAAAATTATCCAGTTGTAGTGTTTCTTGAATGTCAGATTATTTAATCTAAAAGTATCTGAAATCTACCTAGATAATGTTTTGTTTTATTTTCACTACTTTTCAATTATTTCAACCACAATCTTTAAATCTGGAGTTTTATTAATATAAATCCAATTCTTCTTATTTTACCAGAAGCGCTTCTAAAATATCTTTAAATGCGGCATTATTTCTTCAGCTCCCTTTCCTTTCCCTTATCCTGCACAATCCCAGCACAAGCATCTGGTTTTACTTGGCTGTCCTTGGCAAACAATCTGCAGCGCTCAGAAGCCTGGCTTTTGACCAAGCTGAGATCCACGTCTTTTTGCTGCAACAGAGCCTTTAATGGTAAAAAGTTGATGTTGCTTTTCTCTGTGTTATGTTCTAAAAACTAGCAGCCGTTAAGAGAAACTTTCAGAAGTCTGGAAGAGAGAGTTTTCTCATGACAGTGAAAACAAAATCGGCCTCAAAACAGTAAGCTGCTCTAGATATTCTTGTGCCTGCCCTTTCTTGCTCGGTGCCTGGCATTTTGGCTGGTAGGTGTTGCTCTGAAGTATATATATTTTATAATTTTACTATAAAATTGGACTGTCAGCCATCTTAAGACTTGAAATCTCTCCCTCTCCCCCTCTATCTCTATGCCTCTATGTCTCTATCTCTCTATCTATAATCTCTCTATCTCTTTATCTATCTGCCTGTGCCTCCAGCTATTCATCCATCCATCCATCTATTTTTAAGGATGGGTGAGCATTTCAAAAAGGGTAGCACATACTATGTGACAAGATGACAAGGATTTGTAGAAAACAGAAAGCTGCAGTGTGCCTGTATAAGTAAAAATGCATACATGATTAATATGTGTTTTAAAAAGGATTAAAAATAAAATAAAAAGTCTGGCCCTTTTAATCAGGCAGAGTGAATCATTGGTCTTAGGCTGTGAAAATAGCATTCTGGATAGTGGGCACAGCACTCAGGTCTTTTCAATGAATTTTAATACAGAAATAACCAGAGAAGGAAGTTTGGAGGAGGGCAATGCCCTTTATGGCAAACTGCATTTAATCTTCATTGTATTAGCATGCCTTGTTTACTTCTGTATTCATTACAAATTGAGCTTCAAATCTTTTCTGAACTATACGGTCACTAGGAGGCTTCAGGTCAGTGTTAGCTGTCAGTTTAAACTCCTCCCATTTTCATTGCCAGATAAATGCTGGGTTCATTGAACCAAACCAAGGAAACTAAGCATAAATAAGTGGTTCTTTCTACCCCTTCATTATTTTTTCTTCTTCTACAAATCAGCTTTTTCAACATTTTTTTGTATTAAAACATGTTTCATATTTCCATCTAGGTCAAGGAACACAGTATGGAGACATTCAAGTGCCTTCCCAGTTATGTCCAAATTATTTAAACTACTGCAGATATAGTTACAGCATATACTGTACTTGTGTGTAATGATTGTTTTCTCATTTCTCTGAGAATGTGAACCCAATGACTTCCTCCGTCCTTCTCTCTCTCTCTCTCTCTCTCTCTCTCTCTCTCTCTCTTTTCTCTCTTTCTCTCTCCCTCTGTATAGTTTACTCTAATAGCCTTGCAAAGAGTCTGGAAGCAAATAGGATTGTTATGCTTTGGAGTTACTGTGTTTATAAAGATTTACAAGTTCTTCTAATATTAGAATATTCTCTTTTTCTTCTTCATGTATATTTTCATTTATTGTTTCCTCTACTTTAGGAATATATAACTGGAGAGCTTAGGAATCTTGTATATCCCCAGATTCTGAAGAAGAGTCTACATAATCCTTCCAGAAGGTCCCATTGACCTGCCATGTTTAAAATGACAGAAAATAGTGACATGTGCATCTTTCATATGCCATTCAAAGGCCAAAGATGTCTCTTAGCATATACACATCTTTTTATGTAGATGTAGAGATTACACACACACACACACACACACACACACACTGTGCACAATTATTAGGCAACCTGTATTTTTGAGGATTAATTTTATTATTGAACAATTACAGTGCTCTCAGTCAATCCAAAATGTTCATAACTTCCTCAAACTTAAATATTTAAAAAAGTAAAAGTGAGATTATGGTTTTCTTAGGAGAATATCTACATGTACAGAATTATTGGGCAACTATTAGTGTGCAGAATTATTATGCAACTAAATAAAAAATGAAAATTTCCCCATCTCACTCATTTATTTTCATCTGTTAAAGTGAGAATAATAAACAGACAACTCAAAATGTACAAGTAAACATTTCTGTTTATTTGTGATCAATATAGCCATCCTTCTTTTCAATAACAGTCATAAGCCTTCCATTAATGGAGTCTGCCAGTTGCTTGATCTGTTGACGATCAACTTTTTGTGCAGCAGCAACCACAGTCTCCTAGACATTGTTCAGAGAGGTATACTGTTTTCTTTCACCACAAATCTCCCATTTAAGAAGGGTCCACAAGTTCTCAATAGGGTTTGGGTAAGGTGAGGAAGGAGGACATGCCATTATTCTTTCATCTTTAAGGCCTTAATTGGCTAGCCAAACAGTGGAGTATTTCAATGCTGCAGTGGAGCATTGTTCTGCATAAAAATCATGGTGGTCTTGAAAGATGCAAACTTTTTCCTGCTTGAAGAAAGTGTCTTGTAAAAACTGGCAGTAGGTTTGGGAGTTGATTTTGAGTCCATCTTCAATCCGAAAAGGTCCAACTAGCTCATCTTTAATAATCCCGGCCCATATCAGTACCCTTCTTCTACCTTGCTGACATCTGAGTCAAAGTGAAGCTCTGCCCATTACTGATCCAGCCACAGGCCCATCCATCTGATCCATCAAGAGTCACTCTCATCTCATCAGTCCATAAAACCTCTGAAAAATCTTTCTTGGCCAGTTTTGCCAAGGTGGCGCAGTGGTTAAATGCAGCAGGTCAGCGGTTCAAATCTCACCGGCTCAGGGTTGACTCAGCCTTCCATCCTTCCGAGGTGGGTAAAATGAGGACCCAGATTGTTGGGGGCAATATGCTGACTCTCTGTAAACCGCTTAGAGAGGCCTGAAAGGCCTATGAAGCGGTATATAAGTCCACTGCTATTTTGCCATTTCAACTTATGTGTCTTGTTCAGTGGTGGTTGGGTTTCAGCCTTCCTTAATTTGGCCATGTCTCTGAGCACTGAATATCTTGTACTTCTGGGCACTCCAGGCAGGTTGCAGTTCTGGAATATGACAGCACTGGAGGATAATGGATTCTTGGTAGCATCACATTTGATTCTTCTCAAATCTTTGGCAGTTAATGTGTGTCTTTTTTTCTCAAAACATTTCTTGCGACCCTGTTGACTATTTGCAACAAAATGTTTGATGGTTCTATTTTTTTAAATACTTTTTTCCCAAATAAGTCATTGCCAATCCTCGAATGTATGCTTTAGCTGGGTCTCACACATTTTGTAGTGAAGTATCTTCTTTCTTATTTTCTTTAAAGAAGAAAGTCAATTCCTTCTCCATATGTTGTTGAAACTCCTTTTCATTTAGTATCATTTGATTAAATGTCCATCTTAATCTTTTCTTCCATCCCTTCCAAGCCATTGTGATTGGATTGTGGTCTGCTCATGTGCTTACTTCAATGTTTATATCTTGGATATTAGTTGATATATCTGTTGACATCCACATCGTATCTACATTGTACTATGACATATGTCTATCTGAGTAAAATGTGTATCGATTTTCCTTTGGGTATCTTCCTCTCCAAGCATCTTGGAGACTTAATTCCTTGACCATTGTAAAGAAAGCTTTTGGAAGGGTTTTTCTAGCCTTCTTATTTTTTGTGTGGTTACTGCATTGAAGTTACCAAACACACACACACACACACACACACACACACACACATTCTCATACTCAAATTCTATTATTTTTCTGTGTTTGATGGTTCTGTGATCATGCCCCAATATCTTAGGAATTTCAAGAGTGCTGCATCCCTCTGAAAGACTTTTTACAATTTTTGACTTTTCAGAGTCAGTTAAATCTCTTTTGTAGCATATTTTGCCTGAGGAAAAGAAACTGCCTAATAATTATGCACACATTGATACAGGGTGCTGTTCTCGTTAGGCCACACCCTCTTTCATTACAAAAGTACACATCACCTGACATGCTTACACCAACTAAGCATTCAAGTTTATACAGATTACAGGTGGAAAATATGTATGAAAATAATGATATGGTCAAAACACTCACTTGCCTAATAATTGTGCACATGGGGGGTGTGTTTGTGCACACATATGTATTCATTCATATACATATACATATACATATACATATACATATACATACACACACACACACACACAAAAAATATGAAAATGCAAAAGTTAATTTTATCATCTGGCATTGCCAGTTGATAATGCAAATGCGTTAAGAAGAAATTGAAGTATTATGGGATTATATCTCCCCACAATCAAAATTTATAAGTCCTGCTTGGAAAACAGACAAAGAAAAAGTAGACAAAATATTAATGTATACAGAAATCACATTAATAAAAAGGTAGGTATCATCAGTTTCAAGATTGTTCTGATGTATGGCTCGAAAATCTGGAAGGCTGTCTCAAGGTGGGGGGGGGGTATTATACTGGGAAAAAAATGTTGGACTTTCTTAGACCTAACTTCCCCAACCTCCATCTCCCATCATTCACTACTGGATGGAGTAAAATCAGGCTGCTGACTAATAATGGTGCACTAATAATGAAGCTAAAGCTTGAATATTTTGGATGCATACTACAAAGGGAGAAGACCCAGATACTTGGAAAAATCATAGAAAATCCCAGCAGACCAATAAAAACAAAATGACTAAATGTTGCCATAAGCAGGAGCTTATAAAAGATCAAAGAAGCAAGTTTTTGATCTTCCTAGTGAAATGATATCCATTGGATCATAAACAATAACAGGTAAACTGGCTTAGCCTTTTCCACATGAGATGGAAGATTGATTATAACTTTTTCTTTCTTCCAGTTCTGGGATACTCTTTAATGAAGTTTCTAAAGCTCTTCTTCTTTTCCATTTTCTTTTACTTAGGTCCATAATTGGAAGCTGAAGTTCTCTTTTTAGCCTTTGTTTTGCTCTTAGGTTATTTTTAATTTATTTATCTTATACTTCTAATTCATTGGCTTCTGCTCTTGCTGTTGTTTGATTGAAGTAAATTTTCAAACTGTATTGCAAACAGTTTTACAATGTAAACTATATTGTGGTGACTTTGTTTGAATACCAGCATTCCATCAATCATATTTTTCAAAAATATAATTAGACAACATAAAATTGAAAGCTTGATTTAAATGGTTCCACCACAAATGCACGAACGACAAAAGCGCGCCTGACTAAACCGCGGTGACAAAACCGCGCCGACAAAACCGCGCCGACGAATGGGCGCTGAAGCGCGCCGACAACAGCGCGCCGACAGAAGCGCGCTGTAACCCTAACCCTAAACCAACCCTAAACCTAACCCTAACCCTAACCCTAACCCTAACCCTAAACCTAACCCTAAACCTAACCCTAAACCTAACCCTAAACCTTACCTTAACTTAAATCACGCTTCTGTCGGCGTGCTTTTGTCGGCGCACTGTTGTCGGCGCGCTTTTGACATCGCGGTTTTAGCGCCACGGTTTTGTCGGCGTGCTTTTGACGTTCGCGCATTTGTCGGGTCACGGATTTAAATTATTGAGTGCTTTCAAATTAATTGTGAGATTGCTTGCTAACAAGCATGTCTCTGTGTATGCAGATGGAGAGGTAATTTTGTTTCTGCTTTTATTTCTTTTGAGCGCTGAAAAACAATGGATAAACATATACTGAAAACAATCTTATATGTTTTCCACATACAGCCAGATAATGTCTGTAAGCTTTTTCAAGACTAAAATAGGTGTAACAGTTTCTAGAATAATTTGGATTCTTGCCTGAAAGTCTTTTCCATCTGTACTGTGCATGTCCAATTACATGCTTTTGTTTATAATAAACTTGTACAGATGTGCAAACATATTTCAAGACTCTAAGCTCCAATATTATAGATAATTCTCTTTCCACAGATGGTCTTGCACAGTTTGGTGCTCTAGGCAATGTGCTAAAGCAATGTCATTTTAAAATCAAACTCAGTTCCTAGAGACTTCATGTATACATTTATGTTGTTTCCTTAATAACAACACAGAAGTGGCTTGTTATTACCACATTCTGGATTTGTCTTCTTTGTAGATTGTCTATAGTCACAATATTACTTTGCAGTTAACTTTTTAAGAGACTTTTGGAAGATGATACATATGATCTGGAACAATAGGACTGGACATCAGTAAGCCAAGTTAAGAACATCCCTGCAGTTAAGTCATGGTTAAGAAAACCAGAGGTTGTATTCTGCCGGTTCGTCCCAGTTCGAGCCAACTGGTAGTGGTGGCGGCAGGAGGCTCCACCCACCTGCCCAGATGTCATCACAGATGCTCTGCACATGCGCATAAGGTTCTGTGCATCCACAGAAGCACCGTGTATGCACTCTCAGTTCCAAACCAGTAGCAAAAGTAAGAGCATTTCATACCTGAAGCAAACCCTGGCATATTGAAATGTATTATCAGGGCAATGCTGTGTTTCTCTTTACAAAAGCTTGGCTACTAAGAACTCATTGTGCTTTCTTATACAGTCTGGCAGGTAAAAAATAAAAGAAGCATTCGTGGAAATGTTGCCAATAGGAAGTAAGGAATGCCGGATAACAAAGCACAGAAGGAATTAGTCATACCATCTAAATATATGATTAGGGAATCAGTATCTGTATATATACCATGTGAAATGTTTAGAGGAATCTCAGGATTTCCAATATTAGAACTGGGGACAGGGGGAAAATGACCTGCATTGTAATATGTATTTATCCAAATTTCATTTTATGCACTTAGATCTGAACTAGGATGTTCTTTTATGCCAATATCCACACTTTTCAAATCTTGCTTTGTTGTCTGTAATTCAACATACCTGCACAAATTAAGGAGACATTCATTTTAATTAAGATGAATATTAAAATTGCTTGCAAAAAAGCAGGCATTAGTGAAAAAAACAAAGGAGAAAAGAAGGCAGGGAGGAAGAAAGAAAGAGACAAAAGTAAAGGAAGGAAGGAAGGACATGTCAAGGAATCATGTTCACAAACATATGCACATACTTAAAACGAACATATTCACTTATTGCAACTGATGCAGAAATATGACTGTGCAAAAAAATAAAGATTAAAAAACTAAGCAGAAATTACAGTAACTTGATGGTTGAGTCCATCCCTCATTAGAAATTCTCCCTCCCCTAGCATGTTGAATCTGATAGAGTTTTCAGCTCTTTTCAATAATAGCTGATATCATTTTGGTTTTCTTAGTAGCCTACAGTGAATAATGGTGATAAATTTCACAAGATTCAGGCAACAAAAGTTGTGCTGCTTCAGTTTTGTTCAGTATTATCTATTACAAGGAACCCTTCTAATCTTCTTATAATCCAGCAAAGTAGGACAATTTTGTTTGAATTGTGGTTTTTTTTTTCCTCATTGCAACATCACGTATATGTTTCAGAACTTGAAAACCATGTTGAATAAGCAGAGAAGGAGAACACACAACTTTGCATTCCAAATTCTATACATTTTTATCCTCACATTTTTATGTATCCAGGTAAATTTAGGAAGCTTTCCTAAGACTGAAGCCTTTTATAAAGCTTTTCTGTGGTTGAAGGGTTTTTTTTTTTTTTTGGCTCTGAATTTCTCAGTTTTCATTTCATTTCCAGGACACCTTTTTTTTTCTGAGCAAGGTCATTTTGGCATTAAAAATATTAGATTAGAAAAGGCTATGACCTACTCAGTAGGATGCTAACATTTTTAAAACAGTGTCTATTTCTTGGATGCCTCCCTGATTATTTTCATTTCAAGTTCACCCTGATCATTTTGTCAATCCTGATCATAATACATTCCCAGGGTTAAATTACTGGGGGTGAGCTGCCACTCACACTGCTTCTCTGGGGAAAAAAAGCCCCTTTATAGCCTGTTCAATTCTTCTCTGTTTGATCTAGAATCAGTGTGTCCCTTGTCCAACTAGAAATCTTTTATCTAAAGAATGTATGTATGTATATATGTATTTAATTTATATGCTGCTCATATCACTATCAGGAAGCTAGTAAGTATCATTCAGAAATCCTTTTTTTTTGTGTGTGTGGGAGGGTGACACTTGGATGTGCCTTGACTCAGCAGTTGCTTTGAGTTAAAGTTCTACATAATAGAAAATTACCTGTCCTTTTTTTTACTCATGCTGTTTGGAAGTTTATCAGAGACATCAAGTTGTTAGGATAAAAATCTGCAGAGTGAAATTAAGGGTTCTCAATGGATTTCAGTTCAAATAATGGTCTTCCTTGACTCCAGCCTCTGTTTTAGCCACCTGGTCCCAATATGTCTATGCTTATACAATTTCTCTTTAAATAAATACTGTTGCCACAATGATGCTTGGAATTCTCTTTAAGTTGCCAACAGTGCTGCTTTATTTTCAGCCTATCATACAGCACGGAACCACCACCACCCCCGACACTGCAGATCAGTGAATTCTCTGGCAACAACGTATGAATTTCAGAATCCCATTTCAAAGAAATGCTGTTCATCAGATTCACAGAGGATATGAAAGAGGAAAAAAATGGCTTCCTGAAAAGCTGATACATAAGGAATGAACCTCAGGTGAACTTAAGCAAAGCTTTAACTAGAAAGATGATTTTTTTTGAGCCCCACTTGGGTTCCCCCTCCCCACACCTAATCTATTCCCCTGGTGACAACACAGATATCACAGCTTGAGCTTCTAAATATCTAAGATAGATTTATACCAGAAGTTGATAGGGATCAGCTATTTTCATTTATTGCTCCGCAATTTATGGGGAAAAATGCTATGTTGTCAGGATTAGCATTAGGAATAGGAATCACTGGTTTCTTTTTATCTCCCACATGAGTACAAGAAGCTATTGTAGATCAAGAAGATTCTACTCATCTTCGCATTGCTTTTCAGATGTTCTTTTCCCATACACATTAGGGAATAAATGACCAGAATCTGATTCCTTGGGTTTTTTTGTGTAAATATTAAGGAGATCAATATATGAATGATAGTTCTGATTGTGGTGAGGTATCTAAAGAGCACCACTGAGAATATCTGAAAACAAATCCCCCCCTCCCTGCACCTGGAACTAAGATTTCATTACAGAGTTTTTCCCCTCACAAGAAAGATGAGCACCAACATTTGAACAAGGAAATACTGAAATTTAATACTGAAGTCTAATGTGGTTATTGTGGTTTTTACCTATATAAATGTAAGACAAGTGATGTGATTCAACTGGTCTAACAACCGGTTTGCTGAGTGTGAAGCGAACTTCGTGTGTGCAAAGTGAGCTTCATGCATGTGCAATGGGTTAGAAAAACGTACCTTTTAATGCCGCTGATGTGTGCCAAACAGGTGAGGTATAGCAATCAGCTCTGCCACATCTATCAGCTGAGCTAAAAACCAAGGAAATATAGGTGAGAGTATAGGCCGGGCCCACCTGAAGGTTGGAGCGAAGCGTTTTCCTCTCAGCTGATCTTCAGAGCTACACCCAAACCAGGCCGAACTGCCTCATTCCCACCCCTGTGCTAGACCTCTCCTCTTTGCATCTGATCTATATTAGAACTGAAGATGGAAGAAAAAAAAGCTCTCCAACTCCATACATTATTTGCTTATATTATGGACCAGATATGGAACTTGTCTCAGGATTCTATTTTTTTAAAAAAATGCTGCTAACAACATATTTAAATTAGCGTACATTGCCCACCGCTTTACACATATGCTATGGGTTTATATGGAACTTGTCTCAGGATTCTATTTTTTTTAAAAAATGCTGCTAACAACATATTTAAATTAGCGTACATTGCCCACCGCTTTACACATATGCTATGGGTTGAGCACATACATCCTTTTTTTTTAAATCATGAAGCCAACCCTCTCCCAACAAGCTCATTTGATTTTGACAAGGATTTAAAGTTCGATCATAACTGGGCACAGATGTATAATGTTATAGAACTTGTGTAAGCAACTTGTGTAACCTAACCATTCAGGATTCCCAGTCTCATGAAATGTTATTATTATATTCAACTGAGCACATTTACTTGTGCATCTCAAACTATATCTTTGTCAATGCAAGCTAGTTGATGTTGAGACTAGCTGGGTGGGAGTGGTTGTGTTCAGTCAATTGTTAATTTTTTAAAACAGTAGAAGAAGTTCAGAACAGTTGAGAAGAGCATCACACTGCATCTGTTAAAAAGAAAAAAAGTAATTCCTGCTATGTCACTTTGTGAGATTAAGATGGATACAGAGATCTGTGCTATAGAATTCAATTTGAACTCAGTTTGCATATCATAAATAAATTGATGAATTGTCCCTGCATAAGATGCCACTTAATAAAATCAGCATGTTGGTTAGGTAAAATGAAACCTCTTTGTATACGCTGAGTTGATTAATAAAAGCAAGATATAGTAAGATTCATAAAACTGAGGAATATGCATATGTCTAAGCAAGGAAGGAACCTGAGCATATGCATTTAAGCTAGTGTATTTATTACTTATGGCAGAATGGTTATTTTCATGGCAAAAAGTTGGAATGGCAATGTGAATGTCTTTGCTCCAGTACGTGCATTACGTTATGCCTTTTGCTGTACTAATTCATGATCTAAGGACATTTACTGTAAGCATAAACCAGTTATTTCAGAAGCATAGCCCACCTTACCCTAAGGTTCAAACAGAGATATGCATTAATTTCTGGGCTATGGATGAATTTGCCCTTTGAGTGTTGAACATGAAGAAGTAAGCAGGATCAAGCCAAAATAACAATAACATCATCAGCATTGACAAATTCACCATCCATCAATTGCAAAAAGAAGCTTTATTCGGAACAGCTTACATCCTTGGCCGATACCTCTAACACCATGAAACATCAACATCTGCCTATCCCAGGGTCTTGGGAAGAACTTGACAGATGGATAAAAATGTCAAATCCAGCCTAAACATCTGTCTGATTATGCACCAAACCATAATAATAATCAGAGCTATTTATAGTTACAGTCAATCTGATTATTCCCCATCTATTTCATAATTTTATCCTTTGACTAAAATATCCAGGTATAGCAATAGCAATAGCAGTTAGACTTATATACCGCTTCATAGTGCTTTACAGCCCTCTCTAAGTGGTTTAAAGAGTCAGCATATTGCCCCCAACAATCTTAGTCCTCATTTTACTGACCTTGGAAGGATGGAAAGCTGAGTCAGCCACATTTTGGAAGTTGAGATAGAAACAAAAGATGTTTTATATAAGCTTCAGTACAAGTTTTGGATACTCTCATTGTCTATTTTGCTTTTCCATACTGAATAAAGAATGGATGATAGCAAGCTTCTCACTTTACTATGTTCAGTGTATAGTATGAAAGAAGCTTCTATGCACAGAGATGAATGGGCCTAGGAATTTTGTTCATACTGACTGCACCAGAGGTCTGTATACTGTTTGCAGCACGGATAGATCTTGAGTTAAATGTTACTCCTAATCAAGGACTAGAGTGGGGGGGGGTACATATAATAGAACTGTTGTCCGATTGTCATCAACACATGGTGAGGAAGACACTTCATCTTCTTTTCTATTTCTCAACATCTGACTAAAGCTTTGGTCTTCCCAGCATTTGCACCGCATTTTTGAAATATTGCAGAGAATCCATATGAAACGTATTAAAGGTTGCTTGCAATGGAATTTCTTGGAATTTGATAGCAGGCGCTTAATGGGAAAATCTGTAATTACCATATTCATTTCTCATGCAACACAGAAATCAAGTTTTCAGTTAATAACACAATAACAATGAGACTTCTCTGGGGAACAGAAGTGACTTGATTATACCTTTGCAAAATAATTGGATGGGGTTTGGACTTTGGGGAGGGGCAGGGAGAGGAACCTTAATACATTGCAGATCTTTTTTTTCTGTATTGCTTTGATTCATTGATCAAAATGTTTTTAATCTTAGCATGTTGTAAAGCTTTGGAGTTGCATAAATTAAGATTCCCCTGGCTTCAGCAGCGATGTCATTGGAAAAAAACTTTTGGTTGTTCTGAAAATATACAAAGTCTAAACCACAGACAGAATTTGCTGAACACTGTAAACATTCTCACAGTGTGGGTATAAATATCTCCTCTTTGATTCATTGCATACCACATTTTCTAGTCAAGAGGTAGAATAGGAGGTAAAGAAACAAGGAGCCCTTACATTTTGCAAAAAATCTGACAATCAGGAGAAGCCAAGGAAAAGAGGGAATTTCAAAACCCCAGTGTCTTTCTTTTCAGGACAAACTCTACATTTATATTTATGATAACAGTAATATAAAATAGTGCGATATTTTGGCTGTCTGATATTTTATGCAAAAAATGCTCACAGAGACTTCGCAAATAAAAATATCTTCCTCTAAATTTGCTCAGAAAGACATGGAAACCTTCTCAAGCAATAAGGGAGACTCACGGGGCAGCACATGAATTAACAACCGTTTCGCCCAGCACCAAAAGTGTGAGTGTGCGTGCACCATTCATACATGCACCCGGCCTTCCGTGCATGTGCGACATGCACACATGCATGCAGCAGCAAAAAACAAGGCTGTATAGGACAGCAGAGCACTGGGGTAGATGGGTGGGTGGGTTTGGGAAAATCCAGCCATTATTTTGAGTAAAGAAATACTTTCCTGTAGATGCTCTTAATTCAGAGCTACAATTGTTTTAATTCTAATCTAGGATGTTCCAGGAGCATCTAAAGTACTTTGAATGGAGGAGAAAAATAGGGGGGCATTTATCTGCAGTTTATGATCTAAAGTGTTGGATTAGGATTATAAACAAAAATTATAAACCAATTTATAGCAGGATGGGAAGGTTCAGATTCTAGCCACTGTATGACTTGCCATTCATCACTTTCTTTTAGCCCATCTTACAGCGTTATTGTAGAGAAAAACTAAAGGAAGAAATGTTGTGTATGCTGCCTTGAGCTCTCAGAAGAAAGGAAATAAGCATTATTTTGCTTCCATGTAGGCAAAACAGGGCACAGCTTGTTCCAAAGAGAAATGAGGTCTTCTCACTTGGTTTCACATTTCATATGCAAGGCTTGAGGATGCAATATAAAAGAGCTCCATCATGTATTTCCCACAGAGCTATCGGTATAGCTGGCAGGGTGGCATACCATTTGCATGGAAGAAATTGCTCTAAGTGGTAGATTAGGGGTATAGCATATATGGGCTGGTCCCAATTGCCTCCACCGCTTGGGTCCAGCTTCATATTTAATTTCATAGCAGGTGTGAACACAGCTGATTTCTTCTGCTCAGTTTGGTGGGGTTTTTGTTTTGTTTTAAATAATCTGGAGGAGCTTCATTATTAACTGTCTCCTATGTCCCAGAATAGCTCATCTGAAACAGGTCTGTTAAGGAAGATTTTGGAATTGCATTGTTCTGACCCAACTCCCCAAGCACGACAAACCCTCTGTATTTAAATCAATGATTCCTTTATTACGAGCGCCAGCAGCCCCTGCAAAAAGTTTTTCTCTCAACACAGGCTAACAGGTCTGTCTGGGAGGGAGATGAATAGTTGTGTGCCACATCTATTCATCTCTGCCCTCTGCCTTTTATTCCCAGAGCTAGGATGGGGCTTCGTTAGCAGCATTAGCTCTTTTGTCCCAAGGATTGGCCCACAGATTTCCACTGCTCTCCTCTCCTCTGCCTCCTCTGTGCATCCGTGCATCAGGCACTGGACCCAGCTCTTCTTCCTCTTCCTCATCAGCCACCTCCAGACCTGGGGGCTGTTGACTCTCTATCTGAGGGTTGACAGATGGCCCAGACTCTGCCTCTATCCCTATCTCTCTGACACCACACCAGTGGTGGGTTTCCATTTTTTTTACTACTAGTTTGCTCGTGCACGGACACAACACTTCTGCGCATGCACAGAAGCATCCGGGTGGGTGGGCAGAGCCTCCCGCCACCACTACTATTGGTTTGCCTGATCCGGGCTGAACCAGGAGCAACCCACCTCTGCTCCCCTCTATCTTCCCACTCGGAGCTCTCAGGTTGCCTTGAACCTGTCCCCGACTCCCACCTCTCCTCCTTATCTGATTCGGCTGCTGGAGGGGCTGGTGGCCAAGAGGCCACACAATTCATATCATGTGTAACTTGGACTGTGATTTATTTTCTTTACCAAAATGTGTTAGTGTACATCTTTCAGTGGGTGGTATACAGGACATGTTCTGTTAACGTCTTAGGGCTATGGAAGGGTGTTTTTTTGTTTTTTGTTTTTAGTTTAGTCTTTCTGTCTTCTTAATTTGAACAGATAAGTATTTTGCTATCATTACATCCCTATGCCAGGAAAAGAGCACTTGTTAAAATTCTGCCATTTGAGCAGTGATCGTGGCCACAAGGGCCCTTGTTTGGAGCCTTGAGAGGGGAGGGAAGAAACTCTCAGTCTTGCTCTCTGTTGATCTTGTAATTAGAAAAAGCTACAGGAAACCTTTTTTTTTAGTTCTGTTCTTTCATGCTAGCAATCATTCTCAGTTGGCTATGAATTTAAGGGAGGCAGGTCAGCACCCATTCAACACTAATTGGAGCACAAAGCTGTCAATAAATAGGGATTTCACCAAACAGACCTGCACTATGATGAGCACTGAGAAAACGTTATATTTTAACACATTTCAGTACCTAATAGATCTTACCATTATATGTTCAGTGAATTTTATCCATGCATGCCTAGAAATGAAGACATATGGAGAAAATTAGATGATACCATAAGAAGATCTCCTTTATAGTCTCTTCTTGCAGAATACCCTCTGTTTACAACTTTTTTCCAAGTAGAATGTGCAGGAATAGAAGGGATCCTCCTCCTTTTGTGGACAATCGCATTGTGAAGCTTGTGTCTACATTAAATTCCACATAAGTTGATGAACTTGATCTTCTCATTGGTCTTGGACCTGAAGATTCTTCTCTCTGCTTTTTTTCTGGCTTAACTATTTATTTCTTTTTTTCCTTAATGAGGCTTACTATGAAGAAGCAGAGAAAATGAAGCCATTCCTTTTTTATTGCTCATGGAAACATTCAAAGCTGCTCTAACAAAAGTTTTCCAGCAAGCATCCAAAATATTCCCATGCCTTCTGCCGCCAAATTAGAAAAACACAAGAAAATCAGAGTAAAGATTATAATGTGCGCTTTCATTCAGATGACATTGCTGAAGTATGCTGGTGTAATTATTTCAGACTTACTAGGGCAGTGATGATGGGGGATCATTCCAAATCCCAAACAAAGGATTATTTTTTCCCCTTAGAAATGCATTTGCAACAGGCATTTAGGCTGCAAGTGAAATGAGGAGACTTGTTTTTAAACATGGGACCTTTATATGGTGCGAATATAAGAGAAATTTTTGCACAAGCATCAAATCAGTCCAGTGTTTCCTGCTGTGAATAATCCAAGCTATTAAGCTACCTGTGACCCCGTTCTGACATTTTGACAGATTTTCTCCTTGTTGTCATGTGATCACATTTTGACCACTTAGCAACCTGCCCACATTTGTGACATTAGCCATGTTCTGCAGTTACATAACCATGAGGTTATGGCTCAAATAGCGGTAAGGCGAGTGGGTGGACACATCAGCCTTCACTGTACTGGAATTGTACCTGGTGCTCCCAGCAGGCATCGGTATGCCCGTACTGGGGCGTACCGGTCGTATCCCACCACTGGTATGTATGCGTGCCAAATTAGCCCATATCTTGGTAACATGAACTAAATGATTATAGAATAACCTCCTACAACTATTAGTATCCCTCCAAAAGCTCAGTGTGATTTAGGAATTAAAAAGCACAGCAGGGAAGACATACCTGCTTGCTATTTTAATGGAGCTACACCTTTGTGGCTGACCTACTTTTCAGTGACTCAAATCAAAACATTGTTATTTGTCAGAACAGTATCTGAGTTTTTTATATTCTTAGGAATAATAAATTATTTAGGCAAAAATGATTAGAGCATTTCACTCACTGAGGCTCTATTTAAGTCTTTTTATTATATATTATTTCAGCTGCTTTTTCCCAGGGCTGATCCATAACCAGTGGCATATGCCACCCACATGCTATCCAGCAACAAGAACTGGCCAGAACGAAGGGTAAACATTACAGTGGAAAGAGACTCAATAGTTTTAAGCATTGATCTGTGCAATGGGGTTATGATCTTCCTTCCAATAATTACTTTTAAAAATATTTTTTTAAGAAAGAAAAAAAGAAAAGAAAAAAAGATCAAAAGAAAAGCGAGCACATATTGCATTACATTGAATTCAGCCTAATTTTAAACAAGGCATCAAACTTTAATCACTTTAAATAATACTAGTCACTTTCTAGTTCATTGATAAAGAGCTAGTTTATGAAGAGAAAGTGAAAACGTATCTGCAATCTAAGATTGTAATCTGCATTGGGATGTGGTGGCTCAGTGGCTAAGATGTTGAGCTTGTCAATCAAAAAGGTCGGCAGTTCGGTGGTTCAAATCCCTAGTGCCGCATAATGGAGTGAGCTCCCATTACTTGTCCCAGCTTCTGCCATTCTAGCAGTTCAAAAGCACGCAAAATGCAAGTAGAAAAATAGGAATCACCTTTGGTGGGAAGATAACAGCGTTCTGCGCACCTTCGGCGTTTAGGCATGCTGGCCACATGACCACGGAGATGTCTTTGGACAGCTCTGGCTCTTCAACTTTGAAATGGAGATGAGCACCATCTCCTAGAGTGACTAGCACATATGTGCAAGGGGGGGGGGACCAACCAATCTGCAGTAACTATTTTTTAATACTTAGAGTGATCTTTATTACAGTTTACCGCAGTACATTTTTTTCAAAAAAAATATGCAATTTTTTTTATTTATAGGACTTATGTGGATACCTATATCTTACAGTAAATCTAGGTCACTCACAACAATCCATAAAACATAGTTACTAACAAAAGTAGCCTTCCCACCAGTATCAGACTAAACATAATCTCAGCTCAGCCTCCATCTTAGCTCAATGACTGGGCGAAGAGTCATGTCTTCACAGTCCTCTGGAGGGCAAAAATAGAAAGATCCCTCTGATCTCAGGTGGGAGGAGGCTGTCCCAAACATCTGGGGCAGCCACCAATAAAGCATTCCTCTAAAGTCCCATCAGAGGACAACATTAAAACAGGCGACCTCAAGTACACCCATACTATATGACCTAATAGTATTGGCTGATAATGACAGGGAGAGGACGATACGGCAAGTAATCTGGCCATGTGGCATGTAGGGCTTTTAAAGGTGATAACCAGCACCTTGAACTGCACCTAGGAAGCAACAGGAAGGTCATGCAACAGTGGTGTTACATGAGTGAACACTGAGGCATCCAAAATTATGCATGCTGCTGCATAACAAAGACAATATCACTTAGAATTATATACCACTTCGTAGTGCTTTGCAGCACCCTCTAAGCAATTTACAATGTCAGCATGTTCCCCCCTCCCAACAATCTGGGTCTCATTTTACTTACCTTGGAAGGATGGAAGGCTGAATCAAGGTATGAGCCAGTGGGAATCAAACTCCTGTCAAGTGAGCTGAATTAGCCTGCAATACTGCACTCTAACCACTGTGCCACCACACTTCCTAATGCATTCTGGACTAGTTGCAATGTCTGGATCATCTTCAAGGGTAGGTGACTAAGGCATAGGTGATACCGAGCAAGGAAAAATGATAATCACCCAAGTCCTAGACTGTGAGATCTTTTGATCAGTTTGGCAAACCTTTTCTCTTCATTCATTTGGACACTTCCAAACAATTGCTTAACCTATTTAGGGAAGATGAACTCTATGTGTTACCTTTAGGCTGACTTCATCTTAAGCGCCAAATTACTGTGTTGGCTACATTGTCTGAGACAAAGTATAAGTAACAGTCTAAGCATTCTCCTGACCTTCTTGCAGGACCCATGATTCCTTGACTTCTTTTCTACAGTGAAGTTTAATTATTTTTGTCTCTGCTGGCTGACCTTTACCCTCCACATAAATTGAATCTGAAATCTAAATATTTTCCTCTTTGACTGTGGGCTTGGCAGAGATCTTTGTAGAGTAGAACAGCATCAAGGTAAGCTTTCATTAATTTTAAGGGGAGTCGGGGAGAGTTGTAAAAAAGTTCCCACTTCGCTAAACAGTCACAGGGCATATGTAGCAAAGAAAGGCACATTGTTCCAGTTGACAAAAGTATGCTATCTCTTTTCATAAATCTATATTCTCAAGACAACTTTTAATTCTATTTCTTCATAACTACAGACCATAAAATATTTTCACTCTCTCACTTGTGCACTACAATAGACAAAGACTATATGTATATAAAGCTTCTTCATGATCTAGTGAAGACAATATACTTACAGATACATATGAGGTGCAACTTTTCCAAGAAATTGTCTTGGACAAATCCCATCAATATACATGGAGGATGCACAAGCTCTATTCAATCACAAATGGGACTTATGAACTTGAAATACCAATTCCTGGAATACCCCGCACCCCCACCCATAAAGAGAAATGTATGGGCTTGCCTGATTTTCCATCTTTTTGACACTAGATTAAGATCTTTTTTTGTTCAGCCTTTAAATTTATATTGCCTCTCAGCAGTACTTGCAATTGCAACTTAAAGTTTTTACTGCCTTCTGTTGTTAAATGCATTTGATGACAATTTTATTTACTTTCTTTTGATTTTGATTTTGAATTGATTTGATTTGGACTTGGAAATATGTGTGACTCATATCATACACTTCTATGGAGTACCATAATGAAAAAATGATAGACCAAAATTGCAGGTAAACAAAATGGCATATTATTTTATGGGACTCAAGAGTCCCATAAAAAGGATATGAAGGCTATTACCCTTGGAACCAGCCAATTCTTCTTCTAAACATAATTAAGGATATTTTTCTTTGCTATAGTGCTATTTCCAACATTTGTGCCAATGCTGGAAATAAAAAAGGAGTTAAGTTTGTATAGAAATAATGAGTTCATTTTAGTTGATAATGTGTAACTTTATCTGGGAACAGGATGTTGCCCAGATAAATAATTACAAAATGAACAAATAAATAGATCAAAATGAATACCAATTAATAGACTAATCAGATATATTAATAAAACAGATAGTGTTAATAAAATTAAGAAAATCAATTTAATTTTAAATTAATTAAAATTAAGAAAAGAAATAAATAGACTATTTTTAATAAAATTTCTCCAATTTGAAAAACCTCTATATCAATAAATAGCTATAAAAATTCTAATTCTAGTCTACAGCAAGAAAAGAAAGGTTTACAAAGGTACAGGGATGTGCAGTCATGTGGAGGCAGGGGAGGCAGAGCCTCACCACTGTCATCATGACAAGAAAAGAAAATGTAAAAGGAAAAGGGTAAGAGCTGAGGTCAGGCTGAGCTAATTGCTGCCAGAGTCACCGTGGATGACTCTGCTTAGTGCTTAACTGTTTAAAAAAGCCTCTAAAAAAGTGCCCTCTATAGGAGGAGGCAGGAGAATGACGTATCTCATCTAGTCTGACTTTAGGTGTTTTATGATCACTTGAGCAGAGTTAAGCAAGGGTTAAAAGCCTAAAAATTCCTAACGTAGGTGAGGCACATTGTTCTCCTGCCTCCTCCTATAGAGGGCGCTTTTTAAGAGGCTTTTTTAAACAGTTAAGCAGAGTCATCCACAGTGACTCTGGCAGCAACTAGCTCAGCCAGACCTCAGCTCTTGCCCTTTTCCTTTTCCTTTTTTTTTCTTTTCATGATGACAGGCAAGAGCAGAGTTGAAATCCTCTCTGAAACAGTTGGAAAAGGTACGTGTGGGTTGGAGGGAGTGGAGGAATTCAAACTTCATCCTCAAGTGTAGATCTCTCCCCAAGTGTAGTTTGATTGCAGGCAGAGCCACGTTGCCTTTTCAAACAAACACACACACACACACACACACACACAAACACACACACACACACACACACACACACACAGAGCTGGATAAAACTATATAAGCCCAGCTCCACTGATTACAAGTTTGAAAAGGCAACATGGCTCCACCTGCAATCAAAGGCTCGGATCGGCTCCAATCCAACTTCCGTGTTTGTGTTTGTTTGAGAGAGAGTGAGTGAGAGAGGGAAGGGGGTATGAGAGATAGTCCAATCCAACTTCTCTGTGTGCGTGTGTCTGTTTGAGAGAGGGGGAGGGCAGGAGAGAGGGAGGAAGGAGGGGGAGGGAGAAGAAAAATAATGAGGGAAACTTTTTCACAAAGGAGAAAAGCAAATGCTGTGGCTTTAAATCGGAACTGGGCATGCCTGGCTGTGGAATTCTGGGAGTTGAAGTCCACAAGTCTAAATAAATTTGAAACCCCTGTGTCAGTGCCTCACCAGCCATAAACCTCACTGCACGTCACTGCAAAAGTAAGTACAACTTACTTCATAGTCACTTTATTAAGCATTACAATTGAAACAATATAAATTAGCAGAAGCACTAGTACTGACTTATATACTGCTTCACAGTGCTTTACAACTCTCTCTAAGGGTTTACAGAGTCAGCATATTGCCCCCAACAATCCAGGTCCTCATTTTACTGACCTCGGAAGGGTGGAAGGTTGAATCAATCCTGAGCTGGTGAGACCCAAACTGCCAAACTGCTGGCAGCCAGTGCCCAGCAGAAATAGCCTGCAGTACTGCATTCTAACCACTGCACCACCATGGCTCATTAATTAATTAACACCAACTTCAAAAAGAAAAGAGTAAAAAGAAAAAAAGTGCAGTAGAGAAGACAACAGAAAGAAACATAGAAAAGAAAGGAATAAAATAAGAAGAGAGTAATAAAAGAAAAACATATGAATTACCTCTCCAAATATCAAAACAAACATAAACAATTTTGCTAACTTATCACCTTCTCTTAAAATAGAACAAATCATTTCTTTTCGTGAATTTTATTATCTATAACAATTCCTTAAAACCTTATTATTCAGTCCTGATCAGCAAAAGTTCATTAAGGATTACCAGAGATAGCAACATATCTATTTTAACCATTATCCAGATCACTCTTGTGATTTGTTATTTATATGTTCTTTTTAATTATTAAGGCAACAGCCAGTTTCATTTGTATATCCATTATAACATCTTTTTCCCTATCATTCCTGTAGCCTGTCATTTTTAAATCCACTTTCAGATCAGTCCCAGTACCCATGTTAGTAGAACTTGTTCTTCTTCCATAACATTATTTAAACATTCTTTAAATGAATCTAATGGCAAACGCTATTTTAATTAATGAGACCATTGTTCACAAATGTCCTTCAATATATCCAGTACTAAAGCATTTTATTCCATTCAATCTATAGTCTATCAATATGTAGATACAATTTAAATGCTCTTCTCCTTTAATTGTAATCTTTAGTTCTTTATGCTTTTCTCTAATGTCAAACCTTCAAAATCCCATCTTATCATGCATTTTAAAAATATAATTCAAAACCAAAACATTTTCTCACAGGAAGGAGACATAATTAATTCCAAAATCTTCTTACAAATTTATCTAGACTCTTGGTCTGCTTATAACTGTCAAAAATTAAATGTCTAATAATCTTTTTGCTGTTCATTAAAAAGGAAAAAAAAAACCAAGTCCTTAAACTTGCATTTATTTGTTTTTTAAATTAAGGATGGAAGGAAACTCCCCTGGTGCTGTAAAAATTATTAACCGAAAGGTTTCTAACAATTGAAAAGCATTTAACAAACAATTTCCAAGAGTGATTAGAAAGGGAAGTATATGAACCTAGTGTTTATAAATGTGCCGATCACGGTTGTTTTGCAGTCTCCTTGTAAGCAGCAATTGTCTGGAGCACTTGTGAGCGATCTCAAAACCTCTTTTCCTCTGGAGAGAATTAAGAATAGCCGGTCTACTTGCCAGCTCTTCATTCCAACTTTAATTTGCCATTTCTTCTCCAGAAGTCCTGATGTTACCACTAGTTTTAGATTGTTAATTTTAACTAGAAAGAAGGGCTTTATAAAATATGAAATTAGAACATCAGAACTGGTCTATATTTGGCAGAGGAAACAAACAGAAGTGAAACCAAATAACATCACTTATATTTTTTGTAACTTGTCAACACATAAACATCCCCTTAAAGAGTTTTACAGGCATTATAGAAAATTGTACAATGTTCATTTTTTTCACCCTACTCTCAATTAGACACAATTTTTTTAAAGTCAAAGTCTATAATGCTCAGGATATCCTTTTTAACATTTGACTTAACTATTAATTGGCGTATCTTATGTGCATTGTATTTGACTTTTAAATCAAACATGAATCATACTGTACCCTGCCAGAAATGTCATATAATGAATGGCCGGATGGATATTTTTAAATAACATAAATTAGACAGGAAATAATAATGGATAGTATAAGTCCTTCTAATATTGTTCTTGGAGCCAGACTATAATTTAAGACCTGATTTTTTAAATCAAAATATAGCTTCTATTTCTATATAAAATATATACCTCCTTTTCTTAAACTATGTCACGATTAGATTACAAGGACTAAGTATGTCTAACCACAGATGTAGTTAATCATTTTAACCATGATAGTCTTAATATTTCCATCCTCATAGCAACAGGAACATAACATTGAATAATAAAGATGAAATAAATAGAATAAAAATAGCTATTAGAGTGGATGGATATATAAAATGGCATCTTAAAGACCTAGATGAACAAAACCAATAAATATGAATATCAGGAATATCAGGAAAATTGGCAAGGAAAAACTCACCAACATTTCTACACCAGTAAAAAGTATGTGGGTTCAAACTAGTGATTTATAGTAAAAAAAAATACTGCCAAGTATCTTGGCAGGAGAGAATTTTAGCATTTTTCTCTCAAAGGTTCCATTGACAACATGAACAGAAGACCCACATGAAGTCTGGTAAGCATGATAGTCAATCCTTAAAATTGTATGGAGATGCAATGGATTGGTCTTCCTTTTTCCTCTATATCTGACATCCCGTGATCTTTCCAAGAGGTTCTGTGTAAGAGAGAGCATTCTAATGCTCTAAATAATCTGCTTTAACCATTTTCACTAACATTTTTACATATAACATAGCTAATCATAGGGGGGGGGGGAGAACTGGAGAAGAAATCAGCCTCCTCAAAGTGAATAGTTATAGGAGGATGATTTTACTTCCTTCTAAAATCTGTAGTTCAAAAAAAAAATCATGATATTGTGCCATCAATTATTCATGTTTTAATGTGTTTCTCTATTTTGCTTTCCTAATCCAGATGTAACAGATATTCTGCCTGATTCATAAAACCTAGGAAGCAAAGACTATTTTTTAATTGATAATGGTAACCAAACCTTTCTTCTGAATTTTATCTGTCTGTAGTGTAAAAGGGACATGGTCCATCTGAAATGGGCAGCATCAGTTTGAAAGAAGTGGCTTCCAAACATGTGTTTGCATGTATGGAAATATGGGTAACAAATGTGAGGTAGGTAGCTATTTTTTCAAGTGAAGATTTTTAGCTTTTTTTAGCTCTTGTCTTTAACGAAGACAAAACAAAAGAAAACATTGGCAATTCTAATCAATGGGGGACTACATGGGAGAGGCGAGCAATGTCATATTGTTAAGACTCATAATAATAATTCATGCAATTTTAATAATAACCTGAATTATTTAATTTGTGACAGTTAATTCATGGCTGATAGAAAAATATATAATTCACGTCAGCTATGTAATGATCTCATGGTGCATATCTTGATTGTGTCTTATATTCAGCACTAATATTCCAATAATATAGGAGCAATTATTTTTCAAATAGAACATTTATTCATTTCTTTTAGATAAGACATTGGTATTTCACAGGCCACTTGTAGTGCTAATGCCTACCCACACATTTTTCTATAGCAGCAAGAGACCTAATGACAAAACACACACCACTGAATTTCAATGACAGGTTATTTTAATGCCATACAATGCAATAGTACATAAATCATAATAGTATTGCAATATGAGAAGCCAAAAACAAAAAATACTATGGCTTAATAAATTAGTGATCAAAGCCTTTATGTATGTGCATGTGTTTGTTCACACAGAATCACAGAATGTAATTCTGCAATAAATTAATGTGACTGAGCAAATATGTTTGTATGATTGATAAGAAATAAGATAAGATAATTTTAAGTTTTATGGATTTCTTCACCACTTATCAGATTATGCCCTTTCCCCACTAGATTCAAGATTTACAGAGTTCATAAAATTATATCGACCAAAATGTATTTATAGCAGGATGATATAGAGAGGTCTATTGCAAAATTGTAAAGTTATAGAATCTCTTATGAAAATTGTATTTTGGTGTCTTTGAATATTTATTAGAGAATTCTAAATGGTACTTTAAGTTTATGGGAGTTACTTAGTTAATAGAACTCTCTTCCAAGGAACTCTTGTGACTCACATGAAGCAGCTAATGACTCAATTCCTTATTAGATTAAATTCTTGAAAAACTGTGTAAGAAGATTCTGTGAGCACTGAATAATATCTTCTTTGTCCAAGGGAATAGGATAACCAAACCTATCCATGCTAAAACCATGATAAAATAAATAGTTTGATGCATATTACTTGCAACTGATAAATGGTTTGAAGGCAAGAGGAACATTAATGGGGAGGATATGGTCTGCTTATACTTAATTGGGAGTGAATAATATTTATTTAGGAAAGACCAAATGTTCCCATTGTAAATCTCACTTCTTACTCTTCCTTTGATTTTGACCATTCTACCAGTATATACTATCAGAAATTGTCCTTACAGAAATTTATGCAGAAAGAGGTCAGCAAAAGGCAATGTTTAAGTGTTTTTGTTAGAAACATGCAGGGTAAGATAAGGGAGATTCATAGCTCAGTAGATTTTAAACAAGTATATGAGTCACTAGCTAGTCATTTTGAGAGCAAATACCTTTTTCTTTCCCAGCAAAACGTTAACAGTTGTGAGATGGAAGAATGAAAGTGTCTTGAGAAGACCAAGAGGTGTGAATCTGAATATTTCCTCTGAATGTAGAAGGAAGCAATTTATTTGAATACACTGATATATTTGATCTGTTTGTCCATGCAGAAGATCTGATAATTATTGCTTGATTAGATTGGCTACATTAAGATCATGAGAAACAGGTTATTTCCAACATGGTGTGTAGTAATAATAATGCAGTAGTAATAATCAGATATTCAAGTATGTGTATAATTCAGCTCTTCTTCAGGATAGATACCATGACATGAAAAGATAGCGATAGCAATAGCACTTAGACTTATGTACCGCTTCATAATGCTTTACAGCACGCTCTAAGCGGTTTACAATATTAGCTCCCAAACAATGTGGGTCCTCATTTTACCAATCTTGGAAGACTGAGTCAACCTTGAGCTGGTCAGGTTTGAACTCCTGCAGTGGGCAGGGGATGATGTAATGAATGGCTATTTGATAATTGCTGTATGTTGCCATCATTATCGCTTATATTTCCCTCAATATCAATGACTAAGAAACCAAGATAGGAAGATAAAATGACATCTTATAACAAATTATAAGTCTTATAACAAATTAAACTTCAAATTAAAAGAAAGATGATTTCATCTTTCCCATGGAATTCTCTTGTCTCACACAAAGGATTAAAAGAGCCACTTAAGGTTTCCATTTACTGAAACATAACTATGTTTCTGCTGCCTCACAGTAAGTTTTGGAGAAGAATGTCATTAAGGTCTTTTAAAGATGTGGCTTCTGGAGAGAAAATTAAAAATAAAATTTTCCCTTCCATCTTACCCACTTTGTTTACCTATTTAAAGGAGGCATAATTGCTGAAGAGGGGTATCCTTTGGAACACAGGCTTCTGTTTTAGAAGAGCCTCATGAGGGGGATTAGTTGAAACCATAAAGCAAAATATATTTTCTCTCTAGAGCCTGCCAACTTTTCCTCCTGACATAATATATCCTGCCTCTGATTTTAGCTTGTTCTTGTGACATCCTAATTCAGAGGAACAAAAGAATATTGCATGCATACACATTTTGAAACAGAAAGGTTAAATGGCACATCTCTGTTTTGCAAATGCCATCCATATACAGGTAGTGTACTTCTGTTTACCTTTAAAATTTAACCTTACAGGTATGAAATGATTGTATCAAAAGAGGGCCTTCAGATTTCCAGTTTCTCAATGCCAGAGTTAGCAAAGTGTCCTTAAACAATGACATTTCCAGAATAGTTAATGACCCTGAATGTTGAAGGCATCTTAGAAGGATGGGATGAATAAAGACAAGCTCTCCTTAATTTCTTTGATTTATTTCACTCTTGCAAAAGAGTGGAGCAAGCAAATATCACAGTTATAAACTATAACATATGGTATTTGCCTAGCAAAAAATGTTAATAGTGAAAATATGAATGAAGAAGGAATAAAGCTCAGGTATTTTTCTTAATCATTAATTATTTTAGGAGCATTGTAAATAATTTCTCAACAGCAATAAAACTAGACTGTAAACAAAGAAGTTTCTGTTGTGTCCACATGGTAATTATATACATGAAACAACAGGTTGTATCTCTCTAGGCTAACTGAATGGGATATCTTCTTCAGGTTTAGGTTCCTTCATATAACTGTGAGAAGCTAATAAAGGAGTTGTTTTGTAAAAAGCAGATAAACAAATCTATTTGTTTCACTCTAAGTTGTGCAAGAGGAGTAAGTGTTAAATATGCCAGCTTCTGCTCCTTAAAATGATAATTAGATACAAAGCTAATGAATTAATAAATGTAAACCACAGTCATCAACATCACCACACAGAATGGATCTTCAAGTTTCAATGTGAGAGCAAGTATATATTGATATTTGAAGTCTGATCTTGTGTTATCCCTTGGTCCTTTAGTAATTAAGGTATTAGTTAACACAATATGGCTCATAGCAAAGATTCTAAAACAGGGACTTGTAACACCATTTATACTGCTCAATATATATTTCAACTTGACGTCACTTTATGATCTTGCATTTTGAACACCCTGAAAATATAACTCATGTGTGACAGATGAAGTAAAATATGATCTCCTCTACCTTTACTAATATTTTGTATTTTTTTATGAACATGACTTTTATCCCCTGATGACTGCTTATGTCCTGCTTTAATATTACATAAATATGACACTATGACACTATTACATTTCTTTAAGCACAATTGTTTGTACAAATCTGAATTTGTCACTCAAAGCATTATTTATCCTTTATTTAAGGGAGCTTAAATAAAAGAGGAGCTACCCTGCTTCCCCCAAAATAAGACTTCTCTGGATAATAAGCCCAATTGGGTTTTTGAGCACATGCACTAAAATAAGCCCCCCCCCCAAAAAAAGCACTCCCTGCAAATATTGCAACACAGCATTAGCCATGCTCGCCACCTCCTGCACCTCAAAAATAATAAGATCTCCCAAAAATAAGGCCAAGTGCTTTTTTGGGGGGGTGTCAAAAGAAAATAAGACCCCCTCTTATTTTGGGGGAAACATGGTAATATTCTACCAGGAATAGAACAACAACAACATCAACAATAATAAAACCTTCCAGACAAATATGGTTTTTATAGCTTTTCTATAACAGAACAGTATAAAGATACAGTATATTGGGAAACAAGTTAATGTGGCATTTGAAATATACTGTAGCTTTAAGGGCTGTTAAACTTTTAAGTTAATAATTCTTGAGGGTCTCGCTGTGACTTGTACAACATTTTCAAGGCATACATGTTTAAACTATGCTTTAATAATAATATGCTGCATTTCTCATCTAGTAGTTAAAGAAGCAATTGAACTAATGTAAATGGCTTCTTTATAAGAAACAATATTGTTCCTGCTTAGTGAATCAAGTAATTTGTGGATGTTCTGTGATTCAAGAAATCTTCTAAGTCTTCCCCTTCTTCCCACTCCTATGAGATTTTCAAAGCAGGGAGTGGATTCTCTAAATCTTTTCACAGAGAATAGGTGGTGGCTCAACCAATTTATTTTTTAAAAAATTGGTTACATAAGTTAGGGAGCAAATTAAGTAACTGAACATGTAGATTTTCACGTGGAAGGTCCCTGAGGCCATCTCAGCATTATCTGTTATAAGGATAGTAGAATAACTGATTAGTAAGAACCTTCTTTGAAACTCTATTGAAATCATTTCCACTGTGGGCATCATTTAGATGTGTAGATTAACTCCCATAATTCCTAAACCATTTTTGCTGCTGGTACTGGAAAGGCTGGATGTGGAACTTCATATTATTCACTCTAGAGTCACTTGCACTGAGACAAACTTGAGCTAAGTATATAAATGCTCCGACTGAATTCACATTCTGTGCATTTGAAATGGATGATAGTCCATGCCACTTAGGGTAGAATAAAACATTATTATTTCTTAACACCGATGACCCAGAAAGTGTTTTCTATTAAAAACAGCAAAATATAGGATTCAAAACAAATGTGGTCCATGTGTCAACAGCCCTACATACCACTCCTTATAATTCGTAGTGGGTTTTTCTGCTAGCCTTTGAGGATAATATATGTTATTTCACTTTCATCTAGGTCCTAGACTATATTTGGCTACATGGATTTAGGGTATAAATGAATTTGTAATGATATTTTTTTAATCTGCCCAGTTTTTGGAATTTCAAACTTAACCATGGAAAAAAGGCAGAGTAAAAGGGATGAGTTGTTTCCAAAGAGACATAGTGGAACAGTGGTTAGAATGCAGTATTGGAGGATAACTCACTCTTATTGCCAGGAGTTCGATCGTGATCAGTTCAAGGTAGACTCAGCCGTCCATCCTTCTGAGGTTGGTAAATGAGAACCCAAATTGTTGGGGACAATCTGCTGACTCTGTAAACTGCTTAGTTAGCACTATTAAGCAGCCTATAAGTTTAAGTGCTATTGCTATTAAATACTATAACCTTCGGTGTGCAGGCGGAACAAATGCCTAGAAAATATTTGGGAACAGATCTCAAGCTTTGCATGAGCTCTGAATGAGAGGGAAAACATTTTCTTTTTTTTAGACATTTTATTAAGACTTATAGGCCGCCCTTCTCCCTGAGGGGACTCAGGGTGGCTTACAATGATAAGGGAAGGGTGTGCAGTATCAAGAGACAAACAATGAGTGACCAAAAATAAAATGGTAAACCACAACATGCATTCAACAGTCAACACTCGGGCGGGTAAATTGGAAACCTATCCCCAGGCCTGCTGGGAGAGCCAGGTCTTGAGGGCTGTGCGGAAGGTCTGGATGGTGGTGAGGGTACGAATCTCAACGGGGAGATCGTTCCACAGGGTCGGAGCTGCAACAGAAAAGGCTCTCCTCTGTGTAGTCGCCAGTCGACATTGACTGGCGGATGGAATCCGGAGGAGGCCCAGCCTGTGCGATCTAATCGGTCGGAGGGAGGTAATCGGCAGAAGGCGGTCTCTCAAGTATCCAGATCCACTACCATGGAGTGCTTTAAAGGTGGTCATCAGTACCCTGAAGCGCACCCGGAGATCGACAGGTAGCCAGTGCAGCTCGCGGAGGATGGGTGTAATGTGGACGAACCGCGGTGCGCCCACTATCACTCGCGCGGCTGCATTCTGGACTAACTGCAGTCGCCGGATGCTCTTCAAGGGCAACCCCATGTAGAGCCCATTGCAGTATTCCAGCCTAGAGATCACAAGGGCTCGAGTGACTGTTGCGAGAGCCTCCCGGTTCAGGTAGGGCCGCAACTGGCGCACCAGGCGAACCTGGGCAAATGCCCCCCTGGTCACAGCCGACAGCTGATGGTCGAAAGTCAGCTGTGAATCCAGGAGGACTCCTAAGTTACGGACCCTGTCTGAGGGGTATAAAATTTGACCCCCCAGCCTGAGTGTTGGAGTGTCGGCCAAATTATTGGGAGGGAAGCACAACAGCCACTCGGTCTTGTCCGGGTTGAGTACCAGTTTGTTAGCGCTCATCCAGCTCTTAACGGCCTCAAGGCCCCGGTTCATCACGTCCACCGCTTCATTGAGTTGGCACGGGGCGGACAGATACAATTGTGTATCGTCCGCGTATTGGTGGTATTTTATCCCGTGCCTCCGAATGATCTCGCCCAGCGGTTTCATGTATATGTTAAATAGTAGGGGGGATAAGACCGAACCCTGCGGCACCCCATATGTTAGGGGCCTCAGGGACGATCTCTGCCCCCCGACCAACACCGACTGCGACCTGTCCGAGAGGTAAGAGGAGAACCACTGCAAAACAGTGCCTCCCACCCCCACCTCCCGCAATCGTCGCAGAAGGATACCATGGTCGATGGTATCGAAAGCCGCTGAGAGGTCAAGGAGAACCAGGATGGACGCATGGCCTCCATCTCTGGCCCTCCAGAGATCATCGGTCAATGCGACCAAAGCGGTTTCTGTGCTGTAACCAGGTCTGAAGCCGGACTGGAAGGGGTCAAGATAACTAGCTTCCTCCAAGGCCCGTTGAAGCTGGAAGGCCACCACCTTCTCAACAACCTTCCCAATAAAGGGGAGGTTGGAGACAGGACGATAGTTGTTTAAAATGGCTGGATCCAAGGATGGTTTCTTCAGGAGGGGTCTCACCACCGCCGTTTTAAGTGCAGCGGGGAAGTGCCCCTCCCGAAGGGAGGCGGTCACGACCGCCTGGATCCAGCCATGTGTCACCTCCCTGCTGTTGGCAACCAGCCAGGAGGGACACGGGTCCAGAATACAGGTGGAGGCACTTACAGCTCGAATTGCCTTGTCCACATCCCCGGAGGCAACATCCTGGAACTCAACCCAGAGATGGTTTGCCAAGTAATCCCCCTGTGTCTCGGCTGGATCTACTGCGGTGGAGTCCAAGTCCGACCGAAACCAAGCAACTTTGTCCGCCAGGAACTGGGCATAGTCCTCAGCCCTACCCTGCAAGGGATCTCCCACATCCCTCTTATTAAGGAGGGAGCGGGTGATCCTAAACAGGGCGGCTGGGCGTGACTCGGCGGACGCAACCAAGGCGGAGATATGCGTTCTTTTGGCAGCTCTTAGTGCCCGGATGTAATCCTTGGTGCAGGTGGTCAGAAGTGCTCGGTTCGCCTCGGACTTATCGGACCTCTAGGTGCTCTAGGCGTCTCCTCCGGCGCTTCTTCTCCCGGAGTTCCTCGGTGAACCAAGGAGGTCTCCGGGATCCACTGACCCGGAGGGGCCGTAGTGGCGCAATCCGGTCAAGAGACTCCGATGCCGCCGAATGCCAGGCGGCAACCAGAGTCTCCGCCGAACTGTGGGCGAGAGTGTCGGGAATTACCCCAAGCTCCGTCTGGAACCTCAAAGGGTCCATAAGTCACCTGGGGCGGAACCACCTGGTCGGTTCCTCCTCCCTACGGTGAGGGTTTGGCCTCCGGAAGTCAAGCCTCAGTAGGCAGTGGTCTGACCACGACAGGGGTATGATCTCATTACCCCTCAGACCAAGATCATGCATCCACTGCTCCGAGAGGAATACGAGGTCGAGCATGTGACCCGCTGTATGAGTTGGGCCCCGGATTACCTGGGTCAAGCCCATGGCTGTCATGGAAGCCATGAACTCCTGCGCCCTGTCAGAGCGTTCACCGAGCGATGGCAAGTTAAAGTCCCCCAGAACTATAAGCCTGGGAAGCTCAACTGCCAGCTCGGCTACTGACTCGAGGAGCGAGGGGAGGGATGCTGCAATGCAGTTGGGAGGCAGGTATGTTAGCAGCAAACCCACTTGACCCTTGAGGTCCAACTTTATCAGCAGGGACTCACACCCGGCAAGCTCCGGAGCAGGGACCCTACGAGGTAACAGAGACTCCCGGATAATAATAGCCACACCGCCACCCCTTCCCTGGGCTCTCGGCTGATGAAGCACCTGAAATCCCTCTGGGCACATCTCTACAAGGGGGACTCCTCCTTCTGTGCCCAGCCAGGTTTCAGTAATACATGCCAGGTCTGCCCTCTCGTCAACAATTAAGTCCCGGACGAGGGGAGCTTTGTGAACAACAGACCTGGCATTTAGCAACAGCAGCCTGAGACCAGGGTCCTGACTACTCGCACCATCTGGTCTTGGAGTGGGACTCATAGGGCCGGAAGGAGGGATCTCTGTGATGTAGCGAACCCTCCTTCCCCGGTAATGGCTTGCCCTAAAGTCCCCGCCATATCTGCCCCTCCCTGTTATGACCGCAATGCTCCGACCCACTCCCGCGGCAGTGGGAGTGGGAATAGTTGTTAAAACTATTTTAACAAAATAGTTTTTGTTCCGTTTTCTGATTTTATCAGATAGTAGGGCAAAAACAAAAATAACAGTTGTTGTAACAGTTGTTGTGTACTTTAATTCAGGCATAGAACTGTGGTGTTTACCATCAAAATTTAGTAGGGTTGCCAGTGACACCAGAGCTTCAATTTTAAAATGAGATTGATTTCTTTCATCTGGATCTGAATTTAAGACAAAAAATCTTTTTTTGTTTTTTTGCATTAGCATTGCCCAATATGCATTCAAAACATTGCACTTTCAGACAGATTGCAGCATCTGTTTTCATCTCAACTCATACCACAAAAGACAAATAACTGGAGAATTTGAAAACTGAAAATTGCATTGCCACAGCAGAGCAAAATTCAGGCCTGAAGTTGAAGTGGAAAAAGGGAAAACGTTCAGCATTGAATAAAATGTTCTGCTTATGTAACTTTCCAAAGTCAGGCTTAACTCATTAAAATGTGATCATGCATAGCATACTTTCTGTTTCCAACAAACAAGCTTTATGGGACACTCTGTTAAAGCAAAGCATCAGCTCCCCCTCGGCTTCTATGCCCTCCCACCCCAGCATCCTTGTGGCCTGTTTATCTTCTTGAGTTCATTTGTTTAGCTTCACTTAGTGTAGCAACTTGATGTATCTGGAGCATGAAAGGTGGTTGACCAAGCATGACTGGCAAGATCACAGCAAGCACTGTTTTTCTAGTATTAAGCAAAATCTATAGACAGGAGACCATTTGATCTCAGGTTACTTAGTTAAGGAAAGAGAGAGAGAGAGAAAGGAAAAAAAAACCTTACATTATTCCCAGGAACAGTAACTCCAAGGACACTCTACATATTCAGCTGTTTCCATTGTGGAAGTTTTTTTTGTTAAAAGGAAAGAAGTACAAGAAGCACAAACACTTCCACCATTTTGTTCTGGATGGCTGAATGAAGTCTTAGTAAAGGTTACTTTCTCTACTTACAACATTAATGTTGAGGATACATGACAAAATATTCTTCCTACATGTCAAGCTGATTAAAATACTGTGGTTCAAATATTTTAGACTGCAACTCCCTCCACTCCTTTATGTTATCCATGTTATTGGATGTTGATAAGAGGTGAAGTGTGAAATAGCTGTAGAGCAATAGCTTGCTAGCTTATCTTAAACCAAGGAAGGATAAATGGTCTATTGACATTTTTCACCTATCTTTTTCTCTTCCCCCTCTTCATCTGTTTAGCTTCCCACAAACTTTGAATATTCAGAAGGAATTGATGAGGTTGGGGTGTTTTTTGGTGGTCCTAGTGGGAGAATGTATATTGACTTACAACCAAAACTGAGCTCAAATTTTCCACTGCTAAGCAGTTGTTAAGTGGGTTGTGTCCTATTTAAGAGATCGTTTGCTGCAGTTGTTAAGCAACTTTGTTGTTAGGTTGTTAAATGAATAATATGGTTGTTAAATGAATCCGACTCCCTTCAATAACTTTGCTGGTCTAAAGCCAGCTGGGAAGGTTACAAATGGCAATCACATGACCCCGGGACACTGCAACAGTCAAAAACACATGCCAGTTTCCTAGGGCCTGAACTTTGATCGCATAACTATGGGGCTGCTATAGCAGTCGTAAATGTGAAAATTGGTCATAAGTCACCTTTTTCAGTACCATTGTAACTCTGAACAATCACTGAACAAATGGTTGTAAGTCAAGGATGAGCTGTAGTCTAAAGGGTAGTGGCGGATCAAGAAAAATGGTAGAGGTAAATCAGTGATGGAGGGAAGAGCTTCTTGTGAATTATTGGAATTAGGATTCAACTGATATTGTTGTCATCAATTCATGCTTGCCACTACTCAGAGTTTGTTGGGTTTATTCTAAATATATTCTTCAGCTGTTTGTGATGGGACTAAAAAAAAATCACATAGACTCTCAAAGGAATCATATAGTTGAATATAAGCTGGTTTTATTTGCAGATTATGTTCTTCTGTTTATTTCTAAACTTCACACTACTGTTCCAGTGTTGAAGCAAATGATACACATGCCTTTAATAAAATAGCAGGATATTCTATTAACTATTATTAGTCCAAATTGGAATTGTTGCCAATAGGTGAAGAACTGATTAGTCATCCATTTAAGGAATACCAATTCTACCTTGTAATGGATCCATTAAATATTTAAGTACAACTGAAATTAAGTACAATTTCTGGCCACAATTGAGCTCAAAATTTCTGTTGCTAAGCAGGACAGTTGTTAAATGAGTTTTTCCCATCTTATGATCTCTTTGGCCACAGTTGTTAAGCAAATCAGTGTGGTTGTTAAGTGAATTACTGTATGCTGTTGTTAAGCAAATCTGGATTCCCCCATTCATTTTGCTTGTTGGAAGCTATCTGGAAAGGTTACAAATGGTGATCACACGACTTTGGGACAGGGCAGATGTCTTAAGTGCATCCCAATTTTCCAGGGCCCAAATTTTGATCATGTGATTATGGGGATGCTGCAGCAATTGTAAATGTGAAAATTGATCATGTCATTTTTTTCAGTGCCATTATAACTTTGAATGGACAGTAAACAAATGGTTGTCAGCCAAGAACTACACATATCTATACACACACACACACAAACATACAAACATACATACATACATACATACATACATACATATATATATATATATATACAGTGAAAGATATAACACAGTAGTAATAATATAAATAAAATAAAAAGAGGCTTCTTCTGATATGGATAGATGAGAAACATTAATCCTTATCCTTTGGGGAAAGATGGATACGGTCAAATTGAATATTATTCCCAGGTTAATTTATATTCTGAGAGGAATTCCTGTTGAAATTCCAGGAAAATATTTTCAGAAAATAAACTCTTGGTTTAGAAAATGTTTACTAACTCCTTCAATACTAAGAATATCTTTATTGAAAATTCAAATTACCAATTAATGAGAGAGGTTTCTGTTTTTCTGAATATGGAGCTATCATCAAGCTTACTTACTATCAAATATTAAATAATGGAAACTAACAACTGACGTTAATTTTTGGATTTGAGCAGTTTTAGAATATACATTTATAGAACCTTTGAAGGGATGGACAATATTAGAGTCTAAGTACAAAAGAATAATTAATTAGGGCACTCATTTATACCAGGCACAGTAGGTTAAAAATATGATAAAAATGTCATATTAAGTGTATTAGAAATTTATATTTACATACAGAAATGTACACACATATGAATAATGCTTGTATTAGAAAATTAATTGTAACTTTATTATTGTAACAACATATTATACTTTATATCTTATTTTTTTCTGTTTCATTTATTCACTTATTTTTAAGTACTTATCATAGCAGTAACACTTGGACTTATACACAGCTTCATGGCACTTTACAGCACTCTTTCAGCAGTTTAGAGAGTCAGCATATTGTCCTCAACAATCTGGGTCCTAATTTTACCGACTTCAGAAGGGTGGAAGGCTGAGTCTACCTTGAGCCGGTCAAGATCGAACTCCTGACAGTGAGCAGAATTAGAATGCAACAAGCCATTCTAATCATTGTACCCCTACAATTCCTATTATGTATTCCTTATAATGTAAATAGTATACCTTTGTGCTTTGTGCATTTTTTCTTCTTTTTTCCTTTTCCTTTTATTATTTTAAAAGCAATAATAATTATTTTAAAAATGAGCTGTGGAGAGAAGATTTTTACAATTTATCATTCACCTTGCAGTCTATCTATTGACATAAATTGGATAGGTAGCTGAAATGAGGTCAGCAGAAAGCTAATGGAATTTATAGAGGTATTTGAGCAGTTTCTGGTTTATATTGTAGACAGAGCCCGGCTATTTGGCATGTGACATCCTGAAATCTGGATCAAGGTAACAAGAAAAGTGAAAATTAATTCCTTATCAGAGATAAGGGTGACACACAGCCTTTCAAAAGTTGAAATGGTCACAAGGATCTGGTCTGCGCAAGATTTATTGAGTTAGGGGTTTTTCATCTGGACTCCAACATTTTACTCATTCCTGCTTTATCCCATCCAGGCTTTCAAATCTACAAGAATTTTGTTTAAGTCTTTCATATATATCTTTTTATTTAATACGAGTGGTAATTACACTTGTGAGAACCAGCAGAAAATAAGGTTTGAATTGGGGAGCAAGTAGCAAGCTCCTTAAGCAGAAGCATAGCAAAGAATAGCTGTAATTGAACATACACAAGATTATGAAATTGACATGAATCTATATAAAAGACTTAGAATGGGTATAATAATTAGCCTTCTTCATCAACAAATGCAGTTGGAACTGATACACATGTAGCTATTTTCCTTTCCTGTAAAAAATATAAATGAACAATTATAATCACTTTATTATACACCTGTGAAAATCTATGCGCGCGCACACACAGACACACACACACACACACACACACACACACACACATAGATTTAGATTTAGATTTACAACCCCTGGTATGCCCAAATATGGGAGGAAGATCACTACTTCCATTCTCTGTCCTTCGGCTCGTCACAAGAGACCATTCAGACAGAAACCCAATATTTTTACTGTTGCCTTTTTGTTACATTTGTTGTACGAGCCGAAGGACAGAGAATGGAAGTAGTGAAAATAGATATCTTTCACCCTGGCTTGGCTGATAAGGAATCAAACTCTGTAGCTCAATGGTTAACACATCTGCCTAAGATGCAATACAGCACAGGTTCGATTCCCAGTAAGGGTATGGCTAGCTGATTAGAGCTAAATAGCTTGAAATAGATCTATACTAGTCTCCCTTTATTTATTTATCAGCACATATATATGTTGTATTTGTGCTGATAGGCCTAATGGCTAAGGCCTAATGGCTAAGAAGTCTGCCTAGTATGTAATATAGCCCAGGTTCAAATCCCAGTAAGGGTATGGCTAGCTGGTGAGAGCTAAATAGCTTGAAATAGATCTATACTAGTCTCCCTTTATTTATTTATCAGCACAAATACAACAAAATGTAACAAAAAGGCAACCGGGGTTGTAAAAGAAATCTAATATATATATTACCATCCAGAAGCCAAACTATGGCGGCATCACCAACTGCTGCACCCCCTCTGACCCCACACAAAGCAAACTGACACATGCCATGAACACATGGCCAGACCGCAAACTTGGAGCCAAACCAAGCCTGGGATGTTACATCACAGCCATCTGCTCAGGACATTACACCACAGAATTCAGGAGTTTACAACGCAAAGGCTCAGGATGTTACAAAGCAGCCAACCTCCCAGGATATTGCAGCACAGGACTCAGGATATCACTACACTAGAGCTCAGGATGTCATCACAAAGCCCATTACCCAGGTCATTACAACACAAAAGACTAATGAGCACACAGCTAGTACCTCAACCACACAGGATGTTACGAAACAGTCGAGTAATCTGCATACGTAAACTCCATCAACTAATCAAGATGTAACAACACAGCCAACCAACCCGCTTACAGCAACAGAGCCAGCACTCCACACACCCCCACCAATATTTATAGAAAGACGGCAGCTCCGATCATACTTTGCTCGCACAAGCACTAAGCCGAAGGCACCAGTATGAAGATGGCAAGTGGGACCTTGTCGAAATGTCGCCAAGATACTCTCAATCTTCCATGGGAAAAGACCTGAATTCGCCTGCATATATGTGTGTGTGTGTGTGTGTTTGTGTGTGTGTATAGATATAGATATAGATATAGATGATAGATAGATAGATAGATGATAGATAGATAGATAGATAGATAGATAGATAGATGATAGATGATAGATGATAGATGATAGATGATAGATGATAGATGATAGATAGATAGATAGATAGATAGATAGATAGATAGATAGATAGATAGATAAAGGTTCCCCTTGCACATATGTACTAGTTGTTCCCGAATCTAGGGGGTGGTGCTCATCTCCATTTCAAAGCCAAAGAGCCAGCGCTGTCAGAAGATGTCTCCGTGGTCATGTGGCTGGCATGACTACACACTGAAGGCGCACAGAACGCTGTTACTTTCCCACCTTCCCAATGGTGATTTCTATTTTTATACTTGCATTTTTACATGCTTTCAAACTGCTAGGTTGACAGACAAGTAATGGGAGCTCACTCAGTTACACGGTGCTAGGGATTCAAACCGCCAAACTGCTGATCTTCTGATCAACAAGCTCAGGTTCTTTTATTCTTTGTGTCACACATTCCATTTCTATATTGAACAGTGTGCTTTCCAGGTATCCAAAGTGTTAAAATATAAACATCATAATAATAATTAACATTTATATTTTATTGGGTTCTATTAAAGTAGTTGAAATATTAATATATATTGCTTGTCCATACATGATATGCCATAGGCCAAATAATAAATAAATAACAATACACAGACATAAACTCAGCTAAACTGCGTCATCAAATCTATTAATAAATGTTACTTTTACAAATGGAGTTTGGTGGAATTCTAGAACAAATTAAACAATTCACAAGTTCTGAAGATCTTGTCTATATTCGAGTCTGACATTCTTAAAGTACTGAATTTTTATAAAACATTTGATTTCTTCAGAGAGCAATGGTAGGAAAAAAATAGATTATCTTTTCCTTCTTTTGAATTCATACGTAAAATATGCAGATTCTGTTTCTTTAAATGCTGTTGCACTGAGCTCAGCTCCACTACTTCAAATTAATGTGTTGATGAGCATGCAGATTTGATTAATTCCAACACTACATAATAAGCATTAAAATGACATAGGCTGTAGCTAAAAGACAGAACTGCTGTGCTAATTCTGACTAGGCTGATAATTGAGCAGTTGATGTCTAATTTGTCAATATTAAGATTAAATGTTCTGTTGACAGCTGTTACCCTTCCGGTTTAGTCTGCTCTGAATGTATTTATTTTGAATAGAATGCTGCCACCTTCTGGTTACATAACTATTGCTGGAATGAAAAATAGATTACTAATTTGCAAAGAATTGTGATATTAGAAATGTCTACACTGCAGGAAATGAAACTACATCCAGTCTACAGCCCGAACCTTTTCCAATACTACACATTTTCTCTTTCATTTCTATATATTTCTTTTTCTTTTCCAGTCTATGAATTATTAATAGAAATATTCATCTGGTTCAGTTCCAAGGTGGGAGAAAGGCAGTGGAGACAAAATGGAGGCTGGGGGCTGATTTGAAAGATGGTCTATGTATTGATGAAGCAGAACCAGAGGTGGGTTCTTACCAGTTCGCACCTATTCGGTAGAACCAGTTCGTCAAATCTACCGAACTGGTTAGAAGAGGTTCCACCAGTGGACCCGGAAAGCAGGCCACACCTACAGAAGAGGTTTCAAAATTTTTTGAAACCCACCACTGACACACACACACACACACACACTGACACAGAGAGAGAGAGAGAAAGGAAGAAAGAAAGAAAGAAAGAAAGAAAGAAAAAAGAAAGAAAGAAAAAGTGAGAGAGATGAAAGAAAAAAAGAAAAAAGGGACAGAGAGACAAAAGGAAGAAGAGAGAGAGAGAGAGAGAAAGAGAGAGAGAGAGAGAGAAAACACATGGCCGGCAAGCCACTCCCACCAGGTCACATGACCGGCAAGCCACTCCCACAAAAGAGGCCACACCCACAGAGTAGGTTCCAAATTTTTTTGAAACCCACCACTGAGCAGAACCATCAAGCACCTGTGATTCTGGGCAGTGACCACATGGAGTTGAGAGTGTGTGTATGTGTGTGGGGGGGGTATTTATATCTTCTCTTGGGCTTTGCACTTGAGCTTCCTGTTCAAGAACATGTATTCTATTGGCTATTGTGAGACTTCCATGGGGGCATCTACAAATCCTAGGAGTTTATCTCAGTTGAAGTTTGGCTGATGCAAGGGGCTTCTTGGGCAATTCCTATTGTGACTGAGGGATAACCCTACCTTTGTTCACACCTTTCTGCAGGGAGTAATTACCAAATCTGCATTTCTAAAAGCTGGCCTCAGCTTAGTGTCTGCTTGTGGGCAGGGAGCTGGGGCTCTGAGTTTCTGTCTCCCTTAAGATTTTTATTTCTCTTTAAGGGGAAATATTTTATATTGCCTTTTAAAATGCTTCTCATTTTTTTTCATTCTTTTAGGAAAGGGTGAATGCCAGGGGTGGGTTCCAGCAGGCACTACTGCTGGTTTGCTCGTGGGCACGCTGCGCACGCATGCACACGCATGCGCAATGCAATAAAATTGTTTTGTGCATGCGCAGAAGCAAAAAACAAGATGACAACTATTCAATCAGAGAACTGGTTCAGGGGCGTGGCAGGCCTGGGTCACTGCCAGTTCCAGCGACCCAGGCCACCAAACCACTACCGTTTTGGCCAAACTGGACTGAACCAGTAGGAACCCACTACTGGTGGATGCTAACTTTCTGCAGCATAATGGTGATTTCTTCTATATTGGATTACCTTCATGATTTATGGAATTATAGAAGCAACCTTCTGAGTTAGAAGAGATATGGTTCAAAAGCACAAATCCAGTGGCAGCTATGCAAAACACTGGCATGCAGAGACTCAAATTATACTGTGGTTGACCACTTGTGAATAAGACTGATGCTTACATAAACATGGATAGCTACATGTGGCTTGTAATGTTGGAAAGAAACTTTAAACTGTACATACTAATTTTCTTAGGTCTATCTTTATATATTTTCAGTGGTTTTCTTCAGTCCCTTGGCATCAGTTTTGCCTTCTAAACCTTCTAATCCAATCCCTTCAGCTCTATGAACTTCTCTAATCATGCACAAAAATAAAATTGGATTTTTTTAAAAAAAATGGCACTCTCTAAACTAACACTGACTTTTCCTCAAAAATTATCCCCAGAGATAAGGTTGCAAGAAAAATAAAATCATCTTTATCTTCAGTATGTTCATTTATTGCAACACAGATGGCAGTTCAATAGATATTCATACACCTATCTGTGAATCAAAAGTCCCTCAGCAAGCATTACCACTCAAGAAAGGATATGAATTTATTGCATCCCCAAAGGATACATGCTCTATAAATTAAATAGACTAGAACAGATTTAATCCTTGCTTCCATATGTTTCCTGAAGTATATTTTTCTCCCATATGGATAGAGTGAAACCCTAAATTAAACTGCTTCTTCATCATTTCTTACAATGTATGTTTGTGTGTGTACATATGCATACATAATGATTTGCTAAAATTAATGGCTTATATTTTTATGATATGGTAGATGATCAAGACAGCGATGATATATTCAACCAATAGTATAAATTTGTATGGTGATTTACAGTGGAACAGCAAAATTCTCAATTCTCTGCAATCTATAATTTGGTCATAGAGAGAAGACATGAATCACATCTTCATCTGGATTCTTGCAGCGAGCCAGTTGTGGGGTTCAGCCTAAACATTCATTTTGAATTCTATGGTTCTTTAAAGATTTTGTTTGGTCTACATTTTTACAATACAATACAATAGCAGAGTTGGAAGGGACCTTGGAGGTCTTCTAGTCCAACCCCCTGCCTAGGCAGGATACCCTATACCATTTCAGACAAAAGGCTATCCAACATCTTCTTAAAGACTTCCAGTGTTGGGGCATTCACAATTTCTGGAGACAAGCTGTTCCACTGATTAATTGTTCTAACTGTCAGGAAATTTCTCCTCAGTTCTAAGTTGCTTCTCACCTTAATTATTTTCCACCCATTGCATCTTGTTCTGCCCCAGGTGCTTTGGAGAATAGTTTGACCCCCTCTTCTTTGTGGCAACCCATGAGATATTGGAACACTGCTATCATGTCTCCCCTAGTCCTTCTTTTCATTAAACTAGACATACCCAGTTCCTGCAACCATTCCTCATATATTTTAGCCTCCAGATCCCTAATCATCTTTGTTGCTCTTCTCTGCACTCTTTCTAGAGTCTCCACATCTTTTCTACATCGTGGCGACCAAAACTGAATGCAGTATTCCAAGTGTGGCCTTACCAAGCTATTATAAAGTGGTATTAACACTTCATGTGATCTTGATTCTATCCCTCTGTTTATACAGCCTAGAACTGTGTTGGCTGTTTTGGCAGCTGCTGCACACTGCTGGCTCATATTTAAATGGTTGTCCACTAGGATTCCAAGATCCCTCTCACAGTTACTACTATTGAGCAAGGTACCACCTATACTATACCTGTGCATTTTGTTTTTCTTGCCTAAATGTAGAACCTTACTTTTTTCACCATTGAATTTCATTTTATAAGATAGTGCCCAATGTTCAGTTTTTCAAGATCCTTCTATAACTTAAGCCTATCTTCTGGAGTGTTGGCTATTCCTGACAGCTTGGTGTCATCTGAAAATTTGATGAATTCCCCATTTATCCCCATTTATTTTAAGCGATCTACTTTGTTTTGATGGGAAATCAGAATATGAATATGAAAATATCTTCTATTATATGAAACTTTCTACACCATGATATAGGTACTTACTTTTTTTATATAGTGAATCAATGACTAACTTTATTCCCCCACCCACCCCCAAATCCCTTTTGTTCTTACTGTTTCTGGAATCTTGGAGCAGCTAAAAAAAATAACAGATTTTAAATAAGTTTGTTCATGGGTATGGTAATACATTGATTCCCATATATAGGGACAGTTAGACTGTAGTGTATTGGAAACAGATTTGTAACTTTAAACAGGCATCCCTCCCATCCCAATTTGTTAACCAGGGAAAAAAGAAGAGAATGGCATAGTATCTATAGCATTATTGTTGTAGTTATTGTTATTGTTAATCGCAGTCAGCCAGTTCAGTCTGGGTTTGGCATTTTTGTCCACCGATCGAGTCCTTACTTTGCTTAACCTGGGATGGGCAAATCTGGATGTTTGATGGTGTTACAGATATCGTCGCAGGATGGAAGCAGTTCCAAGTAGAGCCACCTTCTGCAATTGACTGATGGCAAATTTGTCAATGCCCTTGGTGTTCAGGTTGTTTTGGGACTGCACTCAAGGCACCTATTACTATTGGTACTATTCTTGCTTGCCTTTGCCATAGTCGTTCTATTTCTATTTGTAGTCTTCATATTTTGTTATCTTGTCCAGTTCTTTCTCTTCTATTCTGCTTTCTTCAGGAACTGCCACATACACTATCCAGACTTTTTTGTCTTTCTTATCGACAACTGTTAAGTCCGTTAAGTTACATAGTGCTTAAAAAAGAGTAACTTATTACTAGACCTCACACTTACAACTATTGCAATGTCCCCACAGTCAGAAGCTTCACAGGATCATTTTAATGGGTGAAAAATGAGGAGGAACCACAGCCTTTCTACTCGTTATCCAGCCTTCTCTCACCTGGTCTCCATATAGTTTAAGATACATGCCCTGTCAGCACTACTGGAAATTGTAGCTTAAACCCAGGTTGAGAAGGCTGCTTTAGACTGTACGATGTCAGATGATATTATAGTGCTGCTTGGTCAGATTAACAGCAGGCAATGAATTTGTAGTTAACAAATGAGAAAGAACAGATCTGAGAAGCAGTAGCTGAATAGGGGAACAGGAGACATTTCTGCATATGTCAATATAATTCAAAGCATGGAAAACTCCTCCACTACCTAAGAAGTGAGAAGTTGCAAAAGATTCTGGGATTTCATAATTGGCTTTCTAATGTACACAAAATATCCTAACAAGCCACAGACGGTCCCACTGTAGATAGAATCTGTAGAATCTCATGGCTACTCTTTCTCACAATCCTCTATCCAGAGGTGGTATTCAGCCGGTTCGGACTGGATCAGGTGAACTGGTAGCAGAGATTGTGGGTGGGCAGGCTTCTATGCGCTCATATTTAGCCACTTTCTGAGACTAGGTCCATGCACGGAAGACACATGCAAGCAAAGTGCATGCGCAGAAGGCCAAGCACATGTGTAGAAACTGCATGCATGCAGGGTGAACCAGTGGTAAAAATACCATATTTTTCAGAGTATAAGACGAACCTTTTTTCCTCAAAAAAGAGGCTGAAAATCTAGGTGCATCTTATACACTGAATACAGCATTTTTTGCCTCCTGAAACTCTGCCCCTTCACCAAAATGGCCATGCAGGAAGGTTTTAGAGAACTCCTGGGGGCTGGAGAGGGCAGAAATGAGCAAAAAATGGCCTTTAATTTCATTCGAAAAGCTTTTTCAGTTCTAACTGATTGATAGGGAATGGATTTATATTCTTTGCAGCATAAGAAACTTATTGGATGAGAAGCAAAACATTTTAAAAGAAAAAAAAAGAAAGAAAGTCCAGTTGTCTTTCGGGGGGTGGGTGAGTGGGAAGCATCTTTAGAATGGCATAGTTTACATTGGACAGTTAGCAACATTTTTAAAAATCCTAAATTATTAAGCAACATTGCCTATTTAACCTGGAAACCAAACATATTTACACCAATCATTCTCAAGGACAGAATAACAGAATTAGCAAAACAACAAAGACAGTAAATATCATCTGAAAACTAGAACATAGAATAACTGAGTTTTAAGGGACCTTGGAGATCATCTAGTTCCATGATGGTGAACCTATGGCATGCGTGCTACAGATAGCAGGCAGAGCCATATCTGAGGGCACACGAGGCGTTGCCCTATGTCAGCTCCAGATGCATGCACGCTCTGGCCAGCTGATTTCTGGCCTTCCGGAGGGTGGGAGACCCATTTTCACCAACCCCAGGCTTCCAGGAAAGCTTCCAGAGCCTGTGGATGGCGAAAAACCAGCCCAACTGTGTTTTTTGCCATCTCCAGGGTCTCCTGACACCTGGGGAGGGTGAAAAACCGACCTACCGGGCCCATCGGAAGTCAGGAAATGGGCCATTTCTGGCCTCCAGAGGGCCTCCGGGGGTCAGGGGAGACCGTAATCACCCTTCCCAGGCTCCAAGAAAGCTGTGCACGCATGCACAGGGGAGCACGGGGGGAAGTGTCACATGCACGGGGGGCAGAACACAGGAGACATTTAATTATGGATGTGGGCACATGCGCTCACTTTTGACACCTAAGGGGAAAAGGTTTGCTATCACTGATCTAGTTCAACTCTCTGCACCAGCAGGAGAATCTATATCATTTCAGACAAGTGGCTGTCCAGCCTCCTTGAAAGCGTCCAGTGATGGAGCACCCACAACTTCTGAAAGCAAGCCGTTCCTCTGGTTAATTGTTCTCACTGCCAGGAAATTTCACCTTAGTTCTAGATTGCTTCTCTCCTTGATTAGTTTTCATTCATTGCTTCTTGTCTTGTTTTCTGGTGCTTTGGAAAATAGTACCCCCATCTTTGTGACAGTCCCTTAATTACTGGAACACTGTTATGATGTCTCCTCCGGTCCTTTTCATTAGAGTAAATATACCCAATTCCTACAACCTTTCTTCATATATCTTAGTGTCCAGCCCCCTAATCATCTTTGCTGCTCTTTTCTGCACTCTTTCCAGAGTCTCAATATCTTTTTTATATTGCGATGACCAAAACTAGATGCAGTATTCCAAGTATATTGTATCGAATACCAAATGTATTGGCAATAAGGGTATGGATTAGTACTTTTAATCTTCCAACAATCTCAAGGAGTATGTTCATTTGAACCCCTTACCACTTTATTTACAAATATTTTTGTCCATTCTTTTTTATCCTTTTCAGTCAATGGCCCAGAAAATAAAAAAATAGTCATAAGATTGGATTTGCCTTGAATGAAAAATATAGATTTCCTGACAAATTTCGAATATTGAACCTTACTTTGAAAGAAGCTTCCTGTATATATGAGCTCTAAGACAATTTATCCCATTGCCCCTACTTAGAGTCCTGAAAATAATTAAATAATTATTAAATTTTAAATTGAAATGAAATTCAATCACCAGGAAGATGGAAGAAGGGTGAAGGAAGTTGAGAAGGAGGAGGAAAGCTTGAATTAATAGCAGATGAAGCCAAGTTTTCATATTCCTTCAGAGACATAAAACAGTTAAATGTGAATGTCTTAATATTTGCTGAACAAACAGTTATATCTGGGATGCCTTAAAATTTTCCTCCTCTATTTTCAAACATGAATTACAAACCACTTGAACAGACTCGAGGGTTGTCATTTATTCCAAAACCTCAGCAGCCTCAGTGAAAACTTATCATCCATCATTCAAATTAGGGAGGGCAAATTGGTATAAGCAGCAGAGGAAGAACTGAGTGGAGCCAGGGTATTGGCTATTAATTTACTGACCTCAGTTCCACTCGTTGTGATACTTGGTCAGCATTACTGGTAATTTTGCCGAGACTGATTTTTACTGACATCCTTATATCTGAATTGGATAGTTTTATAGAGAGGAACACTGAGATGATAAATCTCTTCAAAGCATCTAAGTTGGGTCTTTCCATGGTATTATTTATTATTTCCATCTTGACTTTGCTCAAGGCCTGAAATGGGTGTTGCTGAACTATCCTGTTCTAGCAGGATTTCTACCCTGAAATAGGCCTACTAGAAACAAATTACTTAATTTGCACTCTCAGCAGGACTTTGGCAGAACACCTAAAGTGATAGGAGAAAGTTCTGCAATGAAAGGTTCTGTCCTTTATTGGGAGCTCTTTTAACAGATTAAGAGTTGTAGGTCCCTGACAAATGGCAGTCCAGTCTCTTCTTGAAAGCTTCCAGTGAGCTCCCACAACTTCCAAAGGCAAGCTGTTCCATTGGTTGTTTGTTCTCACTGTCAGAAAATTTCTCCTTGTTTCTAGGTTGAATCTCTCCTTGATCAGTTTCCATCCATTATTCCTTATTTCAGCGGTTCAAATCTCACCGGCTCAAGGTTGACTCAGCTTTCCATCCTTCCGAGGTGGGTGAAATGAGGACCCAGACTGTGGGGGCAATTTGCTGACTCAATTTGCTAAAAAAAATCTGAAAACCGCTTAGAGAGGGCTGAAAGCTCTATGAAGCGGTATATAAGTCTAATTAATATAAATAAATAAATAAATAAATAAATAAATAAATAAATATTGGAACACTGCTATCATGTCTCCCCTGGTCCTTCTCTTCACTAGACTAGCCGTGCCCTGTTCCTGTAACCATTCTTCATATGTTTTAGTCTCCAGTCCCCTAATCATCCTGGTTGCTCTACTCTGCACTTTTTCTAGAGTCTCAACATCTTTTTTTATAGTGTGGTGACCAAAACTGGATGCAGTATTCTAGGTGTGGTCTTACTAAGGCTTTATAGAGTGGTATTAGTACTTCACTTGATCTTGATTGCATCCCTCTGTTAATGCTATTAAGGATTGCATTGACTTTTTTGACTGCCGCCACACACTGCTGGCTCATATAAATAACTAGTTGTCCACTAAGACTCCAAGATCTCTCTCATAGTTACTGCTATTAAGCCTGGTTTCACCCAATCTATATGTGTACTTTAGGTTTTTCTTGCCTAAGTGTAAAGTCTTACAACTTTACTTTTCTCTACATTAAATTTCATTTTGTTAGATCGGGCCAAGTGTTCAACTCTATCAAATTTGCATGTAAGCGCACTATATATTACACAGGCTATGATATTTACACTTTGCTATCCTAAAACACATATTGCCAATGATAACAATGACATTGTTGCTGTTGCTCAGTCGCTAAGTCATTGCCAACTTCCTGTGACCCCATGAATCACAGCACACCTGCCCCTCCTGTCCTCACTGTCTCTCATAGTCTTCTTATATTGCTGCTCACTGCATTGATGACACTATCTATGGTTATCTCATCCTCTGATATCACCTTCTCCTTGGTCTTCCATCTTTCCCAACATAAGGGTCTTTTCCAATGAGTCCTCTCTTCTCATTTGGTGGCCAAAATATTTCAGTTTCAGCTTCAGTATCTGTCCTTCCAAAGAACAATCAGGATTGATTTCCTTTAGGATTGACTGATTTCATATTCTTGCAATCCAAGGGACTCTCAAGAGTCTTCTCCAACATCACAATTTGAAAACATCTATTCTTCAGCACTCAGCCTTTCTTATGGTCCAACTCTCATAGGCTACCATTACTACCAGGAACACTAGTTTAACTATAATGACATCGAGAAGAAAGCAATTATTAATTTCTCATCTCTAGAAAACCTATTAAATTTGACTATCTCCAGATGAAGTTAATTTGAAGCAGGCTACAGTTGGACAGGCAACATGCATGGTTTCTAGACACAGATGGAACCAGACTCCAACTATTGTCTTCAAAAATGAAATTGAGCACATCAAGTTGGCCAAGCAGAGGTAGGATTAAACACCGTTACTCATTTATATTTTGTGGTCCAGTAGAGCAGTGAATTGTCTATGATAAATTAAGACCTGGGATATGGTATATTCAGTTCTGCCTCAATAGACCACATGTTTTGAAATTTGCATAGATGCATTCCTTGGCTGATTGGACTTTTAATATATAGCATAACAACATTCAGTAGATAACTGAGCTCCTAGTGCAACTTCCTAGGCTCTTTCTCCCAATTAATTTCTATATCCCAAGGCTAAGAAAGCCAAAACCTTGATGAAACTTTGATGTGTATGCATGTATATCTATTTATCTATATATCTATCTAGTTCAGGTTTTCAAAATAGCACAGGATGGTGACTGAAAACATTTCTTTGATACTAGTGAAGAATGTAAGATAAAAAGCAGCTGAGTAGGAGAGTTTGAGGGGTTTTTCTAAGACAAAAAGAAACAACTTTGAACTTTCAGACAATGTATTTTAAACCCAAACAGATGTGGCTTAAGCTCTGTTTTTGATCCCCTTGTAGGTTTCCTTTCAAAACATGTACATGTGTGTTGAAATGATGACTTTCAGATGCCTGAACATAATTTGTCTCTGTTAGGGTATCACCTTGGTACATAGATCACATATGTTGAGTGCTCAAAGTCTTTGAACATAAAATGAAAGGACCATGTAGAATTTATGTTGGCCTTTTAGCGTGTGTGTGTGTGTGTGTGTGTGTGTGTGTGTGTGCTTGTGTGCGTGCCCAGAACATGTAACTGAAGCAGTGCAACCACACACCAAAACAGAACATTTGAATAATCCTTTTATCTTAAAACCCTGAGAGGTGCTAAGTTTGAGGGGGGAAACGTAATTCTGAAAGTTAAAATACTTACTTATGTGCCATAAATATTAGAGATTCATGCCTACCTCTGTTAACATCCTATTTTCTCATGTATATGATCTTATCCCATGAGCCATAGTGCAATGCCAACAATAGAAATCAATATTGGAAGATATTTCCTTTCAATTTCATTGCAATCTCAATGCATTAATGAAACCATCCTCCTCCATCTGTATAGATATCTCTCTCTTTTCAAAAGAGATCAATAACTACTCCCCCAAGGAAAAGTTAAAAAACTAAAATAAAAGCTGGCAATAGAAATTGGTTATTGATACATGGAAATTGCACATTCAGCACATGGAAAGAAACAAAGAAAATTAAACTCAAGCTGATCAAATTCTCCTTTAATAATTCTGACAGTTGACATGACAACTGTCCATAAGATGCGATAACATTGCTTTTTGGCTTGCAGATTTGCTGAGGCTATTTTTTTTAAAACCTTCAATTAGCTCCATACTACTCTGTTCTGTATAATGCCACTGGAAACCATTAACATCTATACCAAATTCTGCTTTTGAAAAATACAGAATGACTTCATGGCTTTTACTGTATGTGTGGTTAAATTTAATTCTGAAGGGCAATCTCCATGTTATATATATATAATATCATTCCACGTTTTATTCCTTTATTTGTAAGATAATATAGAATGAATTTGAAAAATTACATAAGAGTTGACAAAATCTTGTATTTTTCTCATCCCTTTTTTTAAAAAAGTGGTTCAATAATGTTAAATAATGATGTCTATTTGAATCAAACTCATTCCACTTAGCCATACCCATGCTAATCTTCTGTCCAATGCAGGAGTCTTCACACCGTCTCAGACAAATGGTTGTCCAATCTTTTCTTGAAAACCTCCAGCATTGGAACAAATTTTGTGCAGTTCACAATCAAGTCACCTTTATAATTCACTAAACCAATAAAGGAATGGAACTTGATGGGATGGGATGAATTTTACATGTTACCTAGTTTATTGTCTTCTTTGTTTGAAAACATATTAGTGCTGTCAGCTACATTTGGGATCCAGTATGCATCCTACTTGGGATGCAATGCAATGGCTCAGTAGCTAAGACACTGAGCTTGTCGTTCAGAAAGATCGGCAATTCAGTGGTTCAAATTCCTAATACTGCATAAAGGAGTGAGCTCCTGTTACTTGTCCCAGCTTCTGCCAACTAGCAGTTTGAAAGCATGTAAAAATGCAAGTAGAAAAATAGGGACCACTTTGGTGGGAAGGTAACAGTATTCCATGCGCCTTCGGCGTTTAGTCATGCCAGCCACATGACCACAGAGACTTCTTCGGACAGCGCTGGCTCTTTGGGTTGGAAATGGAGATGAGTACCTCCTCCTAGAGTTGGGGATGACTAGCACATATGTGTGAGGGGAACCTTTAACTTTACCTTTATGCATCCTACTTACATCTTCACCATCTCAATAACCCTCATCTCTAAGATTGCTTGTTTCCCTTTGATAGTCTCCTCTGCTCCCCAAGTGTTTTTATAAGCTTCCTTATGAAGAAAATAGAATATGTTCCCCAATGAAGTGGTGGGTTCCGGGCAGTATGGCCTTGTAAGGGCATCCCAAAGGTAGCTGGGAGCAGCAGCCACTGTACCCGGATGGTGGTTCATTTGGCCCACCCACCCACCCACATTCCTTACTGGTTTTTGATGCAAATGGGCCAATTGCACACATGCAGACAGCATGTGGCGCCTGCACGACATCCACTGAGCAGCCGAGTATCGCTGGGCTATGGTGAGTGCATGAGTGCGCAGCGTGCATGCATGACGAGGACACCCGGCCTGTCACAGTGTACCGGTTGCGATAGGATCAGGAACCCACTTCTGCCTCAAGTGTCATTCTATTGAGTTATGGTGAAAGAATAGAATATCAATAAGAGGAATTGCCCAGTGAGTGAAATTTAATTTCCCCCTCCAGAAATTCTAATCACATAGGGATGAACATTTGAGTACAGCCAAGGAGACCGGGTCTTCAAGGCAACAGGAACTTATGTGTGCCTGGTTTTAATTAAGGCACTGACCACCGCATCACATTGACTCTTGATGGAAATGCTGGAAAACCTAGGATAAAAATGCTGCAGACCAAAGCTAAACCACTAGAAATGAGAACGTGTATTTAGATCGGACTTGACAGGAAACACAATAGCTGAATCTCAAAGGCACAGGTTTACTACCGGTCTATGACATTTTGTGGCAACTATTCAATTAGAGAGATTCTAGATGGTACATTTTAAAAAACAAAACAAAATCTTGGGGTGGAGTTCTGAAATAAACCAGATATTTCCTGCTTTATCTCGCATGCTAAGTTCAAAACTTTAATCTCTCCACCCCCTCACACTGTCATTCCAAGCACAACAAACCAATACTGAGATTTCAGTGAAAGATTCCAAACCCTTCCCCACCAGTAAACCTTCAGATTAATCTTTTGCATGATTCATTGTAAGATAAAAATGCAGTATGTAATAAAATAAATACACCCATGCCTTAAAATGTGATTAAAGCAACAGGCTGGCTTAGAAGAGGACAGGAAACCAAAGCTATTATTTCTCTGCGCCTTATGGTTGAAACAGCTTCATATTTGTGAAGCTTTAAATCCTTTACTGGATTTTTTTTCTGCCCATGAAGCTCAGCTATAATTATAACCTTTCCATTATTTCCTTCTCTCTAAGTAGTCATCGTAAACTCCTCTTGAAAGTAAGGAGTAATGTAAAACATTCCACTTATAACACATCTTGGTAGAGGACTAAATTAACTAATGTCCTAAATATTTCTTAAAACCGATTTCTTTCAGCTGAAAAAGCATTCTTATCATGTTTTATACCTCCTCTATGTTTCTTTTTATGGAATCTATGTAATATGTGTGGATTGCCTTGCTTCCTCTCTTTAGAACAGATAGGGATTTTACCCGCAATATGCCTAGGGAGAAAAATCTAAGAGGTTGGATTTATAGAGTAGAAAGTGGTTATTTAGGCTATCAAGAAAGACCAGCTCTTTATTCAGTGAAGCATTTTCTGTCAAGTGGTTATCAGATTCTGATAGCCAGTGAAGGGAAGCCCACTACTTTTCTGAATAATTGGTTCCACTGTCACACTGTTCTTACTATTAGGCAGTTTATCCAAGCATGCAATCTGAATTTGCCTTCCTGTAACTTAAGATAATTATCCCCCATTCTGGGACAATAGACTGTAGGTCATGGCCTTTTCCCTTTATGATGTCATTTCAGATCATTATGGAGGAGACAGCTCTCTGTTCAAGAAGCTCATGTTAATTTGTGCAAAATCGGTCTTAGTACAGAGGGTCCCCCTGCTATCTTTTTCATCTGTTTACCTGCAGAGTTGCTTAATTGATCTTGCAATCTCGGATCTAAAAGGGAGGAAAGGTTAAAGCCCTACCAAACCATGCTACAAAAGTGTGAATTATAATCGGCACCCATATTCCTCTGGCCATGTACAATATGAATTTGGGTGTTACTGAGGCCCCAAACACAATTTTCAAAACCATTCACTGGTGATTTCCATATTTTTTGGAGTATAAGATGCACCGGAGTATAAAACGCAGCAAGATTTTGAAGAGGGGAAAAAAAGTTTTTGCACTCTGCAAACCTCCCCAAAATGATCAGTTTTTTTGCGAAACGGGCACCCCCCCCCTCCCAAATGCATGAATAGCTTTTAGGAAGCTTGCAGAGTGCTCCTGGAGAGGTGGGGGGGCCAAAAACGAGCAAAAACGGCCCCTTTTTTGCTCATTTCTGCCCTCCCCCGCCCCCAGGAGCTCTCTAAAAGCTTCGTAGAGGCTATGTATGGCCATTTTGGTGAAGTAGGCAAGGTTTTGGGAGGCCAAAAATGCTGTATTCAGTGTATAAAAGGCACCCAGATTTTCAGCATCTTTTTAAAGGGAAAAGTGCGTCTTATACTCCGAAAAATATGGTATTTATGAGAGAGTTACTGAAGGAGAGTGTAATGATGAGAGGATGTAAGGAGAGAGGATGTGGAAGCTACTTAGAGTGGCTAGAGCAGTGATGGTGAACCTTTTCAGCACCGAGTGCCCAAACCAGAACGTCTGTGCACTGGACCTCAGAAACGTGAAGACCAGCTGGCTGGTGCACATGCATGTATTGGCCACCTGGCCTTCTGGTTTCTGGTACATGCAAGAGCACCATCCAGCTGGTCTTAGTGCACACTGGCCACCTGATCTTCTAGTTTCTGGCGCAAACATGCACGCTGGCCAGCTGGTCTTCATGTGTGCCAGAGTGCTGGAAATCCGAAGACCAGCTGGCCGGTGCAAAGGCCAGCTGGTTGGTGCTCATGCAAGTGCCAGAAACCAAAAGACCAAGTTCTTCAGGTTTCTGGGGCTCTAGCCCATGTGAAGATCAACTGGCCAGCGTGTATGTGCATGCCAGAAACCAGAAAAGCAGTTGGTGGTGGCCCACAGAGAAGGCCATAGGTTCCATAGGTTCGCCATCATGGAGCTAGAGTGAAAAGAATTGTGTTCCAGAATGCCACAGAAACTTGCACAATTGTGCTAAGGGAAAATATGAAAAAGGATGCTTAGTAAAATAATGAAGGCTTTAAATGTGAAAAAAAAATGAGAATGCTGCAAAAAAAGTGGATGAGAAAGACATTTCATATAATGCACATAGAAAAAAAGATGTAAAATATAGTTGAAGAAAGCAAGGGATGGTTAAGATTTAAACAGACTAAATGCAAAAGAGTTCTGATGGAAATGAAATGTAGTTTTGGAAGTATGTGAGTAAAGAAAGAGCCTCCAGCAGAGTGGATGGGATTAAAATTAAAACTGATTAATGATTTGGAATGAAACTGAAATTAGATGATGTGGAAAGCATCTTGTAGCAGTTTGTATGAGAAACTTAATTAGCATCCCGTCTTTGTTCAGGTGTGATGAAAGAGAAGAAAATCAAGGTGCATTTATTTATTTATTTGAATTCATTAGCTGCCCAACTCCAATAGACTCTGTTACAGTGGCAGTGGGTGTACTGATGTAAGTTCTGAAGGGCCAAGTTAGACATAGGGTGGAAGATGACCAGCCTTAGCCGAAAGGAACACATCATCAGTCTTGAGTCCATGTGTGGAAGAGATCTAAGTTCAGTCCACCTTGAATTCCATGGAATCTTATCTAGCCATGGTGGCGCAGTGGTTAGAGTGCAGTATTGCAGGCTACTTCAGCTGACAGCTAGCTGCAGTTCGGCAGTTCAAATCTCACCAGGCTCACGGTTGACTCAGCCTTCCATCCTTTCAAGGTAAAATGTGGACTCAATATGCTGGCTCTGTAAACCACTTAGAGAGGGCTACAAAAGCACTATGAAGGGGTATATAAGTCTAAGTGCTATTGCTACTGCCAATTTGCTTTTATTCTTTTAAAGAGCATTAACATATAATAAACCTAATATAATCATTTGAACTACCTGGGATTCCTGATTTCATGCAATGTGGTCACTAAGAGTTGGCACCAATCTGTTAGCTGCTGAAGTTAGGGTATATATAACACTTCTTCCTCCATTTTCCTATAACAAAGCTTCAGGTTGGTTGGGCTGAAGTAGAGTAAGTCACCTAAGGTCACCCAAGATTTATGGATGGGGATTATCAGCACTATTATGTAGATAAAACCAAGAAGTCAAGTCCATACAAAGAGTGAGTCCAGGAAGACCACCAGATTTTGCTCTGGGTTCCTGTCAGGAAAACCAAACATAGAAAATATTCAGCACTGGAAGGTTCAAATACCCATAGTTACTCCATCTTGCTTGAGTTGAATTGAAGCCTGTAGTTCCCAACAAGACTGCCAGAGCCACCAAGCACTAGGGCAGTATATAAATGGTGGAGGTGGAGATGTAAAAATGGATATGTACAACACATTGGTGATCTTATATAGATGTTGAACAGGGCGTGTGAGTGGAGAGAGAACACAAAGCAGGGGCTGTGGGCTTGATTTCTTCCCCCTATCAACCCCCATTGGGACCACCTTTGGAGGAAGGAAGTGAATCAACACAAAACTGTGCTCCCCATCCTAAATTCCTGGAGGATACCATGACATACACATTCTAAAGATAGCATGATATCAAAAACCACTGAGAGTTCAAGAAGAGCAAAGATGGACATACGACAGCCACTCTGCTTCTTGATCCATTCATTCTTCATCGAGAGTCCATCCCCTACCTCAAGGAAGAATTAACCACTACCTGAACCCAGTCATATGTAGTGGCCCATCAGCAGGCAGCAGAACTGGCAGCAGATTTGGACAGTGAGAAGGTTGGGGAGGAACATGGGCCAATCCTGGAGTCTGGGGAAGGCTCTGATTAGGGTTCTGTGTTGGAGGCAGAGAGGGGGACAGAGGTGTATGTCAACTGCCTTCAGAATCAGACATCAGTGAGGCAGACGAACAGCTGGAGCTAGTTCCCAGTATGCACATATGCAGAGTTGCCAGACAAAGGGAACAGCTAAAGAACAGGGGTCGACTTGGGAGTAAGGCTACAGGTGGATGATGAATACCCCCCTCCTAGAAGAAATAAAAGAGGAGCGAAAGGGAAGAGGAGTTTCCAGGAGACAATTAGTTCACTCAATTGTTTCATGACTCTCTGAGACTCCTTGCCAAGTTTTGCAGATATCGGCCTGGCAGCTCTCCAAGCCAGATAAGGTCTGTGACTGTAAATCCTCCTTTGAAAAACTTTGCTCATTGTGAATGAGCAGAATACACAGTAAATTAATAAAAGGTTTTTTGTCGGGACAAGGAGTTTGCTTCATGCTCTTGGGAAGCCTCGGCCAGAACATAACACACCTTATCTGGGCGTGCAAATGGAGTCTAACACAGTGAATTTGAGCAACTTCATCTCTCGGTGTGATCACCAAATAGAGAGGGGTTACACCAGGGACAGAGAGACTTAGAAAAACCCATTGGTGGGGTTCTACCAGTTTGAACTGGTTCAGCTGAATTGGTAGTGGTTTGGTGGCCTGGGTCATTGGAACTGGGCAGCAACCAGGCCTGTCACACAGTCGAACCAGTTCTCTGAGCGGCGCTATAGGTGCTACCATCTTGTTTTTTACTTCTGTGCATGCGTAGAACAATTTGTATTGCACTGCGCATGCACGTGCAAGCATGGCTGTGAGCAAACTGGCAGTAGCGACTGCCGCAACACACCCCTGGAAAAACTTATCAGGCGTTTAACTTACTTAAAAAAAAAGTCAACTATGGAGCTGAGTGTAAAGAAAAGATGGCTGGGTGTAGGAATGCAAGGAGGGAAGTAGTAGAGGTCCAGTTCAGAGCAATGGAGGAGGAATAGGTTTTTAAAAAAGCCTAACTGGGAGTTTTTTGTCTCTTAGCATCCAGAGAGAAAGACGATTCAGGTGTGAGCAAGAAATAAAGGGAAGGGGGCTCGAGGCTTGTCTCTGTGCAGCATTCAGCCCGCAGCTGTCACCTCTCTGCAGCTAACCGAGAAGAAAGGTCACTCTGGGGCGCAAAGGAATCAGGAGTGTCAGTTTTCAATGCACGGTTAAAGGCGAACATCACTAGCAGGGAACTAATCCAGCAAATTGATTGGAGAAGGATCCAGATTTGGAAGAGCCAAGAAGAACAACAGGGAAGAGAACAGATGCTCGAACTGATCCAACCCAGGAGAGAAGAAAGGAGAGTGGGGGAAAAAAAACTTTCAGTGCCTCAACTAATGCATGAAGTATTTTCCAAAGGGATACTTGGTTTGTTTAAATAAGTATTATGCTCTCACAATGTACAATGTTAAAAAGTCTGCACAGTCAACAGATGGAAAGGAGAGAGAGAGAGAGAGAGAGGAGGGGGAGGGAGGCAGTCAGGCAGGCAGGCAGTCAGGCAGGCAGGCAGGCAGGCAGAGGTTTCAGCAAGATAAAGGGGGATTCAATAGCATTATTTACTGTAGTCATTCTTGTACCGATATGATACTGCCTGTATCCAAACCCCTGTGGCATTGCCATCTTGTTGTTATAAATAGTAAAGCTATTCTTATTTGCTCACAGTTAGAGGTTTCATGTATTTTCTATTAGAAGTTTCAGAAAGGAGAACAGAAATTAACCACTTAGGCATCCTCTATGCTGCTGGCTGGAGACTCAACATCGGCCTTATTTAAAGAGAATTGGTCTGCAGGGATTCCACTTGGAGTTCTCCGAGAAACCTGCTTCTTGAACCCAGAACAGCTTGTTTTGTTTTCTTTAAAGAGACACAGCCTCACGACTCTGCCTGTTGCACTTATTATATTTGCTGCCACGAGCAGCATGTCAGGGACAGGGGTTGTGAAGGCTAATCCAATAGTGCCCTTGGGTTCAGATACATGGAGCTTGTCCATGTGGCTGTGCAGAGAGGAGGCTGGAGAAATAAGAGGAGGCTATGGCACAACAGCAGAGGACCTGTTTGGCAAGTGAAAGCATGAAGCTGTAAGCAGAAATTAGTTTATTAGGTTACTGACTGGCCTGATAATTGCAGAGAGACATGTGAGCAATGACTTTGCCAGATCAGACAACAAGAGCGATCAATGTTTCTTAATGAGGGGGGAAACTATCCAGTTTTGGGGGATGCTTTTGGATTAGAAGTCAAGGCATAACACCGAAATACCCTCTCTGCGAGGGCAGAGAAAGAGCATAATAATGTGTAGTTGTTGGCTGGCTAGTTGATTGATTTACAGGACCTAAAATCTCTTCTATTCTCAAAGGACACTAGGAGACCAGGTGAGACAAAAATAAAAGAACATAACCAATAGTTAAACCCAATAGCACTTAGACTTATCTACCACTTCACAGTGCTTTATAGCCCTCTCCAAGTGGTTTACAGCATATTGCCCTCCAAGAACAATCGTGGTCCTCATTTTACCTACCTCGGAAGGATGGAAGGCTAAGTCAATTTTGAGCCGGTGAGATTTGAACTGCCGAACTGCAGCTAGCAGTCAGCTGAAGTAGCCTGCACTCTAACCACTGCACCACATCGGCTCTGTACCCAAAAGTTTAAAAAAACCAACACACCACAGAAAGTGAAGATAAAAACCAAAATAGGTGTCCAGAGTTAGTCAGTTAGGACCAAATGTGCTCTGAAATAAAACATCCTTCTTCTACAGATAGTCTTCAATTTATCACCACAATTGAGCCCACAATTTCTGTTGCTAAGCAAGACAGTTGTTAAGTGAGTTTTACCTTATTTTATGACCTTACTTGCCACAGTTGTTAAGTGAATCAGTGCAGCTGTTAAGTTACTAATACAATTGTTAAGTGAGTCAGGCTCCCCCTTTGACTTTGCTCATCAGAGGTCACAAAAGAGGATCACATGAGCCCTGGATGGTGCAACTGTCATAAAAATGAGTTGCCAAGTGTCTGAATTTTGATCATGTGATCATCATTACTACAATGGTCGTAAGTGTGCAAAGTCACTTTTTAAAGTTTTTAACTTTGAACTAAATGAGTTGTTGTAAGTCAAGAACTACCTGTATTGATGGAATTGCAACAATGGAGATGGCATGCATTTCTTGGGGAAGATATTCCATAGGGTAGGAACTACTGTTGGAACAAATGTCCTTCTGGGTTCAGTTCCAAGTGGGAAGAAAGACATTGGAAACATGGTGGCTGTTTAGAAAGATGGTTTTAAAGATGGACAGGATCACATGCCTTGAAAATGTTGGGTGAAGAAGAAAAAAAAGGGGGAGATGCTGAGAGTGTCTGAATTTTATACCTTCTCTGAGCTTGAATTTGAGTTCTTATATTAAACCTCACAGCCTCCAGACAGTACATGATCTAATTACTGGTGGGTTTCACATTTTGTTACTACTGGTTTGCTGTACACATGACCGCCCCCTTCACAGGTGCAGGCACCCCTTCCGCACAGGCACCTGGCCTTCCGCACAGGCTCTTTACTCAGATGTGCGCCTTCCGTGCATGTGCCCAGCCTCAAAAACATGCCTAAATAGGACTACCTAGAGGCAGGCCAGGCTCACCCACCATTTATGCTACTGGTTTGGGCGATCCAGTCCAAACCAGCTGAATACCACCTCTGGATCTAATTATATTAAGAACTGCAAATTGCACCATTTGTGGAAAGAATTTCTTTGCTTTTAAGTGTGAATGTTCATAATAAACAGATGCTACAAAACATGTGAAGCTCTAAGCAATATCTCTTATCAAGAGATTGTGTAACTGTTGTCACCTTTCCTTGTTCCCACCAATTTCTCTCATTTCCAGAGAAACAGGTCATTTCATTAGCAATTTATTCATCGTTTAATGGATAATTGAAACGTGAGTAGAAAATCCAGTATAGATGTTTGGAAAATAACATGAGCATTTGAGTCTATTCATTCATGAGCATTACCTACATGGACAGTTCTCTGATAAAAGAGATTTGTACTTTTTTTAATTACTTGATTTCAAATAAGGCCTTACTAGTTCCAACTGGATGTTCAGCACCATCATAGCACATCCTATTAGTCATACTGTTCTGTCCCCACTACACATTAGTTTGTGTGCAGCTCGACATGCAGCTAAACTCACCTGTCCTCCAATAAAACAGACTGTATGCGTAGATCTGAATGCTTTATTGAAAGAAAAGGATATGGTGAAACTGGGGAAAATAGGGATACATACAATGAGAACCAAATACAAGATAGGCAGTAATGAGTTACTGCTGAACATAACAATTAATAAATCCAAGCAATTTAAATCTCACCAGTGATGCTCTGTATGGGTTTGTCCTTGGATGACCATGATGCATTCTCAATGAAATTGAGTTTGAAATCCCTGACCTACTCAGAGAATTCACAGCAACAAATATGACACACTATGGAGCACACAATCATGAAATAAGTGATTTGAGAGAGAAATAAGTACTTCAAAGATAAATTTCAATAGGATCCAGGATCTAAAACTTTTCTGGGATATATTGTATGTGCACAAATAAGGTGGACTATATTTTCCAAATATATTGTGTTGCTAATGCTTTCTGTAACAGTTGCCAATGGAGACTACAGCTTGTCCAAGATGAACTCAATAAAATCTTATCTATGCTTATCTATGAAACAGGAGATTAACTTTGAAAACATCTCAGTAGACTATGATTGTTTTTTCAATAAAAGACCCAAATTTAGACTTTAGAATAACTTTATTGACACTTTGAATGTACACTAATTGGCATACATTAAAATGAAATTTCATTGCACTACAGCTCTCAAAGGGTCATATCACTTGGGTTCATCAATCAGATAACCATACTAGTGCTTACTATGCAGTCAAGAAAAAAAAATAAGTTTACTTTCTAAACATGGTAATTATAATTTCCAAACAAGGTATTTTAAGTTATTAGTTTTTTAAATTGAGGTAAGTAGTAAAGCAGTACCTTAAGATGAGTAAAATAGGAAGAAGACATAACTGAGACTTTTCATACTTTTGCATGAAGCAAGCTCCTTGCCTCAGGAGACAGAATGTTATTCATTGAGATGAATGTATAGCTCATTTTCCAGATATGACTGAAAAAGCAGGACTAGAGGATTGAAATGTCTTATCTAGTTCCTAATTGTTGGTGTCAGACCTAACAACTGACTGGCTGGTTTGAAAAAGGTAAAATATTATTGGAGTTTTGTAGTTGGTAGAGCACTCATAATCTTGGGAAAGGCAACAATCGTGGTTGGGGCAACAATATTTTGGCAGTACAAGCTTGGATTTTCTCATCCCTACCTTAGGTAATAGGCTTCTGAAAATTTCATTTTGTGTTTGAGGCCCAGTTTTCATCTGGGTCATCTTGCTTTGACAATGGTAAACTTGGCTATCATGTTGCTTTTCTCTGACAGTGTGAAAATTAATGCCCATAAAAGTCTGTCTAAGGAAAAAAAATGAAGAAAAAAAAAGACAAGTTGATACAATTTGGTACTGGCTAAAAAAAGGGGGGGGATCAGGTTCCTTTGCTCCAGATATGATCACAGCTCTATTGATTAAGAAATCAAACATAAAGAGTCAGTGATAAAGGAGAATATCAGGCCCAGGGTTGATATGAAGGGTCCTTGCTGGTCTTTGAGCTTGCTTGTTTTCTTGCAGATATTATATTACCCAGATTACCGTATTTTCAGAGTATAAAACAGACATTTTTTTTCTCAAAAAAGAGGCTGAAAATCTAGGTGCATCTTATACTCTGATTACAGCATTTTTGCCCCCCCCCACCCCACCAGGAGCACTCTGCAAGCCCCCCCCTCCCAGGCTATTCATGCCTTTTAAAAAAATGGGCCCATTTTCACAAAAAACGGGAGGTTTTGGGGAGGTTTGCAGAGTGCAAAAACTCCCCCCCCCTTTTCGGAAAGCTCTTTAACTGATTGATGGAAATTAGATTGATCAAGTGATGTGCCAGCCAAAACAAAGTCTTAGGTGCTACAGATTGTCAGTGATTTCCCTCTCTCCCTACCTATCTACTGTATTTCTCTCTCTCTCCCCCCCTCTCTCTTCCCCTTTATCTACCTACCTACCTACTTACCTACCTACCTACTCTCTATCTCTCCCTACCTACCTATTAAATACATGTAGGAGTTATGGCTGGCTTTTGTAGGCAAAGGGGGAAATGAAAATCCTAGGTGTTTGGTTGAGCTAATCTTGTCCACCTTTATCTTGTTGCTTATCTGAGGTTTCTGTCTGACCCAGTCTTTCCAAATGGATTACACAATCTGCATTTCTAAAAGCTGGCCGCCTCAGTTTCTGCTTGGGGCAGGGAGACTGGTTGGTGGTTTCTGCCTCCCTTAAGGTTTTTCCACTCATTTCTGCTTTAGAGGAAATATTCTATCCTGCCTTTTAATATTCCCTAAAATATTTCATTCTCTAGGCAGAGCATGATTGCTGAGTTTCTACAGTAACCTGATCAGTTACCTAGTTTGGGTGACGAAACATCTGTAAGAAAACAAGCAAGCTCAGAGATCACCAAAGATCCCTCATTAAGAGACAGAACAGATGTATGTGTAGTATAGTAGTAAGCAATATTCTTGAACAATAAAACACATATGAACCAGGTTAAGCTTGGTAATGTAAGAGTAAAGGATAGGGAACCACAAATATACAAAAGAACATTCACCATTCCTTTCGGTATAGTGAATCAAATTGCTCTGTCAATTTAGAGACTCAAGATGTAATTTAAACAGATTTATGTCATGCCATTTTAAAAACTGGAAACCAGTCAAAACTGAATAGGGCATTTGCAAATTGTATTTATTTAAAAGTCTATAAAACCATAAATAAGATTAGATGACAGGTATTTTTCAGTTTAGGTTTATTATCAACCTTACTGTTTTAAAAATATGAATAGTTAAATGTTTCTTAAAACCAGTTTAAAAAGTATAGTTGACTAATTATGTGCCGTTAAGTTGCTTTTCACACTGCAGTGTATGCATAGATAGATTTTATATATAGTACGAGTACTATAGGACTAATAAAACTAATCTCATAGGCAAAATCTAATTTAATGACTTTTTGGTTTTATTATTTTTCCTATTATGACTTTTATGTATGACTACCATACTGCATCCTGCATTGCTGACCTTCCAGAAACCACAAGAGACAAGAGCAGAGAGTATTTGAGGAATAAATGGTTGCTGTTGAACCTTTTGGATTATGCTTATTTTGGTGGTTATTGAATGTTATGCTTTTAGAATATTTTTAAATCTTATGATGTAAACTGCCTGGAATCATCCTGCAACAGAAGTCCAATGTAACATGAACACAATCAATCAAGTGGCTAGCAATTTATTACAAATTATGGTATTTCAATGAAACTGTGCCATTTTATTTTGTTAAAATAGTAGGCCTCACATAAATTTTAGCTTAGTCTAAGTGAAGATAATGATTTGCATCCACAGATGTTTATGCTTAAACTGCTATCAGTTTTATAAATTTAGGACCTATAACAGCCTATAAAAATATTCTATAGACTTTCAAGGGTAGGCCATCTTAAATAGTGAATATACAAATAATTATGGAAGCACAATTCAGTTCTTACGAAAAGAATTGAGGGCAGTAATTTTCCCTGGGGAACAAGGAAACATTTTCCTTTGCTTTTTTTGGTTAGGTACAAACCTCTTTAAAAAGACTTCAAGTAGCATTTTGATCATTAAAAAACAAAGTGTGACCTATTTATTTCTTTGTTTTATTTCTTTGTTTCATTTCATTTCCATCTGTTTTATAGTCAGAATTGGCAAAATCTGGAGCATGATAAAGTGAATTGGCCATGCGCTTTTGATGAAAGTCAGAAAAAGGAAGCTTCACACATGGATGGTTTACTCACAAGATTAAACATTTTATGGGGACATCATCTGTTGTTGAAAATAAATCCAATTGCCATAGATTTCCAACTGTGTACAATAAGCCAACAGTGTGTCCTTGTTGAAGGGAAGAAACCAACTCATTAGCAAAGATATATGGGATGGATTCTATAAATGGCTTCCTATCTCTTTTCTCTCAGATTCTTTTGTTTTTCTAATACTTTGGAGAAATAAGATGACCTCAAACACAGTCTGGGATGTTGCCTCAGAGTCATCTTGGGAAGTGGTTACCTTTATCAAAATAGCAGGTGTATCTAGAGGGTCTTGGGTTTAGTATCTTCAAAGGCTGACATGGGAGGGAGGGGGAGGGGAGGAAACGATGGAATTTGGAATGCTGTAATTGTTTTCTTTCTGATTAAAAAAGCAGGACTTTTCTTTAGATTCTGTCTCATATTCCTTTTCAAATTAGGGACTGGCCCTCTGTGCCTTATTATCTGATATAGATAAAGCAGCCCTATCTCCAACTTCAAAGGAGTGAGTAGGGGAAAAAATCCTTTGGTACTGTCCATTTCAATTAATCACACCAAAAAAAAACACCTAAGTTTTTAAGTGAGTGGAAACATTTCTTCTTAAATATGAGAAGATTTCTTACAACTAAGCATTTTTCCTAAGATGCAAAGGCAGCACAAATGTTGAGGAGAAAGACTTTCTTATCTTTTTATGCACTTCTATTTTAACTTATCAGCAGTAACAAAAGAAAGGACTCGTTTCAGATTTATATTTGATTCCCTCCCAATAGAGTCTTATCCTTCTTTTGCCTTGAGAACAATAGAAAGTTGTAACACAGAGACCTGGAAAAAAAAATCTTTAAAATATCGTGTAGAGAATTTATCAAGCACTGTATTTTTCCCATTTTTATACCAGTTGAATTATGGGGCAAAAAAATATGCACTGGGTCAGTTATTCTTTGGACTGCCATTCAGCCTGCTAGCTGATCCATTCTTGTGGTCTTCAAGAGACAAATAATGTGATAAATATATTTCTCCTTGCACATATTTATGGAACCTTCATAAATTTCAAATCTAGCTTCTCTGGATTTCTTTGTGTTTATTGACTCTGCCATCACTGTTCCTGCATTTTGTGTTAGATATAACTGCATATATTTATTCAAGAGCATACATGCCTATATGAAAGTACACTCCAAATGCTGTTTAATTCATGTTTGGGACAACCTGGAAAAATTACTATACTGTAATTCTGTAGGGGCTTCCATTTCAAGGCTGCTTTTATGAAACAAAGAGGAGAGCCAGTCATGGGTTCTAGTATCTTGAACCTTCTTTTATCCATATTTCTAATGCTTTTCAAATGATATCATTGATTGCTGATTAATACTTCCAAATTCTTGATGAAGCTGTGTCTATATCTGAAGAATGGCAGAGATGGATTAGAGCAGGGGTGTCAAACTCATGTCATTACAGCATCATCACGTGATGTAGCATGACTTCCATCCCTTTGCTAAGCTAGGTGTGGGCATGACCAGTGCATGATGCACCTGTTGCAGGCCGTGAGTTTGACATCCCTGGATTAGAGGAAAACTTATTTATTTGTTTCAAAATACCATATTTTTTTGGACTATAAGACACACCTTTTTCCTCAAAAAAAGAGGGTGAAAATCTGGGAGCATCTTATAAATTGAATACAACATTTTTGGCCTCCTGAAACTCTGCCCCGTGCATCCCATTTTTTGCAAAAATTGATGCGCAGAGGGTTTGGGAGGCCTATAGAGTGCTCCTGGGGGCTGGGGAGGGCAAAAATAAGTGAAAATGGGCCCATTTTCCACAAAAATGGGAGTGTCTTTGCCTTCTCCAGCCACCAGAAGCACTCTGCAGGCCTCCCAAACCCTCTGCATGTCCCGTTTTTCATGCAGAGAGTTTGGGAGGCCTTCAGAGTGCTCCTGGGGGCCAGGGAAGGCAAATTTACCTCTTCAAAATCTTGGTGTGTCTTATTCCAGTGCATCTTGTAGTCCGAAAAATACTAAAATTATATCATTATGAATTGGGATTCCCCATGATGCCAGTTCTTTACATTGTAGTTTATTCAACCAGCTCATGAATTCAAGAAGTCCAAATATGAAACGGTGATGAACAGCCAATCAATTCAATTTATGAAACTAATATTTGAGACCTAATGCAATATGGATAAATAATAAAGAGATGGCAATTGTAGAGGAACATGATACAAAGAACATTTAAAGTTACCATATGCAACAATCCAATAAGTAGCAGATAATGCTATGATAATTTAGCACCTTAGTCAATTGATTGAGACAAAAGCAGGTCAAAAAATAGAACATTAATATGAAAAATATATGTTGTTCAGAGTGTGGCAAGAAAAATAGAGGTGATCTACTTTGCATACTGTTCAGCTGCTGGATAAAGTAGAAAGAGAAATACAAAAAAAAAAAAAATCCCATAGCAAAGACAATCAGAATGTCAGAAGCTTCTTGCCACTGTAAGGAGGAAGAGAAGATTAAGCTGTCACATTTCCTTATTCATGCCCACATGGGCCTAGTGAGAATCTATTTTGCACAAGCACCTCTTCACTTGGGAATGGAGAACAAAATAGAGATAATATTTCTGAGTTGAAGTGGTAGGAAAAATAACTTTTTACTTAATCATTTATGTAGAACCGTGGTTCTTGAAAGTCAGCATTAGATGGGTCTTCCAGGATCTGGAGTGAAGGAAGGTAAGGGGATTCTAAGAAAAATCAAATGAGTCATTACACAACGTGTGCCTATTGCTCTGCCTAACAAAAGGAATAAGCTCATAATGGTGGCAGGAAAGGTCATAAAAAAAGCCAAAATTCACTGAACAATTGTCTCTCTTAGGAACAGAGATTTTGGGCTTAATTGTGGTTGTAAGTTGAGGACTACCTGTAAATATAGAAATAAATAGCATAAAGAGCTTTTTTTTTGTTAAAATGTTTTTATTTTCCATTTTTCATTTTCATACAGTCACATATATACTGTGCATAACCAGGGCCATACAACATTAAACAATAATCACAGCAGTTCCTCTTGTCAACAATACCCCCAGAAATATAAATAAAATAAAACTCAAACTCAAACTCAAATAGAAACCCAATATACCTCTTCCGCTCTCCATACACCTCATTCTTCCGCCCCCTCCAACTTACTATCTTCCCTCCATCATTCCCCTCTACCCTACTTCCCCTCCCCCTCTACCACTCCTCTCTCCCAGTCCATTCCCTCCCTTCCTTCTCACCCTCCCTCCCTCCCATCCTCTCTCCCGCCCTCTCTACCCCTCTTCCTTCTACCCCACTCCTCCTCCCCTTGGTGTATTTCTACTATATGTCAATGTATTCAGCTTGTCCTATTTTTACGGAGAAATTAAAGAGAAACAGTATACATGTGAAATCGCATTACGTTGAAATCTAACTCATAGTATATGTCCCCCCCTACCCTACCCTCCCCCCTAACACCCCACCTCCCTCCCCCCGACTTCCCAGAGCCCGTACACGGTATAGATTTTTAACAAACACAGTTAAGTTAAGAGCTTTTTCTTTATGCTGGTTTACTTCTTCACTATTGATCCGTTCAAACAATTTAAATGGCTATATCTATTATTTCCTATCTGTTATTGCCATAAAACACGTTGATGTTATTCATTTTATAAATAGGTTGAAAGACACAGAGAGAAAGGGGGCGTTAAGATCACCTAAGGAGATTCTTAGTTATGAATAGATAGCTCATCTGTTTCTTTTAAACATGAATAGATTCCTTTTGATATTCATTTGGAAGACAACTCTAGAAAGCAACAAAGATCCATAAATGTCTATGGAGATTCTCAGTCATCCAGGTCATGGTTGTCCCAAATGTGCTTTTTCAAGAGGCAGTTGGGCTTTCTGGTTTTTCTTTGATTTTCATTCAAGAAACTTCTTCAGCTCTAAAAAGCTGAGAGATGAAGAAGCTTCTTGGATGAGAAGCAAAACATCTTCAAAGAAAAACCAGAAAGTCCAGTTGCCTCTTGAAAAAGCACCTTTGGGACAATGATCCATACATTCTTCCTGGCTGGCTTTAAATTTTGCTAAAAAATTTCCTCATTTTCCTTAAATCTCTACAGTGAACAAAATTGGATGCTGTTTTATCCATCCTGAAGGGGTTACATGAAAATACTTATTTCCTAAGTGAGGCATTTATTTAGGGCCAACTGTTTGGATCTCAGATCATGTGTCTAAATTAAAAAAGAGGAACAATTCCAAGAAATTTGTGGTGTTGAACCCTTATTTTAGAGCAGTGATGGCTAACCTTTTTGTTGTCACATGCCGTAAGCATATGCCTGCCCCTGCCCTCATAATGCAATGCCCATGACATTAACTTTCTTCAGCTATTTTGGACAAATTTCGAGCAAATTTCGCTCTTTCGCGCAGTTTTTTATAATTTTAAAATTGTATGGGGAGTGCTTGGTATGACTGTGGTTGATTGAATGTACCCACTTTTATTGATGATATTGCTGTTCCCTTGTTTTTAACCTGTTTGTGGGGATTGACTGAGTGTATGTGTGTGTATGTGTGGGTAGGCTGGGATCACGGCTGGGTACCTCCTGCACTGAGTGCTTTGCAGAAGTGTCAGGGTGGCCTAGGCCTAATCCCATCCTCTGATGTTTGTGTCGAAGGGTCTGCCAGTGAACCTGGTGACCAGGGGGGAGGGGGGAGGGACCATAGATGCGGGAGTGGGCCGGAACATTAGGGTCATAATGGGGAGGGGCAGATATGGAGGGAACTTTAGGGCGAGCCATTACCGGGAAGGAGGGTTCCCTATGTCACAGAGATCCCTCCTTCCAGCCCTATTAGTTCCACTCCAAGGCCATATGGCGTGAGTAGTCAGGACCCTGGTCTCAGGCTGTTGTTGCTAAATACCAGGTCTGTGGTTCACAAGGCTCCCCTCGTCCAGGACCTAATTTTAGACGAGAGGGCAGACCTGGCATGTATTACTGAAACCTGGCTGGGCCCAGAGGGAGGAGTCCCCCTCACTGAAATGTGCCCAGAGGGTTTTCAGGTGCTTCATCAACCGCGACCCCAGCGAAGGGGTGGAGGAGTGGCCATTGTTATCTGGAAGTCCTTAGTTCCTCGTAGGATCCCTGCTCCGGAGTTTGTCGGATGTGAGTCCTTGCTGGTGAAGTTGGACCTTGTGGGTCAAGTGGGCTTGTTGTTAACGTACCTGCCTCCCAACAGCGTGACAACAGCTCTCCCCTCATTTCTCGAGTCAGTAGCCGAGCTGGCAGTTGAGTTCCCCAGGCTTATGATACTGGGGGACTTTAATTTGCCATCGCTCGGTGAAAACTCTGATGGGGTGCAGGAGTTCATGGCTTCCATGACAGCCATGGGCTTGACCCAAGTAATCCGGGGCCCAACCCATTCAGCGGGTCACATGCTCGACCTCGTATTCCTCTCGGAGCAGTGGATTTGTGATCTTGGTCTGAGGGGTAACGACATCATACCCCTGTCGTGGTCAGACCACTGCCTACTGAGGCTCGACTTCCAGAGACCAAACCCCCACTGTAGGGAGGAGGAACCGACCAGGTGGTTCCGCCCCAGGCGACTTATGGAACCGTTAAGGTTCCAGATGGAGCTTGGGGTCATTCCTGATACTTTCGCCCACAGTCCGGTAGAGACTCTGGTTGCTGCTTGGCACTCGGCAGCATCGGAGGCCCTCGACCGGATTGCGCCACTACGGCCCCTCCGAGGCGGCGGATCCCGGAGACCTCCTTGGTTCACCGAGGAACTCCGGGAGATGAAGCGCCGGAGGAGATGCCTAGAGCACCGATGGAGGTCCGATAAGTCCGAATCGAACCGAGCAATGGTAACCACCAGCACCAAGGAATACACCAGGGCACTTAGGGCAGCGAAAAGATCTCACATAGCCACCTTGGTTGCGTCCGCTGAGTCCCACCCAGCCGCCCTGTTTAGGATAACCCGCTCCCTACTAAATAAGAGGGAAGCAGGGGAACCCTTGCAGGGCAGAGCTGAGGATTATGCCCAATTCTTAGCGGACAAAATTGCTCGGTTTCGGTCGGACTTGGACTCCATCCCTGCAGTTCCAGCCGAGGCACAAGAGGATCAAGTAGACCATCTCTGGGTTGAGTTTCAGGATGTTACCCCCGGGGATGTGGACAAGGCCATGAGGGCTGTAAGTGCCTTCACCTGTGTACTGGACCCGTGTCCCTCATGGCTGGTTACTAACAGCAGTGAGGTGACACGAGGCTGGATCCAGGCGGTTGTTACCGCCTCTCTTCGGGAGGGGAACTTCCCCGCCGCACTGAAAGCGGCGGTGGTGAGACCCCTCCTAAAGAAGCCATCTTTGGATCCAGCTGTTCTTAATAACTATCGCCCAGTCTCCAACCTTCCCTTCCTTGGGAAGGTTGTTGAGAAGGTGGTGGCCTTCCAGCTCCAGCGGTCCTTGGAGGAAGCAAGCTATCTCGACCCCTTCCAGTCAGGCTTCAGACCCGGTTACAGCACAGAAACCGCTTTGGTCGCATTGACCGATGATCTTTGGAGAGCCAGAGATGGAGGACATTCCTCCATCCTGGTTCTCCTTGACCTCTCAGCGGCTTTCGATACCATCGACCATGGTATCCTTCTGCGACGACTGCGGGAGGTGGGAGTGGGAGGCACCGTGTTGCGGTGGTTCTCCTCCTACCTCTCGGACAGGTCGCAGTCGGTGTTAGTGGGGGGGCAGAGATCGTCCCCTAGGCCCCTAACATATGGGGTGCCTCAGGGTTCGGTCTTATCCCCCCTACTATTCAACATCTACATGAAACCGCTGGGAGAGATCATCCGCAGGCACGGGATAAGATACCATCAATATGCGGACGATACCCAGTTGTATCTGTCCGCCCCGTGCCAACTCAATGAAGCGGCAGACGTGATGAACCGAGGCCTTGAGGCCGTTATGGACTGGATGAGGGCTAACAAGCTTGTACTCAACCCAGAAAAGACCGAGTGGCTGTTGTGCTTCCCTCCCAAAGATTCGACCAATATTCCATCACTCAGGCTGGGGGGTCAAATTTTACACCCCTCAGAGAGGGTTCGCAACTTGGGAGTCCTCCTGGATCCACAGCTATCTTTTGACCACCACCTGACGGCTGTGACCAGGGGGGCATTCGCCCAGGTTCGCCTGGTGCGCCAGTTGCAACCCTACCTGAATCGGGAGGCTCTCACAACAGTCACTCGGGCCCTTGTGACCTCTAGGCTGGAATACTGCAATGTGCTCTACATGGGGCTGCCCTTGAAGAGCATCCGGCGACTTCAGCTAGTCCAGAACGCGGCCGCGCGAGTGATTGTGGGTGCACCTCGGTTCACCCACATAACACCTATCCTCCGCGAGCTGCGCTGGCTACCTGTCGATCTCCGGATGCGCTTCAAGGTGCTACTAGTCACCCATAAAGCCCTGCATGGTAGTGGATCTGCGTACTTGAGAGACCGCCTTCTGCCAATTACCTCCCTGCGACCAATTAGATCTCATAGATTGGGCCTCCTCCAAATTCCATCGGCCAGCCAGTGCCGGCTGGCAACTACAAGGAGGAGGGCCTTCTCAGTAGTAGCCCCGACCCTTTGGAACGAGCTCCCCGTGGAGATTCGTACCCTCACCACCGTCCAGGCCTTCCGCACAGCCCTTAAGAACTGGCTAGCCCGTCAGGCCTGGGGACAAAGATAGCCGCCCCTCCCGAATGATGAATGAATGTTGCTTATTATTTTTTACTATATGTGTCTACGTCATTCTTTGTATTCCCCTCCCTGATTTTATGTGAGCCGCCCTGAGTCCCCTCAGGGAAAAGGGCGGCCTACAAATGTTAATAAACATTCAAACATTCAAACATTCAATCTGCCTTCGCTCGGTGGCCACTCTGATGGGGCACAGGAGTTCATGGCTTCCATGACAGCCATGGGCTTGACTCAAGTAATTCGGGGCCCGACTCACTTAGCGGGTCACACGCTCAACCTCGTATTTCTCTCGGAGCAGTGGAGTTGTGATCTTGGTTTGAGGGGTAGTGAGATCTTGCCCCTGTCATGGTCGGACCACTTCCTACTGAGGCTCGACTTTCGGAGGCCAATTCCCCACTGTAGGGAGGAGGAACCGATTAGGTGGTTCCACCACAGGCGCCTTATGGATCCTCAGGTTTTCAGACGGCGCTTGGTGTTGTGCCTGATACTCTCGCCCACAGTCCGGCGGAGACCTTAGTTGCTGCTTGGAACTCAGCAGCATTGGAGGCTCTCCACTGGATTGTGCCTTTACGGCCGATCTGAGGCAGTGGATCCAGGAGGGCCCCTTGGTTTACTGACGCCTAGAGCGCTGCTGGAGGTCCAGTAAATCTGAGTCAGACCGAGAACTGTTAAAAGCCTGCATCAGAGCTTACCTTCTGGCAATCCGGACTGCTAAGAACACATATATTGCCGCTCTGATTGCGTCCGCCGAGTCGCGCCCAGCCGCCTTGTTCAGGATAACCCGCTCCCTCCTGAATGAGAGGGACACAGGCAATCCTTTACGAGGTAGAGCTGAGGAGTTTGTCCAATTCCTCGCGGACAAAATTGCTCGGCTTCGGACAGACCTGGACTCCAATTGCGCAGAGCCAGCCGAGGTACCGGGGGAGGGTCTTGAGTGACATCTTTGGATTGATTTTCAACTTGTTACTCCTGAGGAAGTGGACAAGGCCATGGGAGCAGTGAGCGCCTCCATGTGTGCACTGGACCCGTGCCCATCCTGGCTGGTCGCGAACAGCAAGGAGGTGACACGGGGCTGGATCCAGGCGATAGTTAACGCCTCCCTTTGGGAAGGCTTCTTTCCCCCTCTATTAAAGACAGCGGTGGTGAGACCCCTCCTGAAGAAGCCATCTCTAGATCCAGCCATATTAAATAACTACCATCCAGTCTCCAACCTCCCCTTTGTTGGGAAGGTTGTTGAGAAAGTGGTGGCCTCTCAGCTCCGGCGGTCCTTGGATGAAACCGATTATCTAGATCCCTTTCAGTCCGGATTCAGGCCTGGCTACAGCATGGAAACTGCTTTGGTTGCACTGACCGATGATTTCTGGAGAGCCAGGGATGGAGGTCATGCCTCCGTCCTAGTGCTTCTTGACCTCTCAGCAGCCTTCGATACATGCACCTATCCTCCGCGAGCTGCACTGGCTGCCTATTGGTCTCTGGATACGCTTCAAGGTGCTAGTCGTCACTTATAAAGCCCTTCATGGTATTGGACCTGGGTACTTGAGAGACCGCCTGCTGCCAATTACCTCCCAAAGATCCATGAGATCCCACAGATTAGGCCTCCTCCGGATTCCATCTACAGGCCAATGTCGATTGGCGACCACCCGGAGGAGGGCCTTCTCTGTGGCTGCTCCGGCCCTCTGGAACGAACTCCCCGCGGAGATTTGGACCCTCACCTCCCTTCAGGTTTTCTGTAAAGCCGTTAAAACCTGGTGGTTCCGGCAGGCCTGGGGTTGATGAGTTCCCTTCCCCGCTCGAATTGTGTGACCGTTGATTGTTTTTAAACTTTTCTCTGTATTTTGTTTGTTGTGTTACCTTGTGTGTACTACCCCCTCCCCCCCCGGGTTTGTTAGCCGCCCTGAGTCCCTCCGGGAATAGGGCAGCAAATAAATGCAATAAATCTTTAACCTAACCTTTAACCATGAGACACCCACTGCCCCCACCCCCTGCACATACATGCATGACACCCCCTGCTCTCCCCCACCCCCTGCGCATGTGCATGCAACCCCCCATGCCCCATTTTGGACCTAGTAGGCTTCCCTGCAGCTCTTGGGAGCAAAATTGGTCTGTGGGGGATGGACCACACCCTATTTTGAGCCTAGTAGGTCTCCCTGCAGCATCCTGGAAGCAAAAATGGGCCACAGGGGGAGCGCCATACCCCATGCACTCCCACACATCCTGCATATGCGTGTGTGACCCGCATGCGTGCACTCGCTACCCCCTCATCCCCTGTGCAGGTGCGCATGTCTCTTGTATGTTCCCCTGTGCATGTGTGGCAGAGACCCGAAAATCAACTGGTAGGAGGGAGGTGCGCGCACATGCCCGGTGGATCTGAGCTGGGGTGATGGCTTGTGTGCCTGCAGAGTGGGCTGTGTGTGGCACCTGTGACACACGTGCCATAGGCTCACCATCGTGGTTCTGGAAGTTTAGTTTGCCATTGGTCTACTGCATAAAGAGCAAATGACAGATTTGCTATCATTTTGCTTTTGAACTAGGCACATCAGATTGTCAGGGGGGGAAAAAGTATTTTTGGAACAGAGGTGATCAGAGGAAATTGCTTCCTCTGCAGTATGTTATATTCTGTTATAATGTATTCAGTGCTTCTGCCATTGTGTAGGCAAAAAAGTATAGAAGGGAAACCTTAATACAAATACCGAAAGCCTTTAATAAAGTAATTTGTTATGAAGGAAGAACAATAGATACAGTAATTCTAATTTGTTTAAAATGATCCAACAAAATTGTTTATTCTCGAAGAAGTAAAAAAAATTAAGTCCTTGTTTTGTCTTTTTTCTTTCGCTGTCTCTTAAAACAGCATCATCACAATTCAACTATCACACTCGATGTAATTAGGAGGAGGAGGAGGAGATGGTCCATGGTTCGGAACTGAAATGATTCCATTTGTCAAAAGCACTATTTAATAAACTTGTTATTTCAGCCGAGCTTGAATTAGACTGGAGGAGAAGTAGGTTGATGGAAAGGGAGTTTTTAATGAAAATTTTGTGTCCTTGAATATCTCCACTTTAAGTCAAATCATGTTCATTCCTATAGTCTGCTAAGATGAGTTGTAGAGGACACCGAAGAATGAAGCAAATCCTTTCTGTCTCCTCTTCTAATTTATACCTTGCTTATAAGAATAGAACATAGAATAAAAGAACTGGAAGGGGCCTTATGTGTCTTCTAGTCCAATCCCCTGTTCAAGCAGGAGAACCTACATCTGTGATAGCGAGTCTATGGCATGCGTGCCACAAGTGGCGCACGGAGCCATATCTGCTGGCGTGCTAGCCATCAGCCCCAGCATGTATGCGCGCTCTGGACAGCTGATGTTTCCCCACCAGAGGGCTGGGGGAGGCTGTTTTTACCCTCCCCAGCCTTAGGAAAGCCTCCAGAGCCTGGGGAGGGTGAAAAACAGGCCCAATGGGCCTATCGGAAGTTCATTGGCCTCCCCAGACTCCGGACGCTTTTCTGGAGCCTGAGGAGGGTGAAAACACCACCCCCCTGCAGAAATACCAAGCTCAAGTTGGAGGCGAGCAGTGCAGTGCTTTGGGGGGAGGTTGTGTGTGCATGTGGGGGGTGCTTTGCATGATGGGTGCTGGCACACACACATGATATGCACAGACTCATGTTTTTGCCCCCCAACAACAAAAATGTTAGCCATCACTGCCCTACATCATTCCAGACCGATAGCAGACCGATGGCAGTCCAGTCTCCTTTAGAAAACCTCCAGTAACTGAGTACCCACAATTTCTGGAGGCAAGTCACTCCACTGATCAATTGCTCTCACTACCAGGGAATGTTTCCTTAGTTCTATGTTGAATCTCTCTTTGATAAGTTTCCATCCATTACTTCTTGTCTTGCTCTCAGAGGCTTTGGAGAATAAGTTGTCCCTCTCTTCTTTGTGACAACCTCTGAAATATAGGAAGACTGCTACTCTGTCACCTCGTTCTTCTCTTCATTACACTAGACATCCTAGTTGCCTCAATTGTTCATTATATAGTTTAGCTCCCAGACCTTCTATCATTTTGTTGCTCTTCTCTGCACTTTTTAAAGGGACTTAACAATTTTTTTGCATCAAGATATCATCAGAATTGGATACAGTTTTCCAAGTTTGGTCTCATCTGGGCAGTATAGAGTGGTACTATCACTTTATATGATCTTAAAACTATCTTCTATTGGAGCAACCCAGGACTGCATTAGCTTTTATTGGCAGCTGCAGCACACTGCTGGTTCATACTTAAGCAGTGGAAACCTAGATTCGTCTAACAATTGCTACTATTGACCTAGGTACTGTCTGTTCTGTATCTGTGCATTTCCTTTTTTCTTGCCAATGTGTAGGAACTTACTTTTCTCATCCCTGAATTGCACTTTGTTCAATAGGTCCCAATGCTCAAGCCTTTCAAAGTCTTTCTGAATCCTGAGCCTATCATCTAAAGTGTTACCCTTTGCCCCCAACTTGGTGTTATCTGCAAATGGATTTCCCTTTTAGTACTGGGCTTAAGACAGGACCTTGTGGTACTCCACTGCATGCTTCCCTCCATGTAGATGTAGTTACATTGAGGACTACCCACTGAGTACAGTTGGTTAGTCAATTGTAACTCCAACTGGTGATGGTACTCTCTATCCCACATTGTTCTACCTTATCAATAAGTAACCTATCACCTACATTGTCAAATGCCTTACTAAAGTCTAAGTAAATCATGTCCACAACATTTCCTTTATTTTTTTCCTTATTCCATTTTTCTTATCCAATGTGTTTTTTAGGGAAGCATAGTGGTCCAATCTGAAGATCCAGAATTCCTAAACGAAGAAATAACTCAAGCTATAGATAGAATTGTTCTTCAATTTCTCCCTTGGAAGATATACCTTTCCTAAGGAAATAGGGACAGTGGAATTGTTTGTATGGTAGAGTGAGTATATGAGCAAGAAGATGTAGAATACCGCTATCCGGATACAGGGAGAACTATTTAAATTATCTTGGATGGAAATGGTAGAGATGAAATGCTTTGCTACTCTGCTACCACTGCTGCCTTAAGTGATCAGCCAAGGAATGCTTTGAAAAGTGAATTTTCCTATTTCACTTTGTGAAGTTCCCCAAAGGAAATAAGTTGAGCTAGAATATCATATCCAAGAAATGAATTCAAGAAAGAGAGTAGAATACACCAAAGCCAAGAGGATCATGGATAAAAAAAAATCTAAGCTCCTTCATGAAGCTCTATATTACCATTTCTATTCAGTAGTTACTAGAGAGCACACTGAGGAAGGTAATCCAGAACTGATGTCTTCTTATATGGGGTAGCTGCAAGACGAATGGATGAAAAGAAAAGCTCCAGCTTGGCCAAGTAGTTAAGATACCAGCTAGAAGCCAGGAGACTGTGAATTCTTGTTTCTAGTTTTCTAGCTGTGAACATGAGATTCCAGAGATTCCAATATTTTGTCTTTCTTAATAGTGTCACTGTATATATTCCTAATGTTAAAATAAGGGAGGGGACCATGTTTCCTTTGTTTAGCAGTAAATTTGGCTCAATTATAATATTGACCTAGTGCAACTTTTGCTGAAATAACGTTTATCTTGTTTTTTGTATAAGCTATATGAACAATATCCTAAAATTGCTTTGTGGGAATGTATCTAGAGCCTCACAAGAAGCTGCTGCCTTATCTTAGGAATAATGAATCTGGCAAGAATGATGTCAGGCTCCAAGAACCAAGAATAACATGTGGAGTTGCTTCTGAGTACTTCATTTATTGTTGTTTCTCTACAGACAGAATCTTGCCAGACTAAAGGAACTATCAAACTATAGAATGCTCTGTGAACTGTAGGGAGAAACCATCTTTGCCTTCTTTCTGCCTCCCAGACATTCCAAGCTCTACTGCTCTTTGTCGTCTAGTGAGGCAGTCCCTCCCTCCTAAGACTCCAGACGACATTCCTCCATAACTGCCTTCTGAACTTGAGATCAATGGCCATGCAGACCTAAACATGCAAAAGACACAAGGTTAGGGAAACTGCCTTAGCAGTAACACACATCATTTGCTGCCTTTAGAAAATGCTTGCTAAATATTTAAATAGTCAGGAAAGATGCAGGTATTGACCTAGCTGATCTTTCTTATAAAGTTGCCAGGGGTGAAATGCTACTGGGTCACCTGAACCGGTAGTAAACTGGTTAGGGCAATGATCAGCTGCGATGCACAATTTATATTGGCTAGAATCATCTGATTTCCTGCTTTCTAGCTAATCTAAATTGCATGGCACAGTGGATTCCGCCGCCCTGCTCACTGTTCTATTTACCTTTGCAGACTCGGAAGGCTTCAAGGTGTTCCTTTTTTACTGCTGCGCAGGCATGCCTTAGGCACGCATGTGCACGAAGGACGTGCTCCGTAGCAGATTCACCGAACCAGTATCAAACTTCAGTAGATTTCACCGCTGATAGTTGCCCTGTATATTTCAGATCACCTTTTTCAATTCTAGTTAAAACTCTGGCAAAAATGGAGTTAACTAAGCAAACCAGCTCCAGAATCAGACTCTCAGATACATGACTGCTTTGTTCCAGTAGACTTTGTATTAATTTAAATATCCTGGACAGAATTCATGCCACTGCAGACCATAATGGCTACTGAGGAGCTCCTTCAGCCAATCCCGTGCCAACAAATGAGTCTGAAAGTCTATGAAGGAAGCATCAAAAAGGGCTCTGTGGTAGAACAGGACACAACTCATTGGATGTAATATTATCTTTAACAGACACCGAGCAGTTAAATTTAGACTCTGTGGAGAAACTGATGTGCTGACACTTGTTCTTTTCAGCCATGGTCTGATTTTCTTTGCAAGTCTGGCAGGAGTCCTTGCCAGGGAGGTGTAGCCAAAAACTCTGAGAGGCTTAAAGTCATGTTTTCTCGATTTTGCATTAGACACGATGTCTGATGCAAAACTGGATGGGTTAAGCAATTTGAATGTCAAAGTCAAAAGGACAGATCCAGCACACCAGAATTAATTCCTACTTTGTTCTTTCACAGAATTTCCATGTAAAAGAAACTATTTGGCTGATTCATCCTAATATAATGTAGTCTGCAAAAAAAAAAAAACATTTCAGGCAAAGCAAAGCACTCAATTAGTACTGATTAGTAGCAACTCAGATGACACTGAGAAACATGAATATGAGTGGTGAGCCCACAAACATTCTTCCTCACTGAGTATCCATTGTGCTAAGCTGCTGAGCTGGCTCTAAGAAAGTTTCTGATTGCAACAAATTTCTCCCCAAAACCTCAAAAATTCCAGAGCATTGGGATTTAAATATGAGCCCTTTATGCAGATATGAGTGATGAAACACACTACCTGCCTATAGGAAGTTGGCACCCACTCCTCTCCTAGAAAAATGAAATATTAAAAGGACAAAATATTTCCCCTAAAAGGGAAGCAGAAACTCAGTCCCCCACCTTTGTCAATGGGCCATTAAGGCCTGAGCCAGTTTATTCTGCATAACAAAGATCTACTTCCTTCAGGCAGAGCCATAGTAGGAATCCCAAAGCCCTTTCATTACATCATCACCCAGCAACAGCTCAACCAAGCTTGGGACTCAAAAGACAGACAGCCTGCAAAGTTAGCTAAGACCCCTGCCCCCTGGGAGTCTGATCACCAATACATTTCTTACACAGGAACAGGAAGCTCCAAGGCGGGGCCCAAGCGAGGGTGTAAAACTCAGGGTCTCTCAGTACTTCTTCCCTTTTTTCTTCAAGTGGTCTCCTTTCTCCCCCAGGACCTTAAACCATGTGATCCTGTCTACCATTAAAAACCATCTTTCCAAGCAGCCTCCGTGTTTCCAGTGTCTTTCTCCCCATTTTGAACTGAACCCAGAAGGACATTTCTTCCAACATGCCAAAAGGGTAGGATGACCATGCCATAGAGATTGTTCTTTCTCTTTGCAACATGTAGTATTACTTGTCAAACGTGGCTCGCTCTATGAATAACAGAACAACAGAATTGGAAGGGACTTGCAAGTCTTCTAGCCCAACCACCTGTTCAAGCAGAAGTCTCGATATATTTCAGACAAATGGCTGTCCAATCTCTTCTGGAAACCCCTCAGTGATGGAACACCCAGATCTTCTGGAGGCAAGCAGAAAAACAACAACAACAACAACAACAGCAACAACAACACCCTGGTTCCCTTTCTCACCAGATGCCCTGGTGTCTAGACTTCATTCTGGATCAGTTGCATAATGTACGACAGAGACATGCAAGGTCAATTGACTTGAAAACAGAAGGAGACTTGCATGCTGGTTTCCAAGGTGGAAGAGCTAGGACCCAGGAGGCATTGAAGATGTTTGAAGAGAACGCTTTATGTATCTGTAAGGATGTAAAGGTCTCTCCTGGAATACAGTGGGAAATGGGGATATGTAAAGAACTCTGGTAAGTGACACAGTGGCTCAGTGGCTAAAATGCTGAGCATGTCGATCAGAAAGGTTGAAAGTTTGGTGGTTCAAATCCCTAGTGCTGCATAACGGAGTCAGCTCCCATTACTCGTTCCAGCTTCTGCCAACCTAGCAGTTCGAAAGCATGTAACAATGCAAGTGGAAAAACAGGAACCACCTTTGGTGGGAAGGTAACAGTGTTCCATGCTCCTTTGGCGTTTAGTCCTGCCGGCCATGTGATCACAGAGACGTCTTCGGACAGCGCTGGCTCTTTGGCTTTGAAATGGGGATGAGCACTGCCCCCTAGAGTCAGGAATGACTAGCACATGTGTGTGAGGGGAACCTTTATGTTTACCTTTAAAGAACTCTGATAAAAACAATAAAGGATACAAAGCAACTAACCAACCAGCACATAAATAAACAAATACTTCAAAGAGGCTGCATGTTAATTAATCCACTATAAAAGGAACTGGGAAATTTCTCTTGCAGCTCCCAAGTTTCTCTAAACATGCCTTTCAGATCCCTTCCTGAAATCCACATCATTCTTGTATTGTGGTTCATTCATTACTTCCTGTATCTCAGTAAGCCTTAATGTCATTTATATTTAATTCCCTTCTATTGAGCATTTCCTCAAGGACCTTAAGACAATGGCAGCTTCTCTTCTATTCCTGATTTCTAGCTTCACAAGCAGCCCTTTGAGCCAGAATAAGCTGAAAGGGAGTGATCATTTTAAAAAAAACAACAAAACATTGATTTATTTGGACATAGCATTCCCAACTTAGGTCTTATGGGGCTACCATTACCTTAAGTAAACTTTCAGTTCTGGAGTTGCAATTGCTAGAGGTCAGCATTTCACTCTAATTCCGTAGAGGGTGACTTCATGTCTTGAAGCTTTAGCTTCTATTTTAATTCTATAAACAGAAAGATATAGGATTCCTATCACCTGAACTTGCTTTTCTGCCATCATCCATCTCTTCATCTCTTCGTCCTTTTCTTTAGATATCTGGCCTTTTTGTAAGGCTTAAGGAGAAAGTTTTTCAAAGGCTGCCCAGCCATCATCCATTCTAAAGAATAAGAATATTCCAGGAGCATTGATTGTTTACATAATCCGTCCTATATGATCATTAGGACAGAGACAGCAAGTTGGCAAACTGGGGACATTCAGGCAACTGGATTAACTTGCCTTCTTCCAATTCATCAGGAATCGTCAAAGTACGGCAGCATCATTTGGCCAGTGAGCGGTGCTGTGGTTGCAGCTTTAATGTATGAGTTAAGGAAAGCAATTTCAGGATTTTCCGCTGGTGGAATGGATTTTCTGCAATCACTCTTGTTAACATAGGATGAGCTGAGGCTAGAGCTGGGGAAAGGGGTGAGTTTTGAAGATGGTCAGATCCTTGGGTTTAGTTGACCTCAGAATAATTTAGCTAGGGACTTTCTGCCTCTCTTGCTTTATCATAAGCTCCTATTCACATTGTAGATGAGTTTGCTGCAGAGTCCCCATTTGCTCATGTTTTTTTCTCTTCTTCCTTCCTTCCTTCCCTCCCTCTTGCTCTCTCCCTTCTTTCATTCTTTCTCTTTTCCTCTCCCTACTTATTCTCTCTCTGCTTCCTCCCCTCCATTTCCCTCTCTCCCTCCTTTGGTTCTCCCTCTCCTTCTCTCTCTCTCTCTCTCCCTCTCCCTCTCCCTCTTTTACTGGGTCTTTCTTGCTCAGCAAGACAATGTGGAGGAACAGTCAGGGGAAAATAAGGATTTCTCTTTCTTCTGTCTCCCTTGTTAGAAGACTGCTAATTTCCTACAAAAGTATAAAGCCCTTCTCCTTTTCTTTTCCTCCAGCAAAAGAACAGAATGCTCAAAGATGCAGGCATCTTGCTGAAGTATTAACGTTCTTAATAAACTTCCCTTCCCTTCTTTTGGATCTTAAATGGATCTTTAGATACATTTAACTGGCTTATATCTACTGAGACGAGACACCATGAATGAATGGAAGGAATCTGATTAGAACTATTTCACAAAGAACTGGGCTTCCAACCAATTGTGATAATTTCTTCCTCATGCCTAAGAGGAGAAACATTTCAACAAGAAGAGACTTCTCAAAATATGTGGGGACATGCTATATAAATGGTTCAAACCATAGCAAACAATGTAGCATTGTATCATGACTTCAGTGACAGATAGCTGGGTTTAAACTGTAATTTAAGAGAAAGATATGTAGAGTAAATTGTATGCTTCTCTCATTACCTACCATAATTTACAAGGGTAGTGTCATGATATAATAGAAGATATTGTCATGTATATATATGTTTTTGAAGAACAGGTATGATAATTACAGAATCAAGTTAAAAAAAAGTGTAACAATGATTTAGGTGAAAATGAATTCAACAAGCAACTTTGATTGAAAAATCATGCACCGTCTGGCCACTAGAGGGAAGCAAAAGATAACAAAAGCAAACTAAAATCCTGCTCTCTCCTCCCCCCCCCCCCAAGTTTAAATGCCACTTTCGTAAAATTGTCTATTAGTGTCAAACTGCTGCAGATTAAATTGAACCTGCTTTGCCTTTCATAATTTTGAAATTCAAAAGACCAATTTCTGAGCGTAATTGAAAAACACATTTCAGGATTATTCGCTGAATCAATAGTTCCAGCGAGAGTTCATATTAATCTATATACTGTTCAACACGATAACAAGAGGAAAGTAATGTTTACTCAATATTCCAACCTTCCTATTGCAGAAATTAGCAGGGCGGGTCCAGAGCCATTAGTGAGCCTTTGGCATCAAGCAGAGACAAGAGAATAGGGTGGTAATAGGGGGCTTCGAATGTTTGATTTACTTACACGGCCCTACCTTCTAGTTAATGCTCAATCTTAAAACTCCTGGGTTATGGACGAATCTCTCTGCCAGCGTTAATATGGGGAAAAAATACTGCTAAGTCATGTAGGATAGAGCTCATATATATTAATAAGGAGAGAGAAAACAAAAGGATTGTGGAGAGAGAAATGGAACATAAGGCTTCTCCTACACTTTGCATTCTTGTTTATCAGATGATTTAAGGCTCAGAAGGTAAGCTGGAAGGCGGGAAGGAAGCAGCAGTTATTCTTAGTTTTATTTCGTGCCTCTGGTTTTCTCTCTCTCTCTCTTTTTTTTCCCCTTTTCTCTTCATGCTGCAATATTAGGCCTTTGGTTATTTATTTTTAAAGAATTATTATAAGCAGTGTCCTCTGAAGGATCCTGTGCTTTCATCAAAACGATACACAGCGATGCCCTCTCTGGAGGAGAGTCCCATCCCTTTTTTATATTTTGCATCTAGTGTCCTAAGCAGAGTTTATGACATGACAGCCGGGCACAAAACTTTGTCCTTTCCACTCGCATGATCCCTTCCGGAGATGCCCTGATTAGGAAGACCAAAATAGTTTTGTTGCTCTGTCAAGCTACATCGCATGCATGTCCTGGTAAGGAGAAGCAACACTACTAATCAATTTAATAGACTAGAAAACAAAAAAAAAGAAAGTGTTGTTAGCTGTTCAACTGTGAATTAGCAGGCCAATCTTTGTTATTCTCAGGTGAAAGGTCTTCTGCCAGTTTCTCTTTCTCTTCTTTCAGATCTCTTTGAATCATCACAGCCCGTCTTCCCTATAACCTCATGTCATAACCTCAGAAACAAAATAAAAAAAAGTAAAACCATCCCTTCCAAAATCTGTTTAGGGAAAGCTTTCTAAAGCAGCTCCCAGTGGCCTCTCTCCAATTCTTCTGTCGGAGAAGTGCACTTTTCACAAGGGGTTATAACCAGTAGGGTACTTCTGTTGTGTCTTGTCAGGTTTGTTCGGAAGACTGAAGTTGAGCTGTGGTCCAGAGGTTTGTGAGCCTTCACAGGTGATTTGTCTACCCTGTTAGTGCTTTTCAATATCTCTGTGAGGGGATTAGGTGAAATTGTTAGCAAGCGGAGTGCCATCTTTGGGCAAATAGCAGCAAGATTTATTTTCCCTTTCCATCTTTTCAGATATGTTGGCAAGGGGGGTCTGTGTTGGCAGGGAAAAAGGGATCCACTGGGGAAAAGGTGCACAACTGCATCACACGGATGCTGTGATTTGCACATCTGCCATGTGGAAAATATTGGAAGACAAATTTCTAATCCCAGTATTTGCACAAAGATGTTACTTGCCCAAAAGTCAACATTTCAGCATCACTACAGTTTTGCTTTTGACATTACTGGGTGATGGCCATCACAGTCAGCTCTGTTTGATCTGGTCTACAATCTGGATGAGGTATAATGGACTGAAAGGGAATTGAGAAAAGTCTATATTTGTATTTGATATACATATAAATATATACATGCACACGCACGCACGCACGCACACACACACACACACATCATACACACACACACACACACACACACACACAAACATCAGTGGTGGGTTGCTCTTACCGTTGCTACTGGTATGCTGATCACGGCCTGTTCATGCATGCGCCCGATGTGTGCTCCACATACATGCCCAATCCACCACCCCTGTGAAAACCAGCTGCTTGTTGGGTCTCGCGCAGGCACCACATGTTGCATGTGTGTGCACACTTTGTTGTTTGCCATAAAAACAGCTGTAGAGCGCAGGCAGCAGGTGGCCCAAAAAAACTACCGTACCAGTACACACTCAGCTGCTCCCAGCCACAGCCACCTCTCATATACATATACATATACATATACATATACATATACATATACATATACATATACATATACATATACATATACATATACATACACACACAAACACACACACACACACAAACAATCTTACATGGGAAAAGACCTGAATACAATAAGACCAGCATACCTACACCCGTGAAAATCTACAAACACACACACACACACACACACACACACACACACACACACACACAATATTATATATATTTAAAGATAGGCTATATTTCTATCCAGTTGGAAGGGTCTTCACCAGTTTTGGATCAGAAAACAGAAAAAAGAGCCGAGGTGGCGCAGTGGTTAGGGTGCAGTACTGCAGGCCACTTTAGCTGATTGTGATCTGCAGTTCAGCGGTTCAAATCTCACCGGCTCAAGGTCGACTCAGCCTTCCATCCTTCCGAGGTGGGTGAAATGAGGACCCGGACTCATTGGGGGCAAGTTGCTGACTCAATTTGCTAAAACAATTGTAAACCGCTTAGAGAGGGCTGAAAGCCCTATGAAGCGGTATATAAGTCAAATAAACAAACAAACAAACAAACACCCCCACTGAAAACATAGAGATGTTTCTTAGCTATGTGCTGTTCCTAACACAGTGGTGAGAGCCACTTTCTTTGAGCTCTTCCTGATTTACCAACTTCATAGCTCCGATCAGAGTAAGCACACTCTTGGCAGGAGTATGAGAACGCCAATCCTACCTCCAGCCTCTTTGCAAAAAGACATTCCCATTTTGTTGTGGCCCATCGGCTGCCAGCAGATCTAGCTGCAGATTCAGACGAGGAGGTGGTGGAGGAGGGAGAGGCTGGGCCAGCTTTGCAGCCTTTGGAAGGCTCTGATAAGGAAGTTTAGTTTAGTTTTATTGAACTTGTATGCCACCCTATTCCCCGAGGGGACTCATGGCAGCTAACAAACTAAGGAAACAGCATCAGAGGCAGAGTTGGAGCCTTCCGTCATTCCCCAGGTGGAGAGGCAGCTGTCATCGGAGCCTGACCTGAATGAGGGGGGGAGGAACAGATGGGGCTCATCCAGGGGTGGGATCCTATCAGTTTAACAGCCAGTTCGCTTTGCGTACACATTGTGCGCACTTTGAGCACACGTGCCCACTTCACTCACACACACGCCTGGACGTGTACTGCGTGTACATGCAGAGTTTAGAGAAGATTTACCTTCTGGATTAATGCTAGGGAAGGAAAACAGCTGAGGCATGGGAATCGATTGTGCCGCATGACCTAGCTGAGAAGATAAAGGTAGGTAAAGCACAAGGGTGGGCATGCGTGCAGGCAGGCCCACTTGCTCATTCTATCAGTTCTGACTGGTTCAGGTGAACCAGTAGCTCCGAAGATCAGCTGGGGTTTTCTCCCAGCTGATCTTCGAAGCTACCGATTCATCTGAACCATTCGGAACTGATAGAATCCCACCCCTAGGCCCATCCCAGATGCACGTATGTGCAGAGTGGAAAGGAGAGGAGAGCAAAGGAAAACAATAAGCCGGCTCTCAAGGAAAAGCAGATGTGGACGCTAGCCAGCTCCTCCATGACTGGGAAATAAATAGTAGGCACTTGAGAGTGGCCGGTTGTCACAGACAACCTTTTGCTTTTAGAATACAGCCAGCAATTTGGATTTTAGGCCGGAACCAGGTCTGTTGGGACTAATTAGGCTTGGTATTTTTTGTTTTTTTTTACCCATGTGAATTAAAGACTGTTCCTGCCCTGTTTGAAAAGGGGTTTGTTACTCATGGGTAAGTGGCTTATTATTACTTACCGGCCCAGCGTTAAAAGAAGCATTAAAAGAAGTGGCTCCCTAGGACCACATAGCTGCTGAGGGAACACCTATATTTCTTAAGGGATGAATGGATGCTTAATATAAAAAGGTATAGGCTTTCCTGTTTGAGCAGGAGGTTGGACTAGAACACCTCAAGATCCCTTCCAATTCTATTATTCTGTTATAAACGAAGCATTAGTTGGGATGCAGGTAATACAGCTGTTTCTGATATTCTGACTTATTTTTTTCCCCAGATATAAGTATGTGATGTTTTCTTGCAGTCCAAAATAGGTTTACTGTTTACCGCAAGTTCAACTTGAAGACTTTAAATTTAGCTATATTGAGAATGAAGGCTCTGTCATTTGTAGGAAAGTTATGATCAGATGATGGCTAGATCATAAGAAAATATACAGAATGAAAATATAAAAAGAGGTTGTAGCTTAGCTGGAACAAACAAGTTACTGAATTTGATCACAAAGCTACAACTTCTTTTTATTTGTGATCTTAAAAACTGAGGATCCCCAAGTTGTATGGTAGAAGCAGAGAATTCTGGGAACTTGTTAGGTCAAGTTGCTTCTAGAGGTATTTAAGGAATAGAAGTCACTGTGTTGATTATTGATCATGGCACTGAGTAATGCATGATAGCAGGATAAATAAAAAAAGACTTGAGTGAGATGTAGATTAAGAGAAAATAAACTAACAGGTTGATGTTATGAAACCGAAGACTAATAATGTATACTTAAAATTCCTTCCTCAATTATGCTTTGAGGTTTGGATAACATGGCTTAGTATGTCATGTGAATGTGGCCAATACATTGAAAATCTGAAATATATACCCTAATTTCATTTTAATTATTAAGTATGGGGTTCAAAAACCCAATTCTATGTCATAAAATGTAAAAAAAACCCTAAATTATAATTGGCTTCATTTCAATATTTTGTATAAGATTCTACATAACATAAATAACTACAATATACAGTCTGTACTGGGGGAATTTCAAAATACTGTTGCTCTGTGAAAATTATGTGCTTGGAAGGATGAATATAACAAAACAGCTAAAATGCACACTTCACACAAATCCAAACAGATGGAATTTTTGTTTACTGAATATTCATAAGCACAAAACTTTTATCGGAACAAAAGTTTGCTAGAAGAAACTTTTAATGGGGGGAATTGAATTATTTGGTGAATAACACGAAGCAACAACAGCTAGAAACTGCTCCAAAGGTACCTGTAAGCATTTCTAAAAATACCTCCCTCCGACAAATCACTCGAGTGGAAATAATTTTTTTAGTGAGAAGATACTAAATCTTCCTACGGTTATGAATTGGATTTTGGAAGGCTTGGAAATTTCATTTATCACTGGCCTAGTTCATGGCCACCTTTCTTGCTGCACTGGAGAAGAAAGCCGAGCTAGCAAACAGGCATTTAAAAAGAACTTCTCGGAGGAAAAGTTCTTAATCAGGGGGGGCAGCTTTACATGTTCATTTCTCTACTCTCCTGGGGAAAAAAAAAGCAAACACATCTGGGAACTGTTTTTCAAACAACAACAACAACAACAACAACAACAACAGTAGTTTGATGATAATGACTTAAGTCCATATATTGCATTCAACAAGAGCCCTGGTGGCAGAGTGGTTAGAATGCAGAACAGCAGGCTACTTTTGCTGGCTGCCAGCAAGTCAGTAGTTTGAATCTCACAGTTTCAAGGTTGACTCAGCCTTCCATCCTTCCAAGGTGGGTTAAAATGAGGACCCAGATTGTTGGGAACAATATCAGGGATGAAATTCAGCAGGTTCTGACAGGTTCTGGAGAACTGGTAGTGGAAATTTTGAGTAGTTCAGAGAACTGGCAAACAGAGTGGGGTAGGAATGGAGATTTTGCAATATCCTTCCCCTGCCACGCCCACAAAGCACACCCACAGAACGGGTAGTACATTTTTTTTTTTACCACTGGACATTATACTGATTTTGCAACCACTTAGACAGGGCTATAAAGCACTGTGAAGAGGTATATTAGTCTGTGTTATTGTTATTACTATGATGTAATAGCAATATTTATATATAGTTATTAGGGATGTTTTGGGTTGGCTATATCTATCTCTATATCTATCTATCTATCTATCTATCTATCTATCTATCTATCTATCTATCTATCTATCTATCTATCTATCTATCTATCTATCTATCTATCATCTATCTATCATCTATCTATCTATCTATCTATCTATCTATCTATCTATCTATCTATCCACACACACATACATACATATACTCTATCTATCTATCTATCTATCTATCTATCTATCTATCTATCTATCTATCTATCTATCTATCTATCTATCATCTATCTATCTATCTATCTATCTATCTATCTATCTATCTATCTATCTATACACACACACATACATACATATAATCTATCTATCTATCTATCTATCTATCTATCTATCTATCTATCTATCTATCTATCTATCTATCATCTATCTATCTATCTATCTATCTATCTATCTATCTATCTATCTATACACACACACATACATACATATAATCTATCTATCTATCTATCTATCTATCTCTATCTATCTATCTATCTATCTATCTATCTATCTATCTATCTATCTATCTATCTATCTATCTACACACACATACATACATATAATCTATCTATCTATCTATCTATCTATCTATCTATCTATCTATCTATCTATCTATCTATCTATCTATCTATCTATATCTATCTATCTATCTATCTATCTATCTATCTATCTATCTATCTATCTATCTATCATCTATCTATCTATGCCATGATTGAAATTATGTATTTGTCATTTTAAATGCTCAAGTGAGATGCGATTGGATGCTGTTGCTTTAATCAGCCATAAGGGGGAGTAGAAACTACTACTGTTTGTTCCTGGTTGTTCCCTGTGCTTGTTATTGGAGTTGAATACTGTATATTGGATGGTGGCTACTCTGTATGTTAGTTACCTGTCTACATGATGAATCGTGAGTTGAGCATCTGTAAACCAACGTGTTGTATCATAGACTGTATATAATTCAAGACTACTTATCGCTTGTTTTGGAGAATGTTTATCCTACTTTATTTTTGTTAAAACAAGTAAAGTTATCCTTGTTTTAACTTCGGTGACTGTGATTGATAGTGTGACTATTCAGCGGCACATTCCTTGCTACCTTCTGCTACTCAACTCTAGTCTTCAAAAGGAGATATACTTAACAAATATGGTGTAAAATAATCACACAGATACTTTTAATTCCATTGCCAGTTCTATGTATAGAAGTTAGGAATTGTTGTTGTAATTGTTAAGAGAATAGCATGGTTCGAACAGAGAATGTTGTTAATCACAGTCAATGTTTCAAATGAGCTTTTTTTTTTGCTTGAAACCAGCAAAAACTGCCCAAAATCATGGTCATAAGGCTGTAAATGCAAGTCACTTGGCAAGCTTCCCAGATGTGATCCCATGTTTATGAGGCACCATGGAACAAGGTCATAGGTAGCCCTGGTAGCTCTATTGTAACTTCAAATGGTTGCTAAGTGATTGGCCATTAAGTGGAAACCAATCTGTAGTTTTAAAGCCTGCTACACTAATAATTTCTTTGGTTATATTCCTGATCTCAGCAATGCTTTCTTCATTCACATGCACATATAAAACAGTTCAATACTGATATACATATTTTTTTTCCTGCGTAATATTCTATTGCATATTTTAGTAAAGTCGGTCAGTAGATTGGACTGGATATCTGTTGATTAACTTCAGAACCTAACAGTTTCCCTACTCCACCTCCAGCCTTTTATCTCTGTAGAAGAAGTCCAAAGTAGTTTAGGAAGCTTTACACTCTTATCACTAGGTTTCATAATGTAACCTTGACAAGATAGGTGGGAAAAAAACATTTTCAACAGAACTGATGATTTTAAAATGAAAAGTTAGATTCTAAAAGCATTTCTGCCAAAGTCCAACAGCCAAGGTTAATTTATCAGTGTCAAAGCAATGATGGAATAAAGTTGAAATTTCAGATGAGAAACTGAAAACAGAGAGAAGGGCATAAGTCAGAAGTTGAATGAACAAAACAACTTGGAGGAAAAAAATCATGCTAATTTAACATGTTAGAGGAATCAAATATTTTAATGGCTAGGTAAATAAGTAAAATAAGATCAAATCCTTCTTCCATTAAAGCTAGAAAGAGGTTAGTAAAAAGTACTTTTTCTAACTGAAAATTAAATTCCAAAACTGCATGATGCCAAGCCTGCAGTTATATTCCTTTTAGGATTTTTGACCTGCCACACTCTCTATTATTTTCCTATGCTGTTTCATTAGTGTAGTAATTGGGTGGGAGAATAGAAAGGAGTAGAATTGTGGAATGTGTTGTTGTCATTTGACCGGAACCAGCTGGGTGGAGATTCCAGAGTGGCCGAAGAAGATTGAACCATGTGATGGATTTATGGGTGTGGGGATAAGATCATGACCTTTCAACTGGGTGGAATCCCAGGAAGCTTTTAGATTTGGGATTCCACAGTTTGTTGCCAACATGTCTGTCTTATTAAATTGGAACTTTGAGGATAGCTCTGCCTTGGACTCTGATTTAATTCTGCATGATATTTGGAACGCTGACACATGATTGCTTTTGGGCCTTAACATCTAAAAGATAAAGTGAAATAAATGTATCATCATAGATGACTATGGACTCATTTTAGTTGGGTCCTAGCTTGAGATTTGAGGGAGTGGGGGGTTTAGGGGAGCTTAGATTTTATGTGTGTGTAAGATCTTAATGGAAGGTCAATTTGGTAGATATTGCAAGATAATAGTTTTCTACAACTCTGCAGGCCCAAGAATAATGATGTCAATTTAGCTTGCCCTTTGATTGGACTTTGGTGTCAACAATTTCTTTGCAGTGGAGGTCATTGGGTAAAATTCAGAAAGAAGTACTGGGAAACTGCTATATTATATTTCTATGTTATCAATACTTTTGCCATTCTTGGTGCAGCAATGCATTAGGGATGCTGTTTTGTGTTTTCTGTTTTGTTGTTTATAACTTTATAGTTTGCACACCTCCAAGGTGTGCAAAAGAAAGGTTGCATGGGATTCTTATGAATCAGTCAATAAATATCTTGACATAAATACATATTCATTTGGAAAACAAGGCTAGTAAAAAATATTAAAAGATTATCAAATACTAAGGAAATTTCCAGTGGGAAAACATGTAGCAGTCTTATAAATGTCTTAGAGAAGCAATAGATTTAGAGGGAATTTGTCACTTGACTCTATATATTTTTTTTAAAAAATCAAATGAAATATGGAGGAGAATATCACCAGTTAAACCTAAACTTCTAGAGATAATGTAACACTTTGGAAATATCAGGATTATTAATATCAACCACATTGCTTTTATTTTACCCCATGCTGGGTTTGTTTTAATTTCAAGTCAATTCTGATCTTTTTAAAAAGAAAAATTTCAAAGCTTTTATGAAACTAACCAACCAAGGAATTAGAAATCATCTGCCATATGTAGGTGGTCTAAGTATCAGAGGAACAAATCAGAATCAAGGAGGGCATCTCTCTCTCTCTGCCTCTGCCTCTGCCTGTCTGTCTGTCTGTCTGTCTGACTGTCTCTCATCTCTCATCTCTCATCTCTCATCTCTCATCTATCATCTATCATGTATCATCTAATTAGACATATACACACAAGATTCTGTTTATGAAGAAATTTAGGAGTATTGGTTGAGGTTCGTACACAAAAAACAAAACAAAGAATATTTTTTAGCCATTCCTAACTACAAACTACAATTAAAATATTATCATCCTTACCTGATTTCCTTCCGCTCAGCTGTATAAAAGGGTCTAAAAATCAACAAGACATTTTGACATTCAATGAGAAAAATAAATACTTGCAGGATTATTTAAAAGGAAAAAGCAAAACAAGATTTTACAGATGTCCAGAATAAGATCTTGAGGATCAGACTGCATGTTGTTTACGACATACAATAGTATGCTAGTTATTTTACTCATTTGATTTAGCAGAGAAGCATTTAGTACCATCTTAGGGAAGAATACAATTATGCCTTTTTTCCTATCCGCTGTTTTATGTCCAGATTTTTTACCAGTCACAGAAGTTGGGAAAAAAAACACCCCACAATCCAATGATGATACCCACTGGTGCCATTGAAAGTTGTTCTCTATTTAGTAAATTCCAAGTTAAGGTACAGAGATAAAAAAGTAGGACATTTTTTCCCAACTTACCTGCAATGTTCTTGCTTTAAATCAGGGCCTTCCTTACTAAAAAATGAATATATAGGCTTCACAGCATATATATCATATATACTTTAAGATAATAGAAAGATTTCAAAAAGAAGAGCGTACATTAATATTGACAGATAAACAACTGAAATGGCAGTGCTACATTTTTGATAAAACATTCTTAAACAATTGTGACTATAAGTACAATATCATGGGAACTGCATAGGATGAAGAAATCGTCTTTACCAAAAAGGAGAATAAGGAGAAATATTAAAACCGACAGAACAGCAATCATGAATCAGATACAGTAAAATATAATTGCACAATAGTAAGCTGTGATTTTATGGATTTTAAAAAAATAAAGATGTGTTATGATAGATCTGCCCTTAGTAATCGCCTCACTCCTTTGGTTTTGGAGAATATTTGAGTATATAGTCAAATCAGGTACAATAGATGCAAACTATTATTCAACTTATTCACATCTAGGCCTATTAAGGTATTCTTAAAGCTTGTAACGACTATACAAGAAGAATAAGAACGTATTTAATATTTCCTCTATTTGTACTGTCTATCTTGCACAGCGTGGCGCAGTGGTTAGAATGCAGTATTGCATTCTCTGCCCACAGCATAGGGTTCAATCCTGACCATCAAGGTTGATTCAGCCTTCTAGCCTTCCAAGGTGAGTAAAATGAGGACCCAGATTGTTGGTGGCAATGACTCTGTAAACTGTGCAGACAGTGCTATAAACCGGGGCAATATATAAATCTAAATGCTATTTCTATCTTTGTCACATTTCATGGAATAAGGTTTAGCATTTATCTGTTGGTGAAATCAACTAAAGCTACCTTATTTGATGCTGACAATATTGTGCCAGGACCCAATAAGAAGGAAGTTCAAATTTCTGCTGTCACAAAAGTTGGTATGAGATATTCAGCCAATTCTTATCTCCTTGTTTGCAGAACTGTTTTCAGGTGTCACTTAAATAGAACCCAGAGATCACATTTCCTGGATGAGATGATTTGTGTGTTTCTTTTAAAATAAAAATCTTTAAACATACATCCTTTGTATGGTATGAATTTGTTCTTCATATGAATGCAAGGATTTTTAATATTTTATGTTAAAATAATTAATTAATAATTAATTATTAATTATTAATAATTAATCAATAATTAATCAGTTAATTATTGATATCTTTTTATTGACTGCATTTAAGCCATAACATTTACCAAGGGATTCTACTCTTTGGTCATATACCTCTATCCTTCTGCTTCATAAACCTAAGGAATGAAAAAATCCGATTGGTGGGGTTCCTTTGCTTGGACTATTCCCCTTCTCTCTTCTCTTCATGCAAATCATACATTTTCTCTTTGGGGCATTGAATCTTAGCCAATTATGTTCTATTACTCTGAACTTCCTCTTTGTCTTCACTGGAGCACAGTGTCCTTGGCATCTATTATCCACCTTTTTAGTGATAAATGCCTCCGGCAGGGGTGAAATTCAGAAGGTTCTGACAGATTCTGGAGAACCGGTAGCAGAAATTTTGAGTAGTTTGGAGAACTGGCAAATACCACCTTTGGCTGGCCCCAGAGGTGGGTGGGAATGGAGATTTTGCAATATCCTTCCCCCAGGAGTGGGGAGGGAATGGGGATTTTGCATGCCCTGCCATGCCCACCAAGCCATGCCCACACAACTGGTAGTAAAAAAAAATTGAATTTCACCACTGGCCTCCAGTATTGTAGGTAATAGAACTGACAAGCTCCGGTTTGGCTGAACTCATAGTGGTTTGGTGGCCTGGATCACTGGAACCAGCAGAGACCCAGGCAGGCCTGCCATGCCCCCAAGCCAGTTCCCCCGGTGCTGCCATAGGCGCCACCATCTTGTTTTTCAGTTCTTCACATATGCAGAACAATTTTAATTGCATTACGCAGACCTGCAGCATGCACATGAGCAAACCGGCAGTAGTGCTTGCCGGAACCCACCTCTGGTATGGGCAAAGGATTTAAGATGGTAGCTGCAACAATGGTCAAACCTCCATCTGAATTTTATGTTGACATACATATGTGAACCTAAAAAAACAAGAAACATTGCAGTCACCATCTTTTCTGACCATATCCTGTAGGCAGTCCTGCTTACTGACTTACGGCAGCTATAATAAGAAAATCTGTTGAATTCATTGAGACTGACTTCAGGACTGACGCATGTCAGAGCACAATGTGGGCTTATTTCTTCTAACTGGAAAATAGTTGTTTCTATTACAGCTGAATGGCACTGAGCATTTATAATACACTGCACAAGGATATGAGTACATACTTATCTCTGTTTGAATGTTTGTGTGAATGTGCGTGAGAGAAAGAGACAGAGAGAAAAGACAAATACACATATGATGATTGCAGGCCAATTTCAAGTCCATTCCCCAGTCAGAACCAATTATATCCCTGCATTTCTATTTTTAGAATTTCTCAAAAACAGATCTTGCATTTTTATATTTGAAAGCTCTTGCTACACAGCTTTTAAGTTAATTTTCTTTGATCTCTCTGCAGGGACTGACAGAAAGAAAGAAAGAAAGAAAGAAAGAAAGAAAGAAAGAGTCAAATAATAAGATTTAGGATATTTGTTCTGTCCTTAACCCACAATACGTTCAGAACTTAAAATTGCACTAAATTGTACCTCTCACAGCTGGAAATATTATTTGGTGATGATAACAGGCTTTATACAATGTTATGTTCTCTGCATTAGATTGGGCAAGATTTTCAACAGAAATTTCCTCCCTAAAGGAAACTTCATCTCATGAACCCCGTTGCTTCTTGCTTCCAATATATCATCACCTGTGATTTTTAAGAGGGTTATTATTGTCTTATTTTGGAGACAGGAATGAGGGAAAAAAACAATTTTCTCTGCAAAGGACAAAAGTAAAAAAGTAGCAGAAACAGACCACGCTATGGCAATTAAATCACTTGGAAAACAAACCATATTAATGTTAAATCCATGTTAAATGCTGAAGCACTTGGCAGGCATATAAAACATGGATTGTTAAATTCTGGGAGTCCGGAAGTATTTACATGGCAACATTAAAATGATAATGATTTTTAAAACTCTGTTTCATTGCAGCAGATTTCTAAATGCATTTAAGAGCATCCAGGTAATCTGTATCTATAGTCACTTATTTAGGATGGCAATAAATACACTGTATTCTAATTTCTACCTATACTTCCAAAACCTACAAAATTGGAAAGCAAGAACAAGATCTTATATATCTAGGCATACTGTGTTTCTCTGAAAATATGACCTACTCAGAAAGTAAGTCCTAGCTTAATTTTTACACATGTGCTCAATATAAGTTCTACCCCCCAAAATAAGCCCTAATTAAGACCCCACCCACTCCAGGGTGCATGGGTAAAAATTAAGCTAGGGTGGAGATGGGAGGTGGAGCTGCCCTACTACTTACCTTTGGACAATTGCAGACAGGCCTTGCACACCTCAGCCCATTTGTTCTGCACCTGGCAAGCCTTTCCTGAAGACCTTTGTAGCCAATAACCGAACTCTGGATCAATCCGGAGTTCTGCTATTGGCTATAGAGGCCTTCAGGAAAGACCTGCTAGCTGCAGAAGAAATGGGCTTAGGTGAGTGAGGCCTGGCTGCAATTGTCCAAAGCTGAGGAAGTTCCCCGAAGGCCACTGACAGTGAAAAGAAGGCCAGGGGTGACACAGGCAAGTGAGGTGAGTCAGTGGGTGACTCCCCCCTGAAAATAAGACCTTGTGTCTTTTGGGTGGGAAAAAAAATATAAGACAGGATCTTATTTTCAGGGAAACATGGTAGAAGGTCTAAAATTTTTGTTCAACCTAGAATTCTATAATCCATTTACAAGTCATGTTCTGGTACCACAATTTGTCATGAGACTTAGATGAAGTCAGTAGCCCTGAAGAAGGGCTGCTTCTCCAATCACTTGATTGAGGTCTCTCCAATGAAATGACACATCTGTGCAAGGGGTAATGATTTTGCAAAATTACATCTCAGTCAAATGTTGAATATTATGGACCTCAGCCAACTTTGAGTGCAATCGAAAAAATCTGGTTTAAATTGCTTTATGAAACCAAGGGGATTATACTGGACAATATTCCTACATTTTACATGTATTACCTACATTGGATTTAATGTACATTTAACTTTAATGTGTGTCCTCCCACCCATTTGGTCATCATAGTAGTTGCAATTATGAATTCAGCAATAACTAGTAATTTCAACATTGACTGCTGTGACTTTAAAAAACCTGAATTACTGTGTCATCTAACAAGCCATGACATGGAACACAATGTGAAGGGGCATATCTAAGCAGCCACATCAGAAAAAGAAAAAGAGGAAAGTTATTTGTCATATGATAATAGGCCATTCCTGTATGACAGAGTTACCCAATCTTTCTGGCTTTACAGAAAGGGGAGGGGAAGGGACCATGGGAGTGGCTTGGCAGGTGTGTGTATTTCAACTTCCCATCCATTAGTATGTCCACACATCTTAAAGTTGCTGAGGTTGAGAAACACTCAATTGAGAACTACAAACATTGACCTGATCTAGCAAAGAAACTGACCTAGCCCTTCCACCTGATCGTTCTGTATATCTCTGTTATGAACACTTAAAGAACCATCATCTTCTTTTTAAAACTCCATAATCCCTTGCGAGGTGGAGTCTGGGCAACTGAATGGAGCTAGCAGAGTATTTTTTTTTAATGGCCAGACGCCCTGTCAGATGTATTCTCAGTGTGCCTAGAGAGAGAAATATCTGCCTCTACCTAGAGTAGAACACACAGCCTCCTGATTGTGAGGTGAGAGCTCCGCCTCTAATCCACTGCACCACTCCTATGAACGCTTAAAGAATGATGCATTGGGGGGGGGGGACTAGGACAAAATCCACCAACAATTTGGTATGGGTTCCGTATAAATAGCTAAAGATAGAAAGTGCTCCACATCCGATTTTTAGAATTTTGTGTGCCTGGAAATACATCCTATACTTTTTATGCAACCTTAAATGACTGAAAGTGAAAGTAAATCAGTGTTGGCCCTAAAAATGTTACTCTTGGCTTAATCTAAATATGTATTCATCAAATTTGGAATGGTCTTAGAAGTAACCAAGTGCTTAATGTGTACTAGGTTTCAGGAAGTCTCAATATATGTGGTTTTTTTTAAATTAGCATTGAGAAAATTGGTATAAGATTTGCTTGTGACCTTATATATGAGTGTTGTGCTGGATCCTAGTTATTCTGAACTGTAAGGTAAAGGTAAAGGTAAAGGTTCCCCCCCACCACCACATGTGTGCTAATCATTCCCAACTCTAGGGGATGGTGTTCATCTCCATTTCAAAGCCAAAGAGCCAGCGCTGTTTGGAGACGTCTCCGTGGTTATGTGGCCAGCATGAGTAAACACTGAAGGCTCACAGAATGCAGTTACCTTCCCACCAAAGGTGGTTCCTATTTTTCTACTTGCATTTTTACATGCTTTCAAACTACTAGGTTGGCAGAAGCTGGGGGAAATAATGGGAGCTGTTACACGGCACTAGGGATTCAAACTGCTGAACAGCCAATCTTCTGATTGACAAGCTCAGCATCTCACCACTGGGCCACCGCTTCCCTCCTCCCTAACTGTACCTTCACTATAACAATGAGCTCCTTTACATGATGTGGAAACAAACTACATAAAGTATAATAGATTGTTAGGCTTTTGTTGTGGTTGTTAGGCTAGTACAGATTTTTTCCCATTTTTTTCATTTTTTGAAGAAGTCTAAATTAAGAAGCTGAAAATGATTTGGCTTCCTTTATTGGTTTTCCTGAAAGCTTCCATCTGTAGCTCGCTGTGCGATTCCTCCTCCTCCTTTTCCTCATTCCCTCCTCCCTCCCAATCCTGGCTAGGAAGTTTGGTCCACAATGAAGGGTGAAGAGAAAATGAGTAATTAAAAAGGATAATCACCTTGTGGACGTTGAGAATTAATTAATGTCTATTTATGTCTTTGAGAAGCAGAGTTAAACCAGCCAGAAATGTGACGAATTCAAGAAGTTGATTTTCTGAATATTTGGGAAATGTCTGCATTTCTGCATTTTAGTGCATAAATAAAAGATGAAAACTGTTGTATTTAGAGTTATATGAATATATTAGTTCCAGTGAAGCTTAAATTAGATGACAATCAAGCCTGCTGCACAGTGAGAATACACATTCCTTCATGGACCTTTGTCACTGACTATAGGTTGTACCAGAGTATTTTCAATAGGTTTTGCCTGCCATGGGTGCAATTCACATTATCCACATTTTGTTATATTCTGCACACAATCCAATCATATATCTCCCCCCACCCCAAGTTCATCACCTATTTTTCTACAGCTGCATTTCAGTCAGTTTATATCATGGCTAAGGATTTTTAAGACATTAATTGTGACTATAACAGAGGTGGTATTCAGCAGGTTCTCACCAGTTCTGGAGAACTGGTAGCGTGTAAATACCACCTCTGACTGGCCCTGCCCCCATCTCTTCTCTACCTCCTGAGTCCCAGCTGATTGGGAGGAAATGGGGATTTTGCAGTAACTTTCTCGTGGAATGGGCAGATTGTACAATATCCTTCCCCTGCCACACCCACCAAGCCACGCCTACCAAGCCATGCCCACAGAACCAGTTTTTGAATCCCACCACTGGACTATAAGTTCTATTTGTGAAATTCTGCATGTTAAGACACTCTTAGTAGAGGTTGCTAACTTTTGTTAGGAGTAATGCAAGGGATAATTTGGGGATCCTTGACATATTTTCAGTTCCTGTCCAAATATAACTTAGTAGCATCTGGTGAAATGTATTTGTCCAATTGTGCTCAAGGAAATTTAGACATTATACCTTATTGTCCACCTGTTTCCCATTTCAGTTGAGTAATTTTAGCCATTAGTTGTTTTAATGCACTGCTTCTAATTTATTTAGTGCCTCCCTAGCTCTTTGGAACTATCATTTAGCTGAGCTTCAGTTCAAGAAAATAACAAAATGCTACAGAATTTTGATTTTCTGAAAGTGGTCTCTAATTATCTTAGTCTCTTCTTCTTTCAATGTCAGATACCAGGATCTATTGAAATAAAATTGGAAAATGTTCTGTTGCTACAGGAAGCCACACTGAGGCATTATTAACACTAATACAAGGGAAAGGATAGGCTCATCTGTTATGGTGGAGGAAGAGATAAGAACACTCAAGATGTTGGCCGTAAGTATGTGATCAAAATCCATCCATTTTAAGTGTGTTGTGCATATAATAGCAATAGCACTTAGACTTATATACTGCTTCAAAGTGCTTTACAGCACTCTTGAAGTGGTTTACAGAGTCAGTATATTGCCCCCAACAATCTGGGTCCTCATTTTATTGACCTCGGAAGAGTGGAAGGCTGAGTTAACCTTGAGCCAGTCAGGATCGAACTCCTGGAATTAGCAGTGAGTCAGCTTGCTTTAATCTTTCTGCTAGATGCCCTGGGAAAGAGGCAAGATTTTCAACACCTTTCTGTTTTGAAGTGTTTTATCTCCCATATCCCCAATATTATTGATTTCCTAAAACTTATAGAGACAGACAGTAATTTGCAGCAGTGTAAAATGGTAAAACAGCACATCACTCTTTAACCATTTAGGTCACATGTAGGCTGTCTGGAACCACAGACACAAATTATGGGACTGCCTTCAGTTTACAGGTTGTTCTCTATTATGCCACAAGATTTAGCATAGGGGCTAAAAGTCAGAACTGAGCCATGTTGCTTTTCATACAGATTGGTATAGACCTAATATCTTGAAGTATCACACATGGAAGAAAAACCAAAAGTACACATATAGATTAGGTGAAACCAGGCTTAATAGGAGTAACTATGAAAGGGATCTTGGAGTCTTAGAGGGCAACCAATTAAATATGAGCCAACAGTGTGCAGTAGCAGCCAAAAAAGCCAATGCAGTCCTAAGTTGCAGTAACAGAGGGATACGATCAAGATCAAAGGAGGTACTAATACTACTCCATAAAACCTTAGTAAGATCACACCTAGAGTACTGCATCCAGTTTCTGTCATCACGTTATAAAAAAAGATGTTGAGACTCAAGAAAGAATGCAGAGAAAAGCAACCAAGAGGATTGGGGGACATGGAGGCTAAAACATATGATGAACGGTTGCAGGAACTGGGCATGGCTAGTAAAGAGAAGGATCAGGGGAGACATGAGAGCACTGTTCAAATATTTGAGGGGCTGCCACAGTGAGGAGGGGGTCAAACCATTCTCCAAAGCACCCGAAGGCCAGACAAGGAATAATGAATGGAAACTGAACAAGAAGAGATGCAACCTGGAAATAAGGAGAATTTTTCTGACAATGAGAACAACCAATGGAACAGTTTGCCTTCAGAAGTTGTGGGAGTTTCATCACTGGAAGCTTCCAAGAAAAGCCTGGACTGCCATCGGTCAAAAATAGTGTCAGGTCTCTTGGGGGGGTGGTTGGACTAGATGACCTACAAGGTCCTTTCCAACTCGGATCAGAATTGAAACAGTTGAGTCATTGGTAGATTGCTGATGTGATGTTTCCTTCCTTCCTTCCTTCCTTCCTTCCTTCCTTCCTTCCTTCCTTCCTTCCTTCCTTCCTTCCCAAAGAGAAAGAAAGACAGCCCATGGTTTGAAACCATCATTCAAGTCATGCTGGATCAGAGGCGGGTTTCTGCTAGTTTGGCCTAGATTGGGAGACTGCGCCCACATGTGCAGAAGTGTCGCATACATGCGCAAGCGCGCACACATGAGTGAACCAGTAGTAAAAAAATTGGAAACCCACCACTGTGCTGGATGCGTCACTGAGTTGAAGAAGAAAGCAAAATGGCCTTGCAGCCTGAAGGAAAGCCAGAACCAGTCTTCTATGAAGTAAGTTAGGTTTTTTTTTTACACAAACGGATAGAAAAGACACTAAGTGAACTAATTAGTTCATTGCCTTATTATAAATCACTTCAATACAATATTTGAAATTACTCCTTTCTCTGCATTTTTTGCCCATATGCCTTGAAAGAAGAAAGTAAAACCAGTATCTTTTGATTGGTCTTTTTGCATTGATTTGGCCTGAGGTTCAGTTCTTCTCTAACAATTCAGCTTTTTATTTCCATTTTGAACTTTTATACTGAATTGACCTACTTTGGTAGAATTGTCCTACATTATGAGAAAACCCAGCTCTCTGGAAAAGAGAGGAAAGTGGCGAAAGCTCATTTCTTTTGAAAAAAACCTGTAATGCTGGGAAAGGTGGAAAGAGAAGAGGGTGGCCATCAGCAAGTTGGATGAGTCCACCTTGCTGTTGGCCATCCTCTTATTCTCTTTTACAGATTTATTTACATGGTGAGGAGTTCATTGTTAGAAAACCTAACAAATCAGTGCGGGACAGATCACATTAACAGAGTTGGAAAGGACCTTAGGGGTCATCTAGTCTAGGGGTCGGCAACCTTAAACAGTCTAAGAGCCATTTGGACCTGTTTCCCACAGAAAAGAAAACACTGGGAGTCACAAAACCCTTTTGACATCTAAAATGAAGATAACACTGCATATATCATTTTTTTAACCTTTATGCTATTTATTTAAAAACTCTAGTGTGTTGCATGTACTAAATCAATGAACTGCTATAGAGAAAACATATTTTTTATTTCTGCATGCAACAAAAACATTTTGAACTTTGAAAAAAAAAGCTCAATAAATCATGTGCCGAGGGGTGTCACACATTGGCAGTTGTGATGTATATTTTGAGTGACAGGGAGCCACGGCAGAGGGATAAAAGAGCCACATGCGGCTCCAGAGCCGTGGGTTGCAGACCCCTGGTCTAGTCTTGCTCAAGTAGCAGATCCTACACCATTTCTGACAAATGGCAGTCCAATCTCTTCTTGAATATCTCAAGTGATAAAGGCAACTTCCAAAGGCAACTTCTATTCCATTGGTTGATTGTTCTCACTGTCAGAAAGTTCCTCCTTATTTCTAGGTTGAAATATCTATGAAAAATCTATGAAAAATCTACATTTCTATATAGAAAATCTATGTTGTTGGGAATCAAAAACAATTTGATAACATATAATCAGTCAATCAATTAGGTACATCCTCCATTATTGACATTCTTGATATAGTCCCAAATTATCAATCATTTATTAGAAGATATCTTATTTTAAAAAGAAATGATCCATATGAGGGTAAAAAGTACCTCCTCCCATAAAACAGGTAATCCTTGACTTACAACCAGTTGTTTAGTGACTATTCAAAATTATAACAACTGAAAAAAGTGGCATAGCCAATGTTCACGCTTACAACTGCTGTAGCATAGCAATAGCAATAGCAATAGCAGTTAGACTTACCGTATTTTCACCCATATAACCCGCCCACGCAGATAACCCGCACACGCATATAACCCGCGGGTTTTCTGGAGCATATAACCCGCAGGGGGGCGCTGTGCATGTAAAAACCGCATATAACCCGCGGGTTATATGGGTGAAAATACGGTATATACCGCTTCATAGGGCTTTCAGCCCTCTCTAAGCGGTTTACAGAGTCAGCATATCGCCCCCACAGTCTGGGTCCTCATTTCACCCACCTCAGAAGGATGGAAGGCTGAGTCAACCCTGAGCCGGTGAGATTTGAACAGCCGAACTGCAGAACTGCAGTCAGCTGAAGTAGCCTGCAGTGCTGCATTTAACCACTGCGCCACCTCGGCTCTCAGCATCCCTGTGATAATGTGAATCAAAGTTTGGGTTCTTGGCAACTGGCATGTACTTATGATGGTTGCACTGTCCTGGGATCATGGAATCACAATTTTTACTAAGCCAATGGGGGAAGCTAGATTTGCTTAATAGCTGCATGGTTCATTTAACAATGGCAGTGATTCCCTTAACCACCATGGCAAAAAAGATCATAAAATAGGACAAAACTCAATAATTGCCTTGCTCAGCAAAGGAAAATTTGGAGTTAATTGTGATTGTAAGTTGAAGACTACTTGTGCTTGTAAGCTGTATTCACTATCTGTAGCCCAATAAACAAAATATTTATATTCACTGATATGTCATGTTGACCTGGTAGGAAGGAATAAATCATGTCAATCAGATGAGTTTACCAAAATATTCCAACATTATTCCATGCCTGCCTTCTTCTTTGTTTTACCTTTGCAACTTAATAGACCAACAGTATATAAACCAAAGGTCTCCAAACTTCCTCAGCTGGCGGAGGGCTGCCCAACAAGCTGCCGTTAATTAGCTGAGAGTCTACATGCTTTATTGTTTGCATGCTAATCTAATTAAGTTGTATATTCAAAGTGATTGTTTTAGGACAGGGGTGTCAGATTCGCAACGACATGTTGTCGTCACATGATATATTACAACATTTCCCCCTTGGCTAAAACGGGGGTGGGGGTGGCCAGCATGTCACACATCCGACCCGCGGGCCATGAGTTTGACAACCCTGTTTTAGAAGATTCAGGTTTGCATTGTAACACCCAAATCCAGACATTCCTTTAAAGTCCTCCTTAAACGTAGCGAGGACAAAATGAGGAATGGGGTAGATCACGGGTGTCAAACTTGCAGCGTCACATTGCTATCACGTGACGTTTCGCAATGTTTTTCCCATTCACGGACCTGAGGTGGGCATGGCCTGCATGTGATATATCTGGCCTGTGGGCTGCCAGTTTGACATCCCAGGAGTAGATGGATGGGGAAGTGATCAAAGGTAGCTAAATTATCCCTTATACATGTGGCCCCAAGATTTTTTATTATTCCTAAAAAGATAAAGGTAAGGGTAAAGATTCCCCTCGCACACATGTGCTAGTTATTCCCGACTCTAGGGGGTAGTGCTCATCTCCATTTCAAAGCTGAAGAGCCAGCACTGTCCAAAGATGCCTCTGTGGTCATGTGGCCGACATGACTAAATGCCAACCGTGCAGAGAATGCTGTTACCTTCCCACCAAAGGTGGTCCCTATTTTTCTACTTGCATTTTTTACATGTTTTCAAACTGCTAAGTTGGCAGAAGTTGGAACAAGGGGAGCTCATTTCATTACGCAGGGCTAAGGATTTGAACCACCAAACTGCCGACCTTTCTGATCGACAAGCTCAGCGTATTAGCCACTGAGCCACCGCATCTCCTATTCCTAGATATGGTAATTTATTCCTTTTAAAAAAATAACAATAACTTTGCATTAAGGCTAACCTAATATTTTGTGTTTGTTTTCTACCTCAGAATAGTGGGAATCTATTGCCAAGCTTTGGAAACTGGGGTTTTGTTTGAAGTTTAGTTTAGTTTAGTTTAGTTTTTTTACATGGCCACATCTCTCTGTTCTGACTCTGGGTGGCAAATGAGAAATTAAAACCTGAAGAACAACAGAACAACTCAATTAGGAAATCACGACCACAATCAATCAATGGTGTGCCAGAAGTCCAAACAAGGTAATTCAATTTTTACAATCAGTAAAAATCTGTTGTCACCTTTGATTAATCTGACTGCCATCATCACCCAGAGAATAATGAAAGCAGCAGGCATTACTTGGCTATTTGGTTAAACACAGCAGTTATTTTTCCTTATGCTCTTTGTTGTCTAACATGAGTCATGCAAGAAGCAAGAGAGAGAAAGAGGGAGGGGGGAATGAAAATAAAAGCAAGAAAAAAAACATATCCCAACAATTGTTGAACCCGGTGCTAGAAGAATCAGGCTGTGAGGCTGAGATTTATTTTCTATCTTACCTTGCTAGCTTGCCAGGCCACATGGGGGGAAACAGCTTAAGACTGCCACAAGTTTTTTTTCCAGAGTCATTTGTTGTAACCCACATTTGTTTCAAAGATTCATCTCCATGGGTTGCCCAGGTTGCTGTTTTCTACAGTTTGCAATTTAACTGTTATAGAATATAATTTAGGAAATGCATATGGAAGTTTACATGAAGAGAAGGAGAGGAAGGTAGGGAGTGCGCTCTAAAAAGAAAACCATTACTACAGCAACAAAACTTCATATGATAGTGATAAAACGATTGCTTGCATCTATCCAATTAATTATTGCTGTTAGATACTACCTTAAGTGTAGCTAGAAGGTAGTGAGCAGTGGTGGGATTCAATTTTTTTTACTACTGGTTCTGTGGGCGTGACTTGGTGAGTGTGACATGGCTTGATGGGCATGGCTTTGTGAGCGTGGCAGGCGAAGATTACTGCAAAATCACCATTTCCTCCTGATCAGCTGGGACTCTGGAGGCAGAGAATAGATGGGAATGGGGCCAGTCAGAGGTGGTATTTACCGGTTGGAATTGGAATTGGAATTTATTTGATTTGTAGGCCGCCCTATTTCCCGAAGGGACTCAGGGCGGCTGAACAAAAGCCAAGGGAAGGGGAACAAATACAGAAAAAGTAAGACAAAACAGGTCAACAATACAAACAATTTAAAAAACACAGCAAACACAGCAAATTCAAGAGGAGGGGGAACTCAACCCCAGGCTTGCTGGGACAGCCAGGTCTTAACGGCCCTCCTCCGGGTGGTCGCCAGCCTGCATTGGCCGGCAGATGGAATACGGAGGAGGCCTAATCTGTGGGATCTAATGGGTCTATGGGGGGTAATTGGCAGAAGGCGGTCTCTAAAGTGCCCAGGTCCAATACCATGTAGGGCTTTATAAGTGACAACTAGCACCTTGAAGCATATCCGGAGACCAATAGGTAACCAGTGCAGCTCACGGAGGATAGGTGTAACGTGGGTGTACCGAGGCGCACCCATGATCGCTCGTGCGGCTGCATTCTGGACCAGCTGAAGTCTCCGAACACTCTTCAAGGGCTGCCCCATGTAGAGCGAATGGTTCAAAATTTCTGCTACTGGTTCTCCAGAACTGGTCAGAACCTGCTGAATACCACCTATAGATTGAATAGAGCTGCTATGGATGAATTAATTGAATCACCATCCAGAACCAGGCACCACAGATTCTAGAAGTCATTCTAGGACTGATAGACCTTTGGTACTGGATGACTTTAATTGCCATTCTAGAGGAATAGAAGTCAATGGGTTCAGGGATTCATAGTCTCCATTGGGATCATTGGGATCTTGGGGCTGTCTCAAGTCAACTTGGGTTTGCTATATACAAGTACCTACATGTTTGACCTTATCTTCACCTTGAGGCAGGTAGAATGTGATCTGAGGATACCATCACAATGCTGCAGTTTTGGGTTTATCCTTGAAGATGATTCAGAAGCATCAATGGGAAAAGGTTCAGTGGCCAATCTGCTATTCATCAATGCTGGTAGGGTCAATTAAAAGGGACTTCTGGGTTCTTACAGGATTGAGAGTTATATTTCATCTGTCCTGTGTGCTTCTATAGCAAAAAGTAAAATAAGAATTTCCACCCCATATGAGAAGAAAGGGGTAACATTATGACATTGTCTGTCACCAAATTTGGAACATTGTGCCTTCCAATATCCAGAATGCCCCAAAATTTCTAATCTTTCGGAAGCTGTTAAAACCTGGATGTTCTCCAAGGTATTCAGATGCCAATGGTGCAAGGGTTGCCTTAATTAGTTGGTAGTTAGTGGATTCTATGCTTTGCTGTATAATATCATTCTCTTTAATTATAAACTGTCATGAATCCAAGTAGACAGTAAATAAAATCCTGTACATATTTTTTTTCTTGAGCAGTATAATTCAGAGCTGGATCCCAGGTGTACAAGTATGTGCAATTCATTTTTTTGTGCATTGCTGTTTGGATATCTACTCACTATTTTAATTCCCTTGATTTTAATTCTGAAGTTTGCACAGCACTGAATATCAGTTTTCTGTCACAAATGGGAAAAATAAGTAATATTTATGGTAAGCCTACCTCTGGAGATAAAAAGCAAGCACAGCCAAGTTGGCCTATTAAATAAAAATTTAAAATTCATAGTTGAGCAATACCTTTATTAGGACCAATCAATATGGCACAAATGTGTGTGGAAAGTTTTGGTCTCTACAGAACGTTTCCTCAGACAAAATATTAGAAAAAGCAACAAGTGAGAAGGAAGCAGTAAGATCCAAAAATTAGGTCAGATGTTTCAACCTTAAGGCCTGCAGTTTAACATGACCCTCAGTGTTCTGTGCAGATTGAATTGATTTGTTAATAGTAAGTGTAATCTTGAGATTATTCCTAGAATTCCATTTAAAGAAAATAATTAGCATTAGCCACAAGAAATTAGTAATAGGTTATAGCAGGAGCAGTCAACCTTTTTATACCTACCGCCCACTTTTGTATCTCTGTTAGTAGTAAAATTTTCTAACCACCCACCGGTTCCACAGTAATAGTGATTTGTAAAGTAGGGAAGTAACTTTACTTTATAAAATTTATAAAGCAGAGTTTCAGCAAACCCCTACCGCCCACCAAGAAAGCTGGAACGCCCACTAGTGGGCAGTAGGGACCAGTTTGACTACCACTGGGTTATAGTATGTTTGTGTGTGTATGTGTATGCCTTTGGGTCCTAGTGACTACCTGGAGAAGTCCCTGGCAAGTTTTTTTAAAGTGGTTTGCCACTGCCTGCTTTCTAGGCCTGAGAGAAAGGGATTGAATCATGTCATCCAGCTGCTTTTTCCTAAGATGGGACTAGAACTCACTGTCTCCCAGTTTCCAGCCTGATGCCTTAACCTCTACACTAAACTAGCTCTTGTAGTTTCTGTAGTGTTGGCTTTAGCAACAACCAACCTAACGGAAGACCATATTCTTCATAATAGATATATTTTGTAATTTCTTGGATTCTATTTTCCCATCCTTCCAAATCAGACAGTTTCAAACCAACATTGTTGATAAAAAGGTCCACATATAAGCCACCATCAAGCACATGGATAAATCAGACTGTAAGGTTTTCCAAACAGATTTTATATTTTATGAGGATATTTGTAGAGGTCAAACCACACAATAAAATTAGAAGGGAAAAATGATTACAGGTTGTCCTCGACTTATGAGGGAAATTGGGACAGGAATTTCCACTTCAAACCCTGTGATCATAAAGTAGGACCATATCACATACTGATGGCAATTCCTACAGTTCTGGTTGTCATCATTAACTGAATCATTAGGTGAGGAAGCTGGGAAGACGTTGCAGGTCCCAGTGGTGGGGAAGCTGAGAGGAAATTGCAAGTCCCATGCCAGTAGGGAGACAAGGTAAGATAAGAAAATCAGCTGCCAGATTGGCATGGGGGAGGAGCAAGGGAACATGCAGGGAGTGCCAGGGAAAATTGGTGAGGATGCAAGAGTGTGCACAAGAATGCAAGAATATGTGTGAGAGGTGAGGTACAGGTCAGCAATGGTTGGATAACATCCTTGAGTGTGGAGATGATGCACAAGAGGCCCTGCAAAAGTACAGCAGGGGCACAACGAGTGTCATGCAGGATAAGGAGTGTGAATGGTTTGTAGAGGTGCATGAATAGCTAGCATGGCATAGTACAGACCAGGAGTCTCAAACACAATTTCATTGAGAGCCACATCAGGGATGTGGTTGACCTTGGGGGGGCAGGGTCGGGCATGGCCAACTGGGTGGGTATGTCAGCTTGATGCCACTCACTGGGTATGGCTGACTGGGTGGGCATGGCCAGCTGATGACATCATTCCTCTTTGCATTGGGTAGACTGGGCTGAAGCCACACTGGCTCTATGTTTCCTCTTTGCATTGGGTAGCCCAGGCGGAAGCGATGCAGGTAGACTGGGCCAAAGTAATGCGGGTAGACTGGGCTGAAGCCATGCTGGCCTGATGTTTCCTTTTTGCATTGGGTAGATTGTGCTGAAGCAACACAGGTAGATTGGGCCAAAGTGACACAGGCTGCCCCCTTACATTTTCCAGGATGGCCCCGGGGGCCAGATCTGACCGTATTTCAGGCTGGATCTGACTACATTGCAGGCGGATCCAGCCTGCAGCCTTGAGTTTGATGCCTCTGGTATACAAGGGCTGAGGGTAGGTCTGTGGCAGAAGAGACTTATCAGGGCAATGTGCAATCTTCTGCTAGCTTCCTCTTTGATCTTCCAGAGAAGTCAGCAGGGAAAACTGTAAATGGTGATAACATGTTTATGGGGCATTTAGGAATTGGTCATAAATGTGAATAGGTTGCCAAATCCCCAGACAGGATCGTGAGGGTGCTGGGACAGCTGGGATTGTGAGAACCAGTTGTAAACATCATTCATTCAACACTGTTGTTACTTTGAATGGTCATTCACCATAAGGTCAAAGATCAAGCATTACCTGTATAGGTGACAAGCCACTCTGACTTAAGAAAAACTATCATAATATTGCTCAAAGTGAGAATAGCATTTTCATAAGATTCTTGATATCTCATTGTGGTAGTGTTGTTATTTCAGAAGGAAATGAAACAAGATAAGAAACAATGGATGGAAACTAAGGAAGGAGAGAAACAACCTAGAACCTAGGAGAAATTTCCTGACAGTGAGAATAATTAATCAGTGGAATGGCTTGCCTTCAGAAGTTCTGGGTGCTTCATCACTGGAGGCTTTTCAGAAGAGATTTATCTGAAATGGAATGGGGTCTCTTGTTTGAGCAGAGGGTTGGACTAGAAGATCTCCAAGGTCCCTTCCACCTCTGTTATTCTGTTAAATCATACAAAAATATTCTCTACCTTATAATTAACATAATTATAATATAATTAAGTTTATTTTTGTGTTGGAAAGACAACTTCAATGGGAATATTTCTTGCCATTGCCATTACACTACTATTAATATTCATTCTGTGCATGAAAATGGTATTTTACCTTTTCTGATCTTATTTTCCTCTGGTTGTATGAAGCATCATTTCCCAAAATTATAACATATTGGAAAAATCTGTGTTATATTGTCTTGACAACTTTTAAATTCTGTGAATGAATGAATTGATCAGACTTTGGTTTTGATTCAAGAAGTTAAGAGTCAGCTCTGTGGCCTATAGGATAATGAGAATCACAAGGCCTTTTGCCAGCTATTCTTCTTGATAATGAAGGAGAGCAGTTGGTTCAACGGCTGGAGGGAAAACCGAACTCAACATAATCAGCACATTGATCACTTTTTTTCTTGCTGTCTGGAGATAATGTTGTAATGACTACTTGGAAACAGCTCCAGGCAAGACCAGCATAAATGCTCCTAACTAGACCAGACCTATTTAGGAAATAATTATTGCCAATTGGCAGGAGAATACTAAAAATGTGAAGCCTCTTTTTTATCTAGCGCTGTTGATCTTTTTCTCCAACTGAGAATTAATCATACATAGCAACCTCTGTGAAATTATATGGCTGAATTGCTGTACTGCTGTTGAATAATGAACTGTACATTTTGTATAAACATTCCGGAGTTAAGATGCAGATCTTCCACTCCAGTACCCTCCAGCACTGTGCAAGATAGGCTTTGATGGAGATAGCAATAGTACTCAGACTTATATACCAGACTTATATACCGGTTGACAGTGCTTTACAGCCCTCTCTAAGCAGTTTACAGACTCAGCATATTGCCCCCAACAATCTTGGTTCCCAATTTACCAACCTTAGAAGAATAGAAGGCTGAGTCAACCTTGAGTCACTCAGGATTGAATTCCCAGCAGTCAGCAGAGCCTGCTATACCTCACTTTAACTACTGTGCCAGTATGTGTCAGGCCTGCAATTATATTCCTTTTAGAATTTTGGCCTGCCACACTTTCTCTTATTTCATTATGCTGTTTCATTAGTATAGTCGGTGGGAGGGGGGAATAGAAGGAGTAGGATTGTGGAATGTATTGTTTTCATTCTTTAGTAGAAGCCAAGGTCATCCTTTGTCTCAGCACCAGACCGGAAGAAGCTGGGTATGGATGCCAGCGTGGAAGAAGAAGATTGGACCATGTGATGGATTGTGGGTGTGGGGACAAGATCATGAACTTTTAACTGGGTGAAATTCTGATGTCATTTCCAGTATTGGGATCCATAGCATGATGCCAACATGTCTGTCTTATTCAATTGGAACTTTAAGGATAGTTTTGCCTTGGTCTCTGATTTAATTCTGCATGATATTTGGAACGCTGACAGTATGGCTCTAAAGGTCTGTGCTAAAATTTTCTAGTACCTATTCAATACTGCTAATTGCTAAGTGATAGGTCTTACTTCATAAATAGCAATAGCACTTAGACTTATATACTGCTTCACAGTGCTTTACAGCCCTCTGTAAGCAGTTTACAGAGTCACCATAATAAAAAGAAACCATGGCTATATATTTATGTAGACCACTTCTAACTTTTTAGAAGTTCTGTCTTCCTTCCTTCCATTCTCTGAAAGATGGCTATCTCATATGACCTTGCAACTCACTAGTAAGTCTTTTAGGTCTCTTCTTTTTTTTCTCCCTTGATGTTATGTCTTGCAATATCAAGGTTACGTAGGTGTAAGTCTAAAAGCTACAGAACCTCTCATACTATGCTTTCAAATTGTGCCTTTGGATATGTTGTAATTTGTTGATACAAATTCAGTCCGAGCCTATTGATATCATTGAGTTTACAGTTGGATGGAATCATAGAATACTTATGCTATTAAAATATATATTTATTTCTTACAATTGTCTGTATATGAACTTATGGGTCCAGAGAATTCCTCTGACAATGCAGATGTGGCACATCTATAGACAACCTTCCAGAACTTTCCTTTCTGGAAATCTCTTGGAGCTTGAAATCCACATTTAGAGGACACCAGGATGAAGAATACTGTTATCAGGACAGACTAATAGAATAGAATAGAATAGAATAGAATAGAATAGAATAGAATAGAAGAGAAGAGAAGAGAAGAGAAGAGAAGAGAAGAGAAGAGAAGAGAATTCTTTATTGGCCAAGTGTGATTAGACACACAAGGAATTTGCCTTTGGTGCATATGCTCTCAGTATACATAAAAAGACAATATACATTCAACAATAATCATAAGGTACAACACTTACTGATAGTCATAGGGTACAAATAAGCAATCAAGAAACAATCAATATCAATATAAATTGTTAGAATACAAGCAACAAAGTTACAGTCCTCCAGTCATAAGTGGGAGGAGATGGGTGATTAGAATGATGAGAAGACTAATAGTAATAGTAATGTAGCCTTAGTGAATAGTTTGACAGTGTTGAGGGAATTATGTGTTTAGCAGAGTGATGGTATTTGGGAAAAAAACTATTCTTGTGTCATGGTGTGCAGTGCTCTATAGCGTCGTTTTGAGGGTAGGAGTTGAAACAATTTATCTCCAGGATGCGAGGGGTCTGTAAATATTTTCACAGCCTTCTTTTTGATTTGTGCGGTATACAGGTCCTCAGTGGAAGGCAGGTTGGCAGTCATTGTTTTTTCTGCACTTCTCATTATCCTCTAAAGTCTGTGTCTGTCTTGTTGGGTTGCAAAACCAAACCTGACAGTTATAGAGGTGCAGATGACAGACTTATCTGGAAGCAAGTAGAAAATGTATGGGTTGAAGAAAGCAAGATGGGAATCTGTGATTTACAATCCAGAGAAAGTTGTATTATTAACAAGGGAGAGATATTAGAAAACTTGCAGGCTGGAAAATGAATAGCCACATGACATCCAGGATTTAAAACTTGAAATTAAAACATGGATTCCTGATGATATTAGAAAGAGAAAAACTTGTTTATTTGTGGCTTCCTAATTCTTTGAAAAAGAACCTACTTATCTATATTCATAGGATTTTCTTGAGAAGATAAGGAGAACAAAGTATAAGAATAATTCCCAGTGAATAGTATGTTTCTCTTCTCTTCTCCATGTGTACATTTTTTCCATGAAAGAGATCATGTTACTAATCCTCTGGTCTTATGGTTCCTTATTCCTGTGTCAGTAAGGGCACAAAATTAAATTTCTTTGGCAATCAGATTTCATCCTCTTTAGAAAAATAAATAACTGATTGGAAAGGCATATTCTGCTGTGGGCACATGAAATGGATTTGAGTTTATCTTGATAAATTGGTTGCAGGGACAAAAGCTATTACATAAATAGAATGCACAATTATCTGCATTCCCTTGGATGAAGATAATCATCATCATAAAGGAATGATTCAGTTTCCCCAGAAAAAAAATTAAGTAAATAATAATAATAAATTAATAAGTTGCAAAGTGTTACTTTCTATTTATTTGGTTTCAGAGATCTGTTTCTTCCAAATTATAAAATTATCCTAATAGAGATTTTGGCACTGGAAGAGTTGGAAGAGTATTACAAATACACTAGATGCAATTTTATTTTAGTTGATATATTTTAGCGCGACACTTTACAAAATCCTTGATTTGTGATGTTTTAATGTTTTAATAGCTTTCGGTCAATAAACTTGCTCTATTGTACCTTTAAAAAAAATTGTTCATTGCCTTGTGGGCATTCAATCCAAAAGACTAGGTTGAAACTTCAATTTACTGGATCTTGATACTACTGACTTTGCATGCAATGGACAAAAATGTCCATGGCAATTTACTTTGTATGCATAATTAGGTCATTATGCTTATTTCATGAATGTGGTCATTGCATCAACTTGTGTCATTTGGATTATGACCTCGTTACACAAATATGGAGTCATCATGGAAGTGACACAAATGATGTCATTTGCATAATGACTTTATAATGAAAATACTATAAATCATTGCAATTGTGGGCTGTCGTATATAATGGTAATTGCAGAATAAGAGATACACCATCCCTAATTAGTTTATTACAATGAAATTTTGCAGTTTTATTTTTTTAGGCTCAATGTATGTATTTATCAAATTATTCAATAATCAGCAGGAAGCTAATGGTACTTCCCACCATAAACAACTTCAATCAAATCCCACCAATGTCATTGGAGATTGTGTACCTGATCATTCTCAACACTTGTGCAAAACTTTGTGCGAAGAATCTTGCCTATTTTTTCCATTTAATTTGGATCCAGAATTGGTATAAAGATTTCTATAAAGAGATCTCACTTTAAATAGTGAGATGGGTGGCATCAGTGGTGGGTTTTAAATTTATTTAGAACCTCTTCTGTAGGTGTGGCCTGCTTTGTGGGAGTGGCTTGCCGGACATGTGACTGGATGAGAGTGGCTTGCCGGCCATGTGACTGGGTAGGAGTGGCTTGCCTGCCATGTGACTAAGTGGGAGTGGTTTGGCAGTCATGTGACTGGGTGGGTGTGGCCAACTTGTAAAATGTGGTGAAACACACTTAACAATGCTCTTGCTTAGCAACCAAAATGTTGGCTCAGAAACTCTGGCATTGAAGTGTGCAAGTCTTAAAGCTGTCAAGTTACAAGACACTTCGACCCCTAACTCTTTAGAAGAAAACCCACAGGGGTGTTCAAACTTGACAGCTTTAAGACTTGTGGACTTCAACTCCCAGAATTCCTCCTCTCGCTTTTCATCTTGATGATGTGTGGATGGGCGGGGGGAGGGAGCTTGAACCGATTCTAAACGGCACTGTGGATTTGTGGAACCTCTTCTATAGAAGAGGTTAGAACTGGCAGGAACCCATCCCTGGGTGGCATGTACATTAAACAAAACAAACAAACAACCCACCCCCCGCAATTGCAATTATTCTTAATGACAAAATTGAATCAAAATGACTAAAAAAATATACACTTTGGAGTAATGTAGCAGTACATTTGTGTTTTATAATTGAAAGATGATCATGTTTCCACTGCAAATCATAAAGATTATGGGTTTTGGATTCTTATTAAAAGACACAAGATTGTTGTTGTTGTTGTTGTTGTTGTTGTTGTTGTCATTATTCAAGAAATACAGACCATTCTGAAGATGAATTCTTGTCCTGAAAGCAGGACAAGAAACAGTGGATGGAAACTAATCAAGGAGAGAAGACACCTAAAGCTAAGGAGAAATTTCTTGACCGTTAGAACAATTAATCAGTGGAACAACTTGCCTCCAGAAGTTGTGGGTGCTCCAATATTGGAAGTATTTATGAAGATTTTGGACAATCATTTGTCTGAAATGGTATAGGGTTTCGTGCCCAAGCAGGGGATTGGACTAGAAGGCCTCCAAGACCTCTTCCAACTGTATATATTTTTTTGTTATTCTGTTATGAATGTACCTGGAACTTTAAAGTCACTTTTTCAATTCCATTAGGCTTGGATTCACATAAAAGGTAATTTTCTGTCTGTTCAATAGAATGTATTACTCTCCTGAAAGAAACAGCATTGAAGAATTTGCCTTCTGGGTTGAAAATTGAATTCTTTTCTGCAGAACTACACTACAATCTGATTAACTGGCAATGCACAGATGTCACTCATTTTAGTTGAATTGGGTTTTCCTTAATCCCAAAGTAAATCGTCATTTAAACCTTGATTTCATTTCTGGCTGCTCTAGGTTCAGAGGATATCAAAGATATATCAATTTATATTCTGTTATTCTGATTGTATCATTTAAATTGGGAAAAATATAGAAAGTAACCAATCACATTGTGATTTTGGATTTCACCAAAAAAGTATCACTGTAAAAGTTAATACTTTTTAAAAAGAGTTCTACACCTTTTGTGGTGAGCAATGATGGATTAAGGAACAATTCGAATCTATTAATGGCCAAAACCATACAGGAGACTGAAATATGTGGAATATTCAGTGGCTAAGTCGCTGAGCTTGTTGATCAGAAAAGTCGGCAATTTGGTGGTTCAAATCCATAACACCCCATAATGGAGTAAGCACCCGTTACTTGTCCCAGATTCTGCCAACCTAGCAATTCGAAAGGATGTAAAAAATACAAGTAGAAAAATAGGAATCACCTTTGGTGGGAAAGTAACAGTGTTTCGTGCACCTTTGGCATTTAGTCATGCCGGCCACATAGCCACAGAGACATCTTCTGACAGTGCAGGCTCTTTGGTGTTGAAACAAAGATGACCACCGCCCCCTAGAGTCGGAATGACATATGTGCAAGGGAAAATTTTACCTTTACTAATATAAAACAAATCAATTGTTTTATAAACATTCACAGGACAAATCAGGGCAGTCTGCTTACTATGGGTAATGTATTGAAACGTAGACTTGGAACTTGACTAGCCATGAATCAAAGCTAACACAACTATTGATTGATTGATTGAGTATGTACTATCATCAAGTCATTTTCAACTTCTAGTGACCACATAGATTTTCCCCATGACGATAAACAGCAAAAGAACTTAGATTTATCTACCACTTCACAGTGCTTTACAGTCCTCTCTAAGTGATTTACAGAGTCAGCCTATTGCCCCCAACAGTCTGGGCCCTCATTTTACTGACCTTGGAAGGATGAAAGGCTGAGTCAACCTTGAGCCAGTCACAATTGAACTCCTGGAGTGAGCAGTGACTTAGCCTGCAGTACTGCATTCTAACCACTACACCACCACAGGTCTTTCACTCCTTAACCTATACTTTCAAGTCTTCCAATGGTGCACTCATCACCGCTCTAATGGAGTCCATCCACCTTGCTGCTGTTGTCCTCTTCTCTCCCCCGCCAACCTTTCTAGCATTAGAGCTTTTTCCAGAGAGCTTATCTTTTTCTTCTCATCCTGCTTTTTTTTCCCCCTTCTGTTCCTGGATAAAATTTTCAGACTTGCTCTTCTCTTTGTAACGTTGTGATGGTCCTGATAGAAAGTCACCCTGGTATGAATTTTAGGAATATTTTAAGTGTGGTTTTAATCAACATAACAGTTTCATTGATATTCTTGGACTGCTCATTTGCACTTTCAGTAAATGGTTAGAATTATAATGACAGGCTCTACTTCACCCATTACATAATGAAAACAGGTATAATTATTAGAAAATCTGTAATCAGTGTAGGCTGAACCATTTTGAATATTCCATGGGATGTTCTTTGCTGGCAAAGGTAGTGATACAAAATACGGCATTTCTTGGAACGTTCAATATCAATGACCTTGACATTGTAACTATGGGTTCATGTGGGTGAAATAGCAATGCAATGTTTCCATCTTTTCTTGGATGGTGGACTCCAGAAAATGGTGCTTAGGGAATTCTCTTCAGCACAATAACTTTTGTTCTGTAGGATTCTGCAGGGGTTGATTTTATTCTCCATGCTATTTAATATGGAAATTATGGAATTAAATTTTTGCAGATTTAAAATGCCATGAGTATATGGATGACACCGAGCAGTCCCTCCCTCCCTTTCCTATCAGATCTTGCTGAAGTAGTGGAAATGCTCACTCAGTGTCTGGCTTAAATAATAGATTGGACATGGGCCAATAAGTGAGTATTGACAAAAGGAAACATCTATGGTTCATTTATCAAAACGGGTGGCTTTTGATCTGTTCTGAAAGAGTTTGCTCATCCGTAAAATTAGAGTGGGCAATTGTTTCATAGAACATAGCATATAGAATAATAGAGTTGGAAGGAACCTTGAAGGTCTTCTAGTAAAACCCCATTGCAGGTATGCCAGGAGACCTATACCATTTCAAATAGATGTCCAGTCACTTTTTGAAAGCCTCCAGTGATGGAGCACCCATAACTTCTGAAGGCAAGCTATTCCATTGCTGGATTGCTCTCATCATTAGGAAATGTTTCCCTAGTTCTAAGTTGCTTCTCTCCTTGATTAGTTTCCAACCATTGTTTCTTTTCCTGCTTTTTGATTCTTTGGAAAATAGTTTGACATCCCTCATATATGTAGGAGCCCCTCAAATATTGGAACAGTGCTATTATGTCACTCCTGTCATTGTTTTCATTTGACTAGACATATGCAATTCCCAGTGGGCTGCATCAGCCCCCCCTCCGGTTCACCCCAAAATGGAACATTTCTTTTAAAATAAAGATAGAAATGGGAGAACAAATGGAACTATAAACAAATTTACTTGTATTTTGATTCTTAGAAAAATAAAAACTACATATAGCAATAGCAGTAGCACTTAATATACTGCTTTACAGTGCTTTACAGCCCTAAGTGGTTTGCAGAGTCAGCATATTTTCCCCAACAATGTGGGTCCTCATTTTACCTACCTCAGAATGATGGAAGTCAACCTTAAGCCTGGTGAGATTCCATCTGCCAAATTGCAGACAGCAGTCAGTCAGCAGATGTAGCCTGCAGTATTGTACTCTAACCACTGCATCATTGCAGTTCATAAAATGAAAGACTAGTATCCAATGCAATAACTTTTTAAAAAAATTGCAAGTAAATCCTAAAACAATTAGCAGGTAACTAGTAATGGCGTGAAAGAAGAACCAATAGTTTCTCATGCCTATAGACAAGCAGTCTCCAATCACTCTGGCTTTGCGGACCAGCAGCGATATCAGGGGGTGGAGAGTGGATGGTTCTGTGTGTGCAGGTCCATTTGTGCAAGGGGCAGGTGCCTGCACCTGCTGCTTGCACAAATGGAGCTTTGTGCATGAGCACTCGCATGCTTAACCTCTGCTTGTGTGGTCCAGGAGTTAAGGACCCACACTATAGATCAGGGATATCAAGCTCATGGGCTGTGGATAGGATGCATCATGTGCTGGCCATGGCCATCCCAATTTTAGCAAAGGGAGAAAAGTCATGATATGTCACATGATGAGTTTTAGACCACTGCTATAGATGATTGAACCTAGATGGGTGGCAAAAAATAAATAAATAATAAATAAGAATGTTTAAATCACCTTAAAGGTTTCTGAAGAGTGGTCACCTAGAAGAAGAGTAACATACTCCTGATCACAATGGCAATTAGAGTTATTGACAATTGGAAGTATTAAATTTAATCACCATTGTATGTATAATGGCCATTTTAAAAATGTATGTACCTCCAAATCTGAAAAGAAATGACTTTGGGATTTGTATGGGATGATTATATATCTACCAGTTATTGTCCTAATAGGTACTTCTCCAGTTCAGGGCAAGGTAAATAGTCTTCTATGCACATTAGATGTTGAAGAAATTTCTATGGATATTCCCAGTATAAAAGGGATAGATTTTGGCTGTCATTTTCAATATCTAGACTTCAAATTATCTGCTGTACTTCAGCCAGAGTTTTATCAAGTCCCAAAGCAGGTGGTGCTGACAAGATGAAACTGCAATATGCTAAATCATCATTAACTTGTCTTCTTCAGTTTGAAAAGAACCTATCCAGCCAGGTGAGATGAAGTAAGGAAGTTCCCCAGTAGATTTCTTTCAGTCAGAATCTAAGACAACGAAGTCTTAATCAGACCGCAAGGGAAATGGAACCTTGGTTAAATAAATAACCAAGCACCATGTACTTTGTCTTTAAATAGCATTAGAGCTGCTGGGACATAATTTGAAGATAAAGTCTATCATTATAGAGGGTAATTTCTTCCAGAATTATTTTAATGGAATAGAATCAAAGGCTGCCTTCAAGGTCTATAAAGACTACATAATGGTACCTTTGTGTTAGAATATTCATGACCGGCAGAGACATGGTAACAAGGTCAGCCAATGTATAGGCATGGCAACTGGGTCAGCCAATGAGAACTATTTGGTGATTGAGAGCCATGCCAGATGGCTTGGAGCCTGGGCGTGGCTTAGGCTTAGTTTAACTGCCCTGTATAGAGGAGTTTCTTTTTGTCTGTAATGACACTCCTGCTCTGAGAAGTAAACTAGCAATCTGTCTGGGCTTGTCTGCTGATATGAAACTGTGTTTGTTGTAACTCTCCTCCTTGTGTTTACTTGGAGGAACCACCCATTGGTATTGTGCATTTATCCATCTTTTCTTATGTATATAAAGACATTAATGAATCCAGCTGAATCCGTTATCTGTGTGTGCTTTCTGGATTTGATTTTTCTGCAACAAACAGACACTGATTGTAATATCTTTAGCTAAAAGATGCAGAATGGTTACAGCTATGAAAAGGGAACAAGGACAAATGCCCACATGTAGGGTTTAATTTTAAAAATTATGATAAGATTAAAATTTTACAGCGAGCTTTATTCTTTTCAAATTGAGAAATTTGCTTTTGAGCTTCTAGGGGTGAAACTATGGACGATTCAGGGAGAGTTTCATCATACAGGTGGACCAGATATTTGCTATCTTCGAATGCAATGTATAAGTTATAGAAATATTCAATTTAAGACTCAAAGGAAATTACATTGATATTACTTTTAGCATTTATTTTGGGGAAAATTCAGAAAACAAATGACTATATATATATATATATATATATATATATATATATATATATGTATGTATGTATATACATACGTACGTACATGTATGTATGTGTGTATATATGTGTGTATGTATGTGTGTGTATGTATGTATGTGTATGTATGTGTGTGTGTGTGTGTGTATGTATGTATGTATATGTATATGTGTATATATATTAGATTTTTTACAACCCCTGGTAAGCCCCAATTATGGGAGGAAGCTAACTGCTTCCATCATCTGTCCTTCGGCTCGTCACAAGAGTCCATCACGACAGAAACCCAATATTTTTACTGTTGCCTTTGTTATATTTGTGTTTGTTTTTTTTAAATTTGTGCTGATAAATAAATAAAGGGAGACTAGTATAGATCTATTTCAAGCTATTTAGCTCTCATCAGCTAGCCATACCCTTACTGGGATTTGAACCTGGGATTCCTTACTGGGAATACAAATCCCTTACTGGGATTTGAACACACACACACACACACACACACACACACACACACACATATATATATATATATGTGTGTGTGTGTGTGTGTGTGTGTGTGTGTGTGTGTGTGTGTGTGTGTTGTATTTTTCCTGATAAATAAATAAAGGGAGAGTAGTATTCAAGCTATTTAGCTCTCATCAGCTAGCCATACCCTTACAACACAAATGTACAAAAGGCAACAGTAAAATATTGGGTTTCTGTCGTGATGGACTCTTGTGACGAGCCGATTGACAGATAATGGAAGCAGTTAGCTTCTTCCCATAATTGGGGCATACCAGGGGTTGTGACTATATATATATATATATATATATATATATATATATATATATATATATATATATATATATATATATATATACACACACACACACATACATACATACATACATACATACATACATACATACATATATGTTGTATTTGTGCTGATAAATAAATAAAGGGAGACTAGTATAGATCTATTTCAAGCTATTTAGCTTACTGGGATTATATATATATATATATATATATATATATATATATATATATATGTATGTATGTATGTATGTATGTATGTATGTGTGTATATATATATATATATATATATATATATATATATATATATATATATATATATATATATATATATATATATATATATATATATATATACATACTTAAAGTCACAACCCCTGGTATGCCCAAGTATGGGAGGAAGGTCACACTTCCACTCTCTGTCATTAGGCTCGTCACAAGAGTCCATCCAGACAGAAACCCAATATTTTTTACTGTTGCCTTTTTTGTTACATTTGTTATATTTAGGCTGATAAATAAATAAAGGGAGACTAGTATAGATCTATTTCAAGCTATTTAGGTATATATACCTCCCACCCTGGCTGGCTGATAAAGGAGTCGGTCTCTGTAGCTCAAATGGTTAACTCCCTGCCTGGGAGGCAATAGAGCACAGGTTCGATTCCCAAAAACTTGGGTATGGCTAGCTGATGAGAGCTAAATAGCTTGAAATAGATCTATACTAGTCTCCCTTTATTTATTTATCAGCATAAATATAACACATATATATATATATATATATATATGTATGTATGTATGTATGTATGTATGTATGTATGTATATATATATATATATATATATATATATATATATATATATATGTATATATGTGTGTGTGTGTGTTTGTGTGTGTCTGTGTGTGTGTCTGTGTGTCTGTGTGTCTGTGTGTGCGCGCATGTGTGTGTGTGTGTGTGTGTCAAAGTTGCATATACTATATAGCAACTATCAAAGGGGCAACAAAAATGTGGAAAAAGCATAAAAATGCTAACTACAGATAATAACATAAAATTAATTCATTCCATAAGTTTTTCATGAAATCTAGATCATACAAAGCCATATTGCATGACATCGCCTTTTCATTTGTAGAACAGAGAGACTTTTCAAAAATAAATATCCTGGATCCATTACTTAAATAGCAATAGCACTTACACTTATATACCACTTCATTGTGCTTCACAGCCCTTTCTAAGTGGTATACAGAGTCAGCACATTGCCCCCCAAAATCTGGGTTTTCATTTTACCGACATCAGAAGGATGGAAGGCTGAGGCAACCTTGGATCAGTCAGGATTGAACTTCTGGTAATAACCAGAGTTAGCTGGCAATACTGCATTCTAACCATTGCGCCATCACAGCTCCCTGTAAAGAAATAATTTTCTTTTCAATTATGAATGATTATTCTTTTGTATGTCCCAGTTTCAACAGTGCCAAAGCATTTTGTGAGATGATAAATGCCATACTTCAGAAATATAATTTAATCTCACAATAAGACCCTTAATTATAGGTAAACAATGCTAGACAATGTGAATTAAAGAATGTTCAGATTTCTGAAAGTCGATCAGAGAGGTCAATCAGTCAATCAGAAAGGTTGTCAGTTTGACGGTACAAATTCCTAACACCACGTATTAGAGTAAGCTGCCCCCTACTTGTCCCAGCTTCTGATAACCTAGAAGTTTGAAAACATGTAAAAATGCAAGTAAAAAAATAGGAACCACTATTGGTGGAAGGGTAACAATGTTCTGTGCACCTTTGACGTTTAGTCATGCTGGCCACATGACAACGGAGATGTCTTCAGAAAGCACTGGCTCTTTAGCTTTGAAACGGAGATGAGCACTGCACCCTCGAGTCAGGAATGACTAGCACATATGTGCAAGGGGAACCTTTATCAATCCCTTAGACAATGTGAATTAAAGAATGTTATGATTTCTTACCATGCCAGTGAAAAATAATCTCCATTCCTTTTAATATATACTATAACCACAAAATATTTAAATCCCAATAAGTATAGTTCACATTTTTTAACGTCTGAACTTATTGATTATCCAGAACTGGTTACTGCAGTACTTCATTCTAAGCTCTAAAGTCAAATATGTTCTTTGTAGCACAGCTACAGCTCTCTTATATAGCAATAGTCTTCACGAGCAATGCATACATTGCCTGAGAAAGTATGGGCTATTTACAAATGTGGTGTAATAAACATGGTTTATCCATGGTTAGTGACCATCATGGTTGTACACATTAAATGAGCATTCATGCACTGAACAAAGTTGTTGATGGGAAAGAGTCAAAAGCAGTACAAATCTAAATTCCTAATGCATTTACAATTAGAAGATCCATTTAGAGTATAACATACATACTGAGCAGATCACAATAAAATTTTAGGATTTTTTAAAAATCACATTAAAACACATTTCCTCTCCTCATGCCAAACATGTTTACGATAATAGTGAAGATGTGCACAGAATAGTTATGATGAATTTATTTGACAAAAAAAAAAAAATCTGGCAAGCAAATGTAACAAGAGTTTAATAATTCATCCGTTGAACTTCAATGTCTATTTAATAATAGATCAACTGTCATGCCAAGTTCACTTAAAAATCTACACAGCACACACATTTAATGTTGTTTCTGAAAGATGGCACCCTACAAAATTATTTTGTGTTTATCTCATTTCAACATTTTATTTTCTTTGAGTTGTTTTAGAAAGTGAAAGTTAGCATGATGAAAAATAAAATGCTAAAACTGCCCGTTTAAGTCAGAAGATAACAGATTACAGAGCAAACTTATTTGTGTAAGTAGCTCATGCATGAGTCCTAATTTTTTTTGCATGCATATAAGATTATTCTGTAAGCCTTATGCATCTAACAAGTGCAAATCAAATATTCTGCTGGACAAACATGTAAAAGAGGCCAAAGATTATACCTCATGAAAGTACCAGCTGAGTAGTGATAATAGATATACTGGAACTTCCTCGTTCTCAGACTTTTGTAAACCAAGATATCTAAAGATACCAAGTTGGAGAGAGAAAGAGAAGGAGTCTGCAGGAAAAGAAACAGGAGAGCAAATAAGGGTACATTTCTAATTATGTGCCTGCTTTGTGAGCTGTGAAAGCACTTAGAACTATGATGGCTAACCTTTTTGTCACCCTGTGCCGAAAACCCGCACCCATAAGGCAAATGCGTGCATGACCCACCGGACCCGTCACCTCTGCGCATGTGCATGTGACCCCTCTGTGCTCCCTGCACATGTGCATGCCCCCTGTGCTTTCTCCACCCCCTGCACATAAATGCACAACCCCCCCCCCCCTTTGTGCCTAGTAGGCCACCCTGCAGCCTCCTGGGACTAAAAATGGTGATCCCCAACCCCGCACATACGCACACATCTCCCGTATGTGGCTTGCTCCCCCCTGCATGAGTGGAAGAGACCTGTAAATGAGCTGGCTGGCAGGAAGTGTGCATGCATATGTGATGGAGCTGAGCTGGGTTGACAGCTTGCATGCCTGCAATAAGGGCTCTGTGTGCCCAATATTAAATATTATATTCAAAATTCACTGCCACTTAAACTGTGCAAGCATTCATAAAATGCATGTTTTTACACTATATATTTGTTGGTGAAATGACATTGAAGTAGTGCAGTGTAAAACAATGCTTACTTTTTTCCTTCTGTTTTGCCCATGTTCAGTGGAGTGCAATGCCTACAATTAAACAACCAATCATGCAGATGATAGTCAAGTTCATTGCTCAGTCTAATTTGCTCCTTAGATCAATCCACAATTATGTCTTTGGATAATTTATATCTGATGTATATCTACAAGGCCTAATGCTTTTCCTAGATTCTATTGTATCGGTAGGCAGAAATCCAAAAGATTAAGAGTCTGTCCTCAGCCATTTTCTCCAGATGCACCTCATGGATTTCTGCTTGATGCATTTTGTCATTATTCATATGCAGTACATGACATTTCACCATGAATGTCATACATATTTGAAAATAATTATATAAACTCTCAGAATAGTTAAATGCCTACCAGAGAGCTGCATGTTACAGATACACCAGGAGATGGGGTATTTTTAATCTGTTTTTTAGAACTGTCAATAGAAGGATAGCTAGCTTCTATAAAGCTGGTATTCAGTTAAATACTTAGGGTTAAAAAGAAAGGCAGAGAGGGGGGGAAGGAAAGGCGAGAGGAGGGGAGGAAGGAAGAGATAGAGGGAGGAAGGGAAAAGGGAGGTGAGCAGAGGTGGATTCCTACTGGTTTGGCCCGGTTTGGCCGAGTAGGTAGTAACTCGGCCTGCCACGCCTCCAAACCTCCATAGGCTCCATAGGCCATCTTGTTTTTTGCTCCTGCGCATGTGCAGGAGCATTTTTTAAAGTATTGTGCATGAGTGCACAGTACTGAGCGAACCGACAATAGCAGCAGCCAGAACCCACTCCTGGAGGGGAGGGAGGGAGGAAGGAAAGAAGCGAGGGAGGGAAATGAGAGGGGAGGGAGGAAGGGAGGAAAAGGAGAGAGGAAGGGATGGAAAGTGGAGGGGAGGGAGGGAGGGAAAGGAGAGGGGAGGGGAGGGGAAGGAGGGAAAGGGGGAGGGAGAGAAAGGAAAGGGGAGGGGAGGAAGGAAGGAAGGCTTATCATTCTTCCAATCAAGTAATTCTTCCTAGAGGTTTCATGAACTTCCTTTTATTCCAAGTTTGCTGACAGCCCATTGATCAATCATCAAAGAACCCTGGAAAAATATAAGAAAGTCATGAAACAAAATAGAAAGCAGGATTGATTAAAGAAGGAGTTTCTCTTGCCTTCCAAGAATTACATTTGTTTCTTTGTTCTTCCTTCCAGTTTACTCTACAATAAATATGGGCTATATCAGAGGTGGTATTCAGCAGGTTCTGACCAGTTCTGGAGAACCTGTAGCGGAAATTTTGAGTAGTTCGGAAAACAGGTAAATACCACCTCTGACAGGCTCTGCCTCCATCTATTCTCTGCCTCCCGAGTCCCAACTGATTAGAAGGTTTTGTGGATCAGGGCGCAGCTTGTCTTGTTGCTAGCCGCTAGGTTGTATGTCGAGGACTTTCCGAGTCCTCAACAGGAGCAAATGGGGATTTTACAGTATTCTTCCCCTGCCACGCTGACAAAGCCACACCACACCCACCCAGCCACATCCACAGCACTAGTAGTCAAAAAATTTGAATCCCACCACAGGGCTATATGTGGTTGTGTTTGTAGAGTGATACAATCTTTATGTTTTGTTTGGTAGGATTAGAGGAAGTGTCATTAAAGAAGTGTGTGTCTCTGAAAGCTGAAAATATTCCTCATCTATGCCCTATAATTAGGTTCCTAAAAAATGGCCACACTACTGAGCTCGTTGAAGTGTCATTAGTCCTGATGTTTTGTGAGATTCCTTCTACTCAGTGTGCCTGAGGAGAGAACCACTTGAAGAAATTGAGTGGGATAAAATATGAATGTGATTGACAAACAAAAGAGTGCCGTTCATTAGGTGATAGGCAGAATCTTATGATGATTATCAAGCCTGCAAATGATATATCCCAGGACATCAGTGCGAATGTATCATTTATCTTCATTGAATTTGATCAGAAGGGATATACCAGTTGATGGGGTTTTGAAATTCAAAATAAAAATGGGTAATTTATTCTCTTTTTTGTCTTTGAGCTTTTGTTTATGTTTCTTCTTCACCTAATACACCAGGCAAATTAAACCAAAGAGGACTGCAAAAAAAAAAAAAAAACCCCAAATAATTCATGGAATTTTTAATGTATGCAAATGTATTAATTCACTCTCTCAAATATCTTGACTGCATTCTTATCTGTTGACCACAATTCTACTGAAATCAGCCAGTTCATGATAAATTAACATGACATCTTTTCTCTCAGTGCCTGCCTTTACTTCTGACTTTTATGAAATAATCTGAGGTCTGGAAATTGAGTTTGAAATACTTAATTAATGCATCTGCATGATTACGGATGTGATCTGCCTATAAATGTCATATTCCATGTAGATCTTCACTGATGCTGAACCTGTCTATAAATAAATGTACTAGAGAAGAAAACAGATTCATAGCACTCAGATAAGCATTTATGTGAGTGCAAGATTCAGCATTGAGTGCAGTGTGATTTACTTCCAAGTAGAACGTAGCATATTCTTTGCCAGTGTCGTATCATGTATTTGGTTCTGAAATTTCTTTCAGCATTTTTGTATTATGTATTCTGCCATATACCCAAATATAAAACACAGGTTTTTTTTTAAAAAAAAGGAAAGAAATTTGGCTAACTTATTCTTTCTTTTGGAAAAGTAGATACTGATACCATGGGCCGGATGCGTCACATGCTGGTCACGCCCACCCGCGGTTTAGCAAAGGGGGAAAAAGTCCCTGTATGTCATGTGACAACTATGTGATGACGTGAGTTTGACACCCCTGCATTACATAGTTGAAAAAAGAGTCCATGGGAATTTTTGGCACCAAATTATCATATTAATCCACCAGGAAAACAACCTTGAATTTAAGAAATCTTTCCCTATATAGCAACATTCTTGCACAAATATGCAGGTAGTCCTCGACTTACAACCACAGTCGAGCCCAGCAATTCTATTGAGAAATTTATTAAAATTTCTCAATAGAAATGTAAAATTTGTTTCTATTTGTAAAATTTGTCCCATTTTATGATCTTTGCAGAGTGAATCACTGCAGTGGATAAGTTAGTAACCCAGTTATTAAGTGAATCTGGCTTCCCCATTGACTTTGCTTATCAGAAGGTCACAAAAGGTGTTCGCATGACCTTGGGATGCCGCAATGGTCTTAAATATGAATCTGAATTTTGATCACATAATCATGGGGATGCTGCAAAGGCTGTAACTGTGAAAAATAGCCACTTTTTCTCTGCTCTTGTAACTGTGAACGGTCACTAAATGAATTCTTGTAAATCAAGAATTACTGTATGTCCCTACCTATTATTCACAGTAAATCTGCTTGACTCTTCCATTTAAAGTTAAATTATTTTAGAAAATAGTCTTCTGTTGTGGCCCAGCAGGAGCCATTGGAGCTGCCACCAGACTCCGACAGCGAGGGGCCCTATGAGTTGGCTCTGGAGGATGTGGAGGACCCTGGACAGGGTTCCGACTCTGAGCAGGGCACAGAAAGGCTGGTTGGCCACCAGGAGGCTCCTGAGCCTTGGACCAGTGGGGAGGAAACAAGAGAGTGTGTTCCTGACGTCAGAAGTGAGTTGTTCCGGGATGCCCGGCACCAAAGAGCTAATATGCGTCATGAACAGTTGCGCAAGTCCAAGAGGTAATTGCACTCAGTTGGTGGTAATTAGGTTCCTCTCCAGACTATAAAAAGACTGCTTGTGCACACGCCCTTTTGCAGAAGTCAATGCAGGAACTAATGTCGGAGAACATTATTGTGAGCTTGGTAGGCTGGATTGCTGCCATGCCTTATCTGTGTTGGATTGCTGCCAAGAACCTGTCTGTCTGTTAATTAACTAAATTATCTTTAGCTCGGAATGTTTGTTGGTGTGGGATGAGGGGGGTCAGAACAGTCTTCTTTTCAGGTAAAAACAGTTTTTTGCCCACATGTTGTTCCCAAGATCTGGTTTTTCTTTCAAGCCACATTTGCCTCAACAGATCCCACTCCAATAGATCTAGAGCAGGGCGTCAAACTCAAGGCCCATGGGCCAGATCTGGCCAACGAGGTGCTTAGATCTTGCCTGTGAGGGCTCCTGGAAACAGTGAAGGACCAGTCTGTGGTACCTCTGCCAGCGAAAACAGAGCTGGGGAAGGCTGCATGTGACCCTTCCAAGCTCCGTTTTCACTGGCAAAGGGTTGCAGGAGGCAGTCACAGCCAAAAATGGAACCAAGGAGCCTGTTTTCACTGGCACACTGTTCGGCCCATCACAGGCGCCAACACAAGTGATGACAAGCTGGCCATGCCCACCCTGGCTACACCCACCCTGGCCCTCTGAGGTCATACACCTCAGGACATGCATAAGGGCACCAGTGTGCCTATCGTCCCTGTCCCATTTATAAGTACTCTTTTTTATGTGTTTATGCCTATGTTTTGCTTATTTATGTCCATTTAGTTGTGTCATTTTTTCATGTGTTTTTCATACTTGTTTCCTTGTACTTGTTGACAAATAAACAAATACAACACAACACTGATGCAGCCAGCAACGAAATAGAGTTCAACACCCTGATCTAGAGCAGTGAAAAATGAATAAGCTAATAAGGTAAACACAGGATATGTTGATAATGCAGGTGGAGATTGTAGCGGTAATCTCATATTTACAAAAAAAAATGGTATTTCAGAAATCATTCATTATGGTACCACAAAAGCCAGCATGTTATCAAGCCTTAATTATTGGAGTAGCCATTTATTCAGACGTTCCTATCTTTTTTTTTTTTAAATGTGTCTGTGAAAGAGTATCAGCCTTGAAGTTCTTTTGGTGGTTGCATTATTTTGGTAGTTTTTATTTACATATAATAATCATATCCGGATCATGTGAATTACGGCAGTTTCACAAAAATGATAATTTATTGGCCCCAAAGGAGCTGAGGTCAGTGTAGAAATGAGTATCAGTCATGTAATTTGTGCTGCCTTGTAATTGCTTTTTCATAATATATCTGTACTGTTTCAGTTTCATAAATATAGAGAGATTCATACCGATATAATTTAAAGTGTATGTATCAGTGGGGCCAGAATGTTTACAAGGGCTATATTTTCTTTGGAAGGGGGAGAGGACAAACCTAAAAAAGGAACAAATCTGAAATAGATAAGGACAAAAAATGTAATCGATTTTGTTTATTAATTTGCCTTACAAAGAAAATTACAATAGAAAAACAAAGAAAAACTTTACAAGAATGCATATTCTAACAAAGATATCCAAAGAATACAGTATAGGTAAATTTATTTTACAACAAAACACATGTCCTAAGATATATCAGATGATAATCAAATCTCTGAAATGAATTATGGGAGTGATTATACACAAGTGTATGTCCATATGGAATGTCAACTGGTGTGACACATTTTATCACGATGATACAATAATTATTTTTACATGGTTATTATAGGTGTAAGTATCATGTCTGAATTACCAGCGTACATCACACAGACCTTTTCCTTTCCACTGAAGAATTCCTACTTTGTATAGAGCAAATCAGATCAAATCAAATCAAGTTTATTACAGTCAAAAGACCAGAGACCAGAACAAATAAAATCACTCAAGGAATAGCAAGCTAAAAATTATAGAATAGAATAATAAATAACAGATAAAATCTATATTAAAATCACAATTTGGCATCCAATCTTACACATGACCTAACACAGTGGTGGGTTCCAGATTCCTTTGCAACCGTACCGGCATCCTCCACATGAACCTGTGCAGCACGCGCACACACGTATGCAGCATGCACACATGCACAGCATGCACATGCATCTTACCATCCAGCACGCCTCCGTGAGACTCTGCGATGCTCCAGCTTCTTGGCGGAGCATCACGCAGGTGCTGTACCCATGCGTGGAAGTGCTGAAGGGTTTAAAGACAGGTAAGGAGCATGGGCGGGTGAGCATGGGCCCTCCAGAGCACTGTACCTGAACGGGGCTCCAGGCAGGCTCCGGTACACCTGTACCAGGGCGTACCACCTGCAAATCATTTCTGACCTAACTATACTATAATATCAATCCTTAAACTCAGGAGTTCTGGACTGCAGCGGGCTATGCCCGGGGAGCCTGGAAACCCAGGCCACCTGCTTGCCTAAAGAGGGTTGAACTGGCCCAGTTTGGACACTGAACAGGTCAAAACTCTGTGCTGATCAGTAGTGGGTATAGAGCAAATTATGCAAGCAACAGTTTTGAAGTGGGCTTCTTCAAGTCTTCTTACTTTGCAAAAATTGTGGCATCCTTTGTCTGGCTAAACTTCTAGCTCAACTCTCAGCTACCAAACTTTCAAGCATTTCCAGATAACTGGCTTTGAACACAAATGCTCAGCTTGAGACCTCAGCATTCCCCCCTCTGTTTTCATCACCTCCCACCCCATTCTCTCCAGTCTAATGTATCAACTCATTAGACTGGCATCTGTGTTAGGTCTGATAAAATAGATCACAAGAATTTTTTTTTCATCTTGGCTGAAAACCAGACCAAAAATATTGTAATAACAACATCTAATAGTGTGAGCCAAAAATCCATTTTTGATTAAACATACCAGGACAGCTGGTAAACAATAAGTACAAGAAGAACTTCTTCTGTTTTTAGGATCTTATTCTTGATAGAGGGATTGATTGGTTTGATGTCTGTTGTCGTACCTTTAATCTATCTTCCAGATACTCATAAATTTTGAATTAAGTTTTTTTATGATTCTTAGAAAAGAAAACCGGTGTTATTCACTGAAAGCAAATGTGACAGGTAATTTTTTTTTCTACCACGGAATGTCAGAACTAAACAACACTCTTTCTGCTTCTTAAGAAGAGCACCAGACAATTTTTCTTAGTTGCTTCAGATCCAGGGACAAATACCAAATGCTGCAATATTTGTAAAATGCCAAAGGTAGATACAATTAGGTGCTATGAGTTTTAACATTAAAATACACATTCACTAATACAACTTAAGTAACTATTTTAATAGCAATCTGAAATTAGGTTCTTGATCTTGTAGATGGTACAGTATATATTCTATATCCAACTCAGGTACCACTCATCTTTTTTTTTTTCTTCCACATACAATATGTCGTTTAATCACAGGTGCATCCCTACTAAGTTTGTACATCCCATATCTCTCTATTGTATATTTAATAAGCACCACAATAAGCTAGGGTTTAAAAAACAAAAAACAACAAATAAGACAAGAGAGAGAGGAAGAAAAAAAAAGGGTGGGGGAAGGGGGGGGAGGCCAAAAAGGACAAAAAAAGGTCCAAGAAGGAAAGGGGGAAAAAAAGGGTGGGGGGAGGGGGGGAAGGCCAAAAAGGACAAAAAAAGGTCCAAGAAGAAAAGGGAAAAAAAAACAAAACAAAACAAAAACAAAACAAAAAAGAAAAAAACCATCATCACATGCAGCATGTCGTTTGATTACGGTTGTTTTAACATCTACATCTTCAAATAATGTTTACCATCTCAGATATTTCCTCTAATGTAACTAAAGGTCTCATTTTCCTTCTACCATATATATTCAGTTAACATTAGCATTGTTTTCCCCCAGAGAATATACTTCTATTCATTGTTAATCTTGCATTTCATACCTTCAAACAGAGATCTTATTCCTTCATTGTTCAACAAGGCATCGCTGCCTATATATACCAGTTTTCATTTGTTCCCCTACTAGAATTGCCTTATCAGCAGCAAAATATCATTATAATAAATTCTTAACCTTATACATTATATCACCAGACCTTATATTAGTACTTCCTTATATCATTGTTGAATTATTTCACAGCATAATTATATCATCATTTACTTTTTCCAATTAGGGCATGAGTGTATCATTTTTCATTTCCAAACTTTTGTTTTTTTTCCCTTAGCCATTGATAAAACAAGTCCCATATCTTATAAAATTGTTCATCCTCTTGCTCTCTAATTTCAAATGTCAATTTACTCATTTCGGCACAGTCCATTATTTTTCGAATGATTTCTTCCTCTTTTGGTATTGTTTCATTTTTCCAATTTTTTGCAAATACAATTCTGGCTGCTGTTACAACATTTACAATCAAATATTTTAAGTCTTTGTTGTCGGTTTCTGGTAAAATTCCCAATAAAAAGACCTCTGGTTTAAAGTCTATTTGTTTATGTATCATTTTCTCCAACCACATGTGGATTTTAGTCCAGTATCTTTTGGCTTCAGTGCAAGTCCACCACATGTGGTAGTATGAGCCAGGTATCTGGTGACATTTCCAACACTTTTCTGATTTATTCTTGAACATTCTTGCGATTCTGGTCGGGGGTAGGTGCCACCTGTAAAACATCTTATACAAGTTTTCTCTATATGCAGTAGACATTGTCATTTTGTAATTTTGAGACCACAATTTCTGCCAATTCTCTAAATCAATCCCATACTTAAAATTTTTCCCCCAAGCAATCATAGTTTCTTTAACTTGTTCTTCATGCAATTTAAACTCCAATAAATATCCATATAGTTTTTAATTACTTTTTCATCGGTACCTGTTAGAATTTTGTCTAGCTCAGTCATTTTATTATAGAGACCTTTAGTTTTTCTATCTTCATTATATCTAGATTGTATCTGTACATATGAATACCAGTTCATTTCCATCCCTTCTTGCTTCAACTCTTGACTAGATTTGAGCTCACCCTCTGCATTCAATAATTCTATATATCTAACTGTTTGTTCCTTTTTATGTATTATCGGATACGAGAATGCTTCAATTGTTGATGTCCAGACTGGAATTTTAAATAATGTAATTTTTTAATCTTTTCCCAATTTAACAACAACGCCTCCCTTATATAATGTCTTCTAAAATAACCATGTGGTTTAGTTCCCTTATACCATAAGAAAGCATGCCATCCCAACAGCAAATCGTGACCTTCTACGTTCAATAATCTAGAGTTTTTTTAATGATATCCACTCCTTAATCCACATCAGGTTTGCTGCCTGATAGTATAGCTCCCAATCGGGTAAACCAAAACCTCCTCTTGATCTAACATCTTGTAGTAATTTAAGCTTTATTCTAGCTTTTTTCCCTTGCCAAATAAATTTCAAAACTATTTTATTTAAGTCTAGAAAAAAATCCTTACCCAGTCTAATTGGAATTGTCTGAAACAGATATAGAATTCTAGGTAGAATGTTCATTTTAATTGTGGAAATTCTTCCCATCATTGATAAATGCAAGTTTCCCCATTTCTCCAAATCGATTGCTATTTGTCGTTTTAATCTGGTATAATTATCCTCTTTAAGAGTGCTACATCTAGGTGATAAATGTATCCCCAAATATTTAATCTTACTTGTGTTTTGAATCTGCAACATTTCTGACAACTGATCCTTTTGTGTAGCTGGGATATTCTTTGTCATGATCTTTGTTTTATCTTTGTTTATTTTCAAGCCTGCTACTTCTCCATATTCCTCTATTCTTTCTAACAATTTGGGTGCGGTTTCTAATGGATCTTCAAGAATGAAAACTAAGTCGTCTGCGAACGCTTGCAGTTTATACTCTTCTCTCTTAATTTTCATTCCTCTTATTTCTTCTTCTTCTCTGATCTTTCTATTTAAAACCTCTAGTGTTAGGACAAAGAGTAGCGGTGATAGTGGGCAGCCTTGTCTTGTACCTCTCTTTATTTCAATCGGTTCTGTTAGTTCTCCATTTACCATTATCTTTGCTGCTTGTTTCTGGTATATCGTTCGTATACTTTGAGTGAATTTCTTGCCAAAGTTCATCTGCTCCAGTTGCAAAAACATAAACTGCCAATTCACATTATCAAAGGCCTTCTGCGCATCGAGGAACATCAGTGCCAATTGTTTTTCTGGGTGGGCCTCATAGTATTCCAAGGTATTCAAAATTATTCTCATATTGTCTTTGATTTGTCTTTTAGGTAAAAAGCCATTTTGATCTGAATGGATGAAGCCATTTAAGTATTTTTTAAGTCTCTCAGCTAGTATAGATGCAAATAGCTTATAGTCTGAGTTTAATAAAGAAATTGGTCTATAATTCTTGATTTGTGTTGAATCAGTCTCTTCCTTGGGTAGTAATGTGATATACGCTTCATTATCAGCAGTCAACCATCATTTTCATTTTCAAAGCATGTTGATGAGGCTTAAAAATGATGCTTTGAGGATAAGATTTTAGAGCATGGTGGATTCCAACCTTTATTTTTTTAAAAACAAAACAAAACCAACATCCATAAGTGGTTAAGGCATCAGAATAGAAACTGGGAGACTATGAGTTCTAGTTCCATTTTACTATAGGTATGAAGCCTGCTGGATGGCCTTGGGCCTGTCACTCTCTCGGGAAGCAAAGGCAAGCCATTTCCCAAAAACCTTGTCAAGAAAACTGCAAGGACATGTCCAGGCAGCTGCCAAGAGTAAAAACTTGACTCAAAGACCTAATAATATAACAATAACAACCAGGGTCTCCCTACCCCTCTACTTCATTTGTATATGAATCAAGCTAAAGCTTATATATAAAATACAGTGAATGGCTTTGTACTTTACAATAAGGTAAGCAAGTCGCACTGTGCTTTAACATGTTTAACTCCAGCCCATGTGTGGCTGATTTTACAGACTATTGCTAAATATTAAAATAGAGCAGTCTGTTCCCTTCCAGGAATCAGCCAGAGGGAGCATATGGCATCCTTAATGAAAGGACTGAATTAGCTCTCACTAGTTTCTGGATTCCATTCAAACAAGTTTCTGACATTTTGAAACTATAAACAATTTCCAGTCCCAGGTAGAAATTTCCCATGTATTCTAATTAAGGCTTTTCATTGAGGTCTGGTCAGTCTGAATTTTATCTGGGTATCATGAAGGACTAATCAGTTTCAGCAATAATATCTGAATTTTGTCTTGCATAATAGGTTTACACCCTATTATTATTAGCAGAAATATTTCCTGAACAAGAGGTACTCTAATTTTCTCTGTCACTCACCACAGTTCTCCATTTCCTCATAAAGTTTCTTTTAAGGTTTCAGATATGGAAACGGGAGGTGAAGTGAGGTTATATCAGCTACATATACAATATGTTACACTCACCTACACAAGGTAATCAGTGGATGATATTAAAAGAATATTGCAATTGAATGATTAAAGCAGGAAACAATTGTTCTCAAATTTCATATCACCTTAGTGTTGAATATTATTTACAGTATAATCCTGTGTTACCAGGAAAATGACACTGGATGTTATTTTACTGGGGTGTGAACTTATGCTTTAAAACAAATGCCCTTTGGTCTTAGAATATTTTGTAAATATTTATTAGTTTCATCATTATTCAACTATTGCTGATCAGTTAAAAATCTTTGGTATCAGAATGATAGCTACTCTTATTTTTATTCCTATTATGTTAACTGTAGGCTGAGCCTGAGAGTGTGGTCAAACACACCATCAATCTAGATTCCCCCAAAAGAGACCCAAGTCTTCAAAACAAAACAAAAACTGAAGGTAGCATATATGAATGTCAAATACGCTTTATTGCTGGTAATGGTCAGGAATCTATTTTGATACAGATAGAAATACAGAGAGCACGTTTCAGGTTTTGGCATCATGACTGCCATTTCTCATCAGCCCCCCCCCTCCTGTTGCTGCTGCTGTTGCTTGCCTGTGCTTCCACTTGTTCCCTTGCTTAGCATGGGCTCTCCACTATCCTGGCCTGTGACCATCTGATTTTGGCCTTTCAACATCTGACCTCCTCTGACCACATTGCTACCCGTCACTGCCCCTGGAATACCAACTCGGACAGCGCCCACTTAATTACAACTTTCAGGACGCCATGGACTGTGCTTTTGTGGTGCATATGTTTTATGAAAGGAGAGATAGAGGATGGCAGAAATATGGAGGGGGAGTCGGCGTCCTAACAACCAACATACCCCCCCCTTCTTCTTCAACCTGTTCCAGCCACCACCAGACTTTGGACCCTTTCAGGCCTATAGGCGAGGGGGAAGACAAGACATTCCCCTGCATACTATCTATATATCTTCTATGGACCGTTGTTGGCTTCTGTTTTGGATTTTATCCAGCCATTCCAACTCTGAACATTGAGAGCCGACTTTTACCACCTGAACTCGCACTTTAACTTAATTAATTGCGCAATTTTTAATTTCTCCCTTTTCTTTCATCTTTCTCTTCTTTCTTTGTATGGGATATGTATGAGATATGTGTGAGATGAATGAATGGCCCACTTTTATAACCATATTGTTGTAAAATTTTGTGTTTTTTAACTTTCACGTGGGGACTGCTTGGAAGAGTGTATGAGTACGCATGATTCGGAGGACCTGCCGGGAGATGCGGGGGCCACGGGGGTGGTTGAGGGGACTAGAGACACGGGAGAGGGTCGGGGTATTACGGTCGTAACAGGGAGAGGCAGATACGGCGGGGACTTTAGGGCAGGCCATTACCGGGGAAGGAGGGTTCGCTACATTACAGAGATCCCTCCTTCCGGCCCTAGGAGTCCCACTCCGAGACCAGATGGCGTAAGCAGTCAGGACCCTGGTCTCAGGCTGTTGTCGCTAAATGCCAGGTCTGTTGTACATAAAGCTCCTCTCGTCCGGGACTTAATTTTAGATGAGAGGGCAGACCTGGCATGTATTACTGAAACCTGGCTGGGCCCAGAGGGAGGAGTCCCCCTTGTAGAACTGTGCCCAGAAGGATTTCAGGTGCTACATCAGCCGAGAGCCCAGGGAAGGGGTGGGGGTGTGGCCGCTGTTATCCGAGAGTCGTTAGTTCCTCGTAGGATCCCTGCTCCGGAGATTGTCGGGTGTGAGTCTTTGCTGTTAAAGTTGGACCTCAAGGGTCAAGTGGGTCTGCTGTTAACGTACCTGCCTCCCAACAGCGTTGCAGCAGCCCTCCCCTCGCTCCTCGAGTCGGTAGCCGAGCTGGCAGTTGAGTTCCCTAGGCTGATGGTCCTGGGGGACTTTAATTTGCCGTCGCTCGGTGAAAACTCGGAGGGGGCGCAGGAGTTCATGGCTTCCATGACAGCCATGGGCTTGACCCAAGTAATTCGAGGCCCAACCCATTCGGCGGGACACATGCTTGACCTTGTATTTCTCTCGGAGCAGTGGATTTGTGATCTTGGTCTGAGGGGGAACGACATCATACCCCTGTCGTGGTCAGACCACTGCCTACTGAGGCTCGACTTTCGGAGACCAAACCCCCACTGTAGGGAGGAGGAACCGACCAGGTGGTTCCGCCCCAGGCGTCTTATGGAACCGTCAAGGTTCCAGACAGAGCTTGGGGCTATTCCTGACACTTTCGCCCACAGTCCGGTGGAGACTCTGGTTGCTGCGTGGCACTCGGCAGCATCGGAGACCCTCGACCGGATTGCGCCACTGCGGCCCCTCCGAGGCGGCGGATCCCGGAGACCTCCTTGGTTCACCGAGGAACTCCGGGAGATGAAGCGCCGGAGGAGATGCCTAGAGCACCGTTGGAGGTCCGATAAGTCCGAAGCGAACCGAGCAATGGTAACCACCTGCACCAAGGAATACACCAGGGCACTTAGGGCTGCAAAAAGATCCCATATAGCCACCTTGGTTGCGTCCGCTGAGTCCCGCCCGGCCGCCCTGTTTAGGATAACCCGCTCCCTACTGAACAAAAGGGAAGCGGGGGAACCCTTGCAGGGCAGAGCCGAAGAGTATGCCCAATTCTTAGCGGACAAAATTGCTCGGTTTCGGTCGGACTTGGACTCCACCCCTGCAGCTCCAGCCGAGGCACAGGAGGATCAATTTGAACAACTCTGGGTTGAGTTTCAAGACGTTACCCCCGGGGATGTGGACAAGGCCATGAGGGCTGTAAGTACCTCCACCTGTGTACTGGATCCGTGTCCCTCATGGTTAGTTACTAACTGCAGTGAGGTGACACGAGGCTGGATCCAGGCGGTTGTCACCGCCTCACTTCGGGAGGGGAACTTCCCCGCCGCACTGAAAGCGGCGGTGGTGAGACCCCTCCTGAAGAAGCCATCTTTGGATCCAGCTATCCTTAATAATTATCGTCCAGTCTCCAACCTCCCCTTTCTGGGGAAGGTTGTTGAGAAGGTGGTGGCCTTCCAGCTCCAGCGGTCCTTGGAGGAAGCAAACTATCTAGACCCCTTCCAGTCAGGCTTCAGACCCGGTTACAGCACAGAAACCGCTTTGGTCGCATTGACCGATGATCTCTGGAGGGCCAGAGATGGAGGACATTCCTCCATCCTGGTTCTCCTCGACCTCTCAGCGGCTTTCGATACCATCGACCATGGTATCCTTCTGCGACGACTGCGGGAGGTGGGAGTGGGAGGCGCCGTGTTGCGGTGGTTCTCCTCCTACCTCTCGGACAGGTCGCAGTCGGTGTTAGTGGGGGGGCAGAGATCGTCCCCTAGGCCCCTAACTTATGGGGTGCCTCAGGGCTCGGTCTTATCCCCCCTACTATTCAACATCTACATGAAACCGCTGGGTGAGATCATTCGCAGGCACGGGATTAGATACCATCAATATGCGGACGATACTCAACTGTATCTGTCCGCCCCGTGCCAACTCAATGAAGCGGCAGACGTGATGAACCGCGGCCTCGAAGCTGTTATGGACTGGATGAGGGTTAACAAGCTCGTGCTCAACCCAGAAAAGACCGAGTGGCTGTTGTGTTTCCCTCCCAGAGATTCGACCAATATTCCATCACTCAGGCTGGGGGGTCAAATTCTACACCCCTCAGAGAGGGTTCGCAACTTGGGAGTCCTCCTGGACTCACAGCTATCGTTTGACCACCATTTAATGGCTGTGACCAGGGGGGCATTCGCCCAGGTTCGCCTGGTGCGCCAGTTGCGACCCTACCTGAATCGGGAGGCTCTCACAACAGTCACCCGGGCCCTTGTGACCTCTAGGCTGGAATACTGCAACGTGCTCTACATGGGGCTGCCCTTGAAGAGCATCCGGCGACTTCAGCTAGTACAGAATGCGGCCGCGCGAGTGATTGTGGGTGCACCTCGGTTCACCCGCATAACACCTATCCTCCGCGAGCTGCGCTGGCTACCTGTCGATCTCCGGATGCGCTTCAAGGTGCTATTAGTCACCCATAAAGCCCTACATGGCAGTGGATCTGGATACTTGAGAGACCGCCTTCTGCCAATTACATCCCTGCGACCATAAGATCACATAGATTAGGCCTCCTCCGTATACCATCGGCCAGCCAGTGTCGGCTGGCAACTACAAGGAGGAGGGCCTTCTCAGTAGTAGCCCCGACCCTTTGGAACGAGCTCCCCGTAGAGATTCGCACCCTCGCCACCGTCCAGGCCTTCCGCACAGCCTTGAAGAACTGGCTCGCCCGTCAGGCCTGGGGACAAGGATAATTCCCCTCCCGAATGATGAATGTATGTTGTTTATTATTTTATTATATGTCTTATCTTAATGTCTGTATCTCCCCTTCCCCTATTTTATGTGAGCCGCCCTGAGTCCCCTCAGGGAAAAGGGCGGCCTACAAATATTAATAAATCTCTAAATCTCTAAATTTGCTAGTTCTATAAAACAGAGAAGTACCGTGTATAGGAAGGAACTGTAATTAAAAATAATGTGTAACACAATTCTCCAGAGGAATATGCCTGACCCACAAAAGTTGGGATTTTTCTCTTGCGCTATCAGCTAGGAAAAAATAAACACCCAGAACAGTAGCAGAGGCACAGAAAATTACCATGAACATGCGCATGTCTCCGCAAACAGATTTAGCTGACATTTAAGGTGCATTTAATTATCCTGGAAAATAGTTTAAGAGAGGCATCATTTTAATCATGCTGGAAAATAGGAAGATATAGTAATTTAGTTGTCAAAGGTAATTTCAGAGTCTGGACTCACCTCCTATGGGGAGGTCCCCTTTGTACAGTAGTGAGTATTGGAAAAGTGCCCTGATACTTGTAAAGCCTCTTCTGCTCATGCTGTAAAATATTTTCCATGACATCCTGCTGTAATCAGACTGCCAATCATTTCTGGAATTGACTGAATACTTCTAGCCTTGTGGTATCCAGGCATTTGTGCCCATGAACTCTTCTGTTGCTGCCTCTCAGCCTCATTATCTTCCTAGGCATTTTACTTTAAAAAGTATTTTTCTAAGCGTGTGGAAAGCACAAGGCTAGCTCCCAGCACCATCTTTATCCCCAGTTTAAAATTGATTAAATTTTAATTAAATTAAAGTTAAATTAAAAGTAGAAAGGACAGACAAATGGTAATTCTTCCTTGTAGGCAGGGTTGGATTCTGGCTTTTTCTACTGCCGATTCGTTCAGGGACGTGCTTCGTGCATGCATGCGCTTGATGTGTGCTATGCGCACATACACAATAAGTAAAAATGCTTCTGTGCATGGACAGAAGCAAAAAAACAAGATGGCAGCGTCTATGGTGCCACCGATAGAACTAGTTTGGGGGCGTGGCCAGCCAAGTTATTACGTACTCGGCCAAACCTGTCCGAACTGGTAGGAACCCACCACTGCTTCTATGGGAGTATCCCCAGCTGCCAATAAGGAGCAAAGGAAAGAAAATATGCTAATGAGGGGAGCAGCTTGAGAGAGGTTGAGTAGCATTCTAGTGAATTGTTGCTTTGTAATAGGTTGTGAACTCAATGGATCTCTTTTCACTTAGAAATATTTCCCTTGGAATCACAAATGAGGACCAGGCTAGGTGTTTCATTCAATATATCTTTGCATTTACTATCACTATTTCTGAAAATGGTAAAACAGTAATTACAGAGATTCTTACTGGCCAAAATCATGGTAGATAGAAATGTGGTGTTTAATCTCCTTTTCCTTGCTCTGACTCTTTCTCCAACTTCACCCCAAAACTGTTCTTCCAATACAAATAATTGCTGTGTGAGTGAGATGCATAGTCTCCAAACTAGATTGATTGATTGATCGATAGATAATAAAGATAGATAGGTGATAGATAGAGACAGAGAGATCATACATGAATGATAGATGATGATAGATGGTAGATGATAGACAGGCAGCAGTTTCAGTGGAATTATTTTTAAAAAGAGGAAGAATAAATCACACTTCATCTTGTTAGTCTGCTTAGCATTGTATTTGATTTGTGTTGAGAACTGCTGCCTAGATCAGCATCACAGTTAACTGTTTGCTTATTCGAAGCACATGTGTGTTCACACAAGTGGTGATATTCAGCCTATTCTCTCTGGTTTGGGTGATGTAATGCATAAGCATGCACAGAAGATGGTGTGCATGCGCAGACGTGGTGCATGCCCTCACATTTGCAAACCAGTAGGGAAGGTAAGTGAATCTCACCACTGGTACACACACACACACACACACACACACACAGAGAGAGAGAGAGAGAGAGAGAGAGAGAGAGAGAGAGAGAGAGAGAGAGAGAGAGAGACTCTTTGTTATACCAAAGAAAACAAAATATATAGATAGACATTTACAGTTTTTCAGTCAGTTTTAATAAAATAACAGCAGTTTATTTGTCCTTCCATTCATGTGTATTTTCCATTTTATTGCCTTTTCTGTATTCATCTTGAAAAAAAAAGAAAAAAGGAACATCTTAAAAAAACTAGGTAGTCATTAGTAATTTGTCCTATTTGAAAACGATGCAGATTCTTTTGACACAGTGCCAACATTTCTTCAAAACAACAGCAGAGATGTAACGCTAGAATCATTTTATGAAGCCACAGATATTTATTTTATAGCCAAACTGAGTTTTAAAAAAAGTGTCAGTGACTGAGGATATATAAGGCTTGCATTTTAGCATGCTGAACATCTGCAAAGTGGTGTGTCACACATTTCTGTCATTGAGTTTGGGCTCCCATTTCCTGCACAGCAAGTATTTGATCTGATTAGAAATTCATAAAGCAGTTGATTGCAAATGAGGGTCACCCAAAAGATTTGAAATTAAAGATCCCTTCTTCCTCGTTCGAGTGCCTTGGAACAATCCTTTGTCTTGGAATCAAAAGCCACTTCACCATTTTAGTTAAGTTTTGAGATATAAAAATAGAAGAGTCCTTACAGTGATCATCTATAGACTATAGCATCTATGCTAATTCAGATTTATGGAGCCAATTTGTGCAGAGAAGTTTGGTTGCCTAATTCATGGCTTCTTGAATGTTAGTGCTATAATTACAGTATACGGGGCAAAAAGGAGTAACTTCTAGAGCTATGAAACCAAACTCAAAATAACTTAGAATTAAAATACAGGTGTAAAAAGTGAGAAAATTAGTGAAGTTAGTTAATAGACCTGAATGAAGAAAAACAGAGGGATGGAATCAAGATCACAGGAAGTGTTAATACCACTTTATAATGCTTTGGAATACTGCATCCAGTTTTGGTTGCCACAATGTTAAAAAGATGTTGAGATTCCAGAAAGAGTACAGAGAAGAAGAAGAAGAACACAGATGATTAGGAGACTGGAAGGTAAAACATATAAATAACAGTTGCTGGAATTGGGTATGTCTAAATTAATGAAAAGAAGGACTAGAGGTGACATGATAGCAGTGTTTCAATATCTAAGGGATTGCCATAAAGAAGAGGGAGTCAAGTTTAGTCAATCTGGACCCCTTCCAGTCAGGCTTCAGACCCGGTTACAGCACAGAAACCGCTTTGGTCGCATTGACCGATGATCTTTGGAGAGCCAGAGATGGAGGACATCCCTCCATCCTGGTTCTCCTTGACCTCTCAGCGGCTTTCGATACCATCGACCATGGTATCCTTCTGCGACAACTGCGGGAGGTGGGAGTGGGAGGCACCGTGTTGCGGTGGTTCTCCTCCTACCTCTCGGACAGGTCGCAGTCGGTGTTAGTGGGGGGGCAGAGATCAACCCCTAGGCCCCTAACATATGGGGTGCCTCAGGGTTCGGTCTTATCCCCCCTACTATTCAACATCTACATGAAACCGCTGGGAGAGATCATCCGCAGGCACGGGATAAGATACCATCAATATGCGGACGATACCCAGTTGTATCTGTCCGCCCCGTGCCAACTCAATGAAGCGGCAGACGTGATGAACCGAGGCCTTGAGGCCGTTATGGACTGGATGAGGGCTAACAAGCTTGTACTCAACCCAGAAAAGACCAAGTGGCTGTTGTGCTTCCCTCCCAAAGATTCGACCAATATTCCATCACTCAGGCTGGGGGGTCAAATTTTGTACCCCTCAGAGAGGGTTCGCAACTTGGGAGTCCTCCTGGATCCACAGCTGTCCTTTGACCATCACCTGACGGCTGTGACCAGGGGGGCATTTGCCCAGGTTCGCCTGGTGCGCCAGTTGCGACCCTACCTGAATCGGGAGGCTCTCACAACAGTCACTCGGGCCCTTGTGACCTCTAGGCTGGAATACTGCAATGTGCTCTACATGGGGCTGCCCTTGAAGAGCATCCGGCGACTTCAGCTAGTCCAGAACGCGGCCGCGCGAGTGATCGTGGGTGCACCTCGGTTCACCCACATAACACCTATCCTCCGCTAGCTGCGCTGGCTACCTGTCGATCTCCGAGTGCGCTTCAAGGTGCTACTAGTCACCCATAAAGCCCTTCATGGTAGTGGATCTGCGTACTTGAGAGACCGCCTTCTGCCAATTACCTCCCTGCGACCAATTAGATCTCATAGATTGGGCCTCCTCCGAATTCCATCTGCCAGCCAGTGCCGGCTGGCAACTACAAGGAGGAGGGCCTTTTCAGTAGTAGCTCCGACCCTTTGGAACGAGCTCCCCGTGGAGATTCGTACTCTCACCACCGTCCAGGCCTTCCGCATAGCCCTTAAGACCTGGCTAGCCCGTCAGGCCTGGGGACAAAGATAGCCGCCCCTCCCGAATGATGAATGAATGTTGCTCATTATTTTTACTTATGTGTGTCTACGTCATTGTTTGTATTCCCCCTTTCCTGATTTTATGTGAGCCGCCCTGAGTCCCCTCAGGGAAAAGGGCGGCCTATAAAAGTTAATAAATATCTAAATAAATATCTAAATATCAACGTATCTCCAAAGCACCTGCAGGTAGGACAAGAAGCAATGGATGGAAAGTAATCAAGGAGAGAAGCAAAAAGCTAGAACTAAGGATAAATTTCCTGACAGTTAGAACAATTAATTAGTGGAACAACTTGCCTCCAGAAGTTGTAATTGGACAACATTTGTCTGAAATGGGTTTCCTGTCTGAGCTGGGGGTTGGACTAGAAGACTTCCAAGGTCCCTTCCAAAACTGTTATTCTGTTAAAAGTTCTTTTTAAAAAAAATATATTTTATTCATTTTCACATTCCATTTTACAATCACTTATATACAGGGTATTTGCTATAAGAAAAAAAAATAAAAAAATAAAAAAATAAAAAAAATTAAAAAAGAAAACACAACTCATCATTCACAACCCCACCTGACACTTCCATCCTCCATACACCCCATCTACTCCCTCCAACTTTCCTTTCCTCCCTCTAATGCTCCCCTCCTACTTCCCTTTCCCCTCAAACCTTCCTTCTCCCCTTACTCCCAACACACCCTCCTTACATTCCCCTTACTCCTTCCTTACTCCTCCCTCCTCTTTCCCTCTACCTCCCTCCTTGGTGTATTCCTTTATTCAAGTATTGTTTATTATAATCTGATAAAAAGTAAAATAAACCAAGGAAAAAAATATAAAGAAAGAAAAGAGAAAAAAAGGAAAAAAAAAAGAACAACCGTATATAAGTGCATTCTTGTTCTTATTGAGACTATGTTAACACCCACCCACCCACCCACCCCCCATAAATCCCCATCCCTACTCCTCCCGACTTCCCAGGGCCCACACCTGGCACTGCCTTCTATCTAAAGTATCTTATGTTCGTATGGATTAAAAATAAAAGTAATATATTAAGGGGGAAAAAAAAAAGAAAAGAACAAAGAAAAAAGAAAAAAAAAGAAACTCTTTGTGTTAAGCTCAGCCCCCCATCTTTATCTATGCTTAAATAGTATAAGTCATTCTATCTATATTTTATTCTCGTCTCTTGCTTCTTTGTTATTTACCCCGGCCTCCTGTAGACTCTCCCATTCCTCTTCCTTAACCTTGTATTCAGATAAACATTTATCCAAATTTGTATAGACATCAATATACAATCTAGCTCAAAAATAATCCCTTCTAGTAAAATTTAAGCAGCGTGGATCATTCCACATATTCAAATATTACTTTACAGAAGAATAATCAAACTTTCCCTTCTAATAGGATTTAAACAGCGTAAATAATCTTTCTTAACCTTAATTTCAAACAGTAATTCAAAATAATCTGACCAAACTTTCCCTTCTTAGTAAAATTTAAGCAGCGTGGATCAAGTATTACTTTACACAAAAATCAGTTTGCATTCTATCTTAAAATGATCCCGACCAACTTTCCCTTCTAATAGGATTTAAACAACGTAAATCATTCCGCATGCATTTTGCCCTCATCCCTTGCTTCTCTGATATTTACCACTATCAAATTTATGCAGACATTAGTTTAAAATTTAGCTCAAAATAATTTCACCAAGCTTTCCCTTCTAATAAAAATTAAATAGCATAGATCATTCCACATATTCAAATAATACTTTCAACAAGAATCAGTTTACCTTCTGTTTTAAAGTAATCTCATCCAGCTTTCCCTTCTAACAGAATTTAAACAACATAAATCATTCTGCATTCATTTTACATATATACATTCAGTATCACCCCACCAATATACGTAAATCATTCCGCATGCATTTTACCCTCATCCCTTGCTTCTCTGATATTTGCCACTATCAAATTTATGCAGACATTAGTTTAAAATCTAGCTCAAATAATTTCACCAAGCTTTCCCTTCTAATAAAATTAAATAGCATAGATCATTCCACATATTCAAATAATAGTTTCAACAAGAATCAGTTTACCTTCTATTTTAAAATAATATCTTCAAACTTTCCCTTCTAACAAGATTTAAACAGCGTAAATCATTCTGCATGCATTTTACATATATACATTCAGTATCACCCCACCAATAAATTCCGCTTTTTCTACCGGAGAGAGGTCGCAAACCCCCATTCAATCCACAACTTTGGCGAATATTTAGAATGTCTAAATCCTCAAACTCCGCTTTTCTGCTTCTCCGAGGGAGGGGGAGCTACCCCCTCCATCTTGCAGCCATGTGGTCTGTTGCTTGCCTTCTCCTTCGGCTTGTCTCTCCTCTTTTCCAAGTGAATCAGGAAGTCCCGCCTTCAAAGTCTTGTAATAGAAATCTCGAGCCTCCGAAACAGAATTGAGACGAAGTCTTTGATTCTCAAATGTGACCGTAATGCCGGCTGGGGCCTCCCATTTATATTGAATCTGATGATTTCTAAGCTCTTTAGTTAAGAAGGTATAGTCTCTTCTTGCTTTTAACATCTGGAAAGGTATTTCTTTGAAGACAATCAAGTCCTGGCCATCAACTCTCAAACTATTATTGTAAAATTTTTGCATGATCGCGTTTCTGGATTCTTTTGTGGAGAAATATATAATTATGTCCCTCGGGAGCTGTCGCTGTTCCGCTACCAACGAATTCTGGCGATAGATTTTCCGAATCTGCCAATCAAAGTTAAGTCCCGGGCTTCCCACCGCATGGCTGAGGGCTTCAACAAAGGTCTGTTTCAGATTCTCTCGCTCCTTTTCGCGGAATCCTCTGACTCTTATTGCGAATGCCTTCTTATTAAAGTTTATCATAACGAGCTGTTCTTGAGTGTCTCTAATTTTTTGTTGTAATATTTGAATATTAGTAGTCAAATTAGAATTAGCCTCCTCCAAGCTTTCCAATTTATTCTCTATTTCAGCGGTATAATCTGACAGGGCAGACACGGCTGCAAACGTATTCGCCTTCATTTGGTCAATTTTAGACTTTAAATCACCATATAGCTCCAATACAAATTCCTTAATTTCTTGTTTAAAATCATTAACATTTGAAAAAAAATTCCTGTGTTAAGAATTCTCCAGTAGAGGGCATAGGAGACAAGGGCTGCGATTCCAGTGTAAATTCTTTAAGTTCATTCATAGATTCTTTAGGCACATTTGTAGAGAGACGCTTCGATTTTGACCTGGGTGCCATTATAAATAAACAAATAAACAGCGCTTTTGCTCCCCTCTGTTTCCAAAAAAACAAAAAAAAATTATCTTGTTAAGGAGCGGTCTGCAGGAAGGTAAAACCGGCTACGTACATCCCCTATCAGTCACCAACGGAGAGAAATCGCCATTTTGAAGTCCGTTTAAACAAAGAAGCCTCTAAGACAAATGGTGCTGGTATTTAAGATAGTAATAAAAGCATAAATCTCACAGGAGTGGGACCCGCCCGTATTAATCCTAGCTTCAAACAACTTTGCTTTGTCCTGGGGGGGGGGGATCGCCTGTCTGGGGCTGCAAAAAAAAGCAGCTGAGAAGAACTGGCTGGAGATAAAAGCTCCGCTCACGCTGGATCTAATCTCTGTCCACAGCCAAAAAAAAGAGAAAGGCTGTGAATTACGAATAGACCCTAGCACACAGAGCTACTCCCTGCCCCTTTATAGCCAAAAAGGGGTGATATCTATGATCTTATTTAGATATACAGACCAGATCTCTGAGAGGAGCTCGGTTGAGCCCTCCTCGGCGACAGGCTCCGCCCCCCCGGAAGCTGCTGTTAAAAGTTCTTAATAGGAAAGCTACAAAATTTGGGTGAGAGAAGATGCAGAGTTTTAGTTCATATTTTTCATCCCTGATACATTTTACTGTATTTCTTCATAATTAGTTGTACTTCTTCTAAAGTAGAGAAATACACCTATACTAACAGAAGAAAATATTTGTAGCTCAGGGTTAAACTGTAGGGTTCCCGTTGCTCTTTGAGCTTGGTGGTTTTCTTTCAGATGTTTCATTATCCAACTAGATAGGTAGCTAGTTGGAAAATGAAATGTCTGCAAGAAGATTACCAACCAACCAGACCATTAGAGATCCCTCAATCACAGCTGTCTACAAACACACTTTTCCTTTTTTAAATTTGTTTTATTTCCTCTTGCTTCCCCATATCCCTTCTTCTTCTATATGTTTCTATTTTCCATTCCATTTCATCTTGAAGAATTTTACAATAAAAACAGAAAACATTGTTTTCTACTGTTAATAATTAATAACAGAAATTATTAATAATCAAATATATGAAGTCTGAGCTAAATAAATATACTATTTAAATGAGGTAGGGTAAAGGAGATAAAGAACAGGAAAAACATAATGAGAACAACTATTCATCTGCAGTATTTATTCATGGAAAACCTTGATAAAGACAAAATATTTCAAGATGCCTAAAAGATGTCACCATAGATATTTCAGGGAATTTTAATGCGGGAGAAATTCTAGATGACACAGCCACTATGCCAGTATCTAAAAGATGAAACAATGGGGGTGGTATTTGTGAATGTGACAGGAGTGTAGTCTATGGCCCTAAGAAATGAAAGATGATACCTTGCAATTATTATGTACTGTATCAAAGGCAGCATTCTGTTTAACATGGAAACAAATGTTTGTTTTTCTAATTTGGTACTAAAGTGAGTGATAAATTGATGTGCTTTAAAAGATCCTTAAATTATTGGGACCAATAATTTAAAACATGATCGTATAGCTGTTAAGTTGACTGGAGGCAATATACTGCCCTCAAGGCATTTGTCAGGGTTCAACTGCCAATATTATTACTGAAGTCCATCTATGCAAGTATGAATACAAATACTTTAGCAAAGTGCCTTTCATTTATGAAAATTGGTCAGAAGAAATCTCTAGTCAAATATATCAAAAACTACTAAGAAGGTTCAATGGTCTTTTTCTGCAAGTAATAAATCAGAATAACTAAGGCTAATTCTGTCCTAAAATCAATCATGAATCCAGACAGAAAAAAACTGAAGATAACCAAGCTTATCCCTGAACACCTGCAGCTACACAAACACCTCAAGTTCCTTACCTTTAGATCAGATATCTGTGAGAAAGTATTGATTAACAAACATAACTGATTCAAGAGAAGTCATCTTGGGAAGTCATTGTAGACCAATGCTTCTTTCTAGTTTGACATCACAGCAAAAACCCGTGGCACGACAAAACTGCGCTCGACTAAGCCACGCCCGATTAAACCGCGTCGCTGAGGTCATCAACAGGGCGACAACAGCGAGCGCGGAGAAAGAAGGGCACTTTAAATAGCGCTTTGAAAGCAAGCCGATTCAACTTAAGGTAAGAGTTAGGTTTAGGGTTAGCTTTAGGGTTAGGTTTAGGGTTAGGTTAAGGGTTAGGGTTAGGGTTAGGGTTAGGTTAAGGGTTAGGGTTAGGGTTAGGGTTAGGGTTAGGTTTAGGATAGGTTTAGGGGGGTTAGGTTTAGGTTTAGGGGTTAATTTTAGGTTTAGCGTTTACAGCGTGCTTCTGTCTCCACGCTGTTGTCACCCTGTTGATGACGTCAGCTACGTGGTTTCATCGAGCACGCTTTAGTCGAATGCGGTTTTGTGGTGGAACCCAAAAACCCACCAGTGTTGGCTCCTCCCAATTAATCTTTGAAAATCTTAAATAAATCCAGATGGCCAGGGGCCAAGAGAAATTATATGCCAGACAGTTAACAAGCATCCATTGTAGTCTATGGCCCTAAGAAATGAAAGATGATAACTTGCAATTATTATGCACTGTATCAAAGATAGCATTCTATAGCATTCATGAAAATAATTTTTTTTGCTTATTTGGTACTAAAGTGAATGATAAATTGTTGAGCTTTAAAAGATCCTTAAATTATTGGGGCCAATAATTTAAAAATCTTTTCATGTTTGAAGAAATGTTGTTTTTCTATTGCTTTTCACGACCACCAACAATTGACTTATTTTAAGAAAGGTCTTCTTAAGCTTATATCAGTTTGGTTTAGATTTTATGGTGGGAGTTTGACATTGTGGGAGTTTGGAATTAGTCACTTTTCTCTATGTTGCTTTGAAGAACTGGCTTGCTGATTAATGATAAAGGAAAATGCAAGACACTTATTCCTTCAATCTATTTAAGAAAATTGATGCGTGCATTTAATTCAAGCATGGCAGCAGCTGAGTATTTCTTTCTAGAATACTTCTGGTAGATTAGAAAATAACATCTAACCAAGATTCTCAATTCTGCCTATAATAAATGCAGTTGTGTGTCTGCATCTTACAATATCGGCTTTCCCTCTCATTCATATTAAAAATCATTATAGAAGTTTAGTAATAGATATGATTTATCTCTAGGTTCTTTGCATGTTTAAATATGACTCTTTCTCCATAACAATTTAGAACAGACATTCAAGATATGTACACATTTATTTAAGTTCCATCAAATTCATTGCAGTTTATTCCCAAATTAAGATAGCAATTGAAAATTGTAATCTGAAACACAAATACCAGGAAATAAAAGTTTTTGAACACAATGGGATCTATCTGTAAATCAATATACATGAAATTGTTTAGAAATTCATAAACAAAATAGATTAAAGTCACATCCAGTGGTTTGAGAAACAGAATACTCATTCTGTGGCCCAGTGGAGCATACACTGCACTAACCATTTCCTTTTCATTAGAGAAAAGTTCCACTTTGCCTATTTCCTCTCCCAAAAGCTCCTGACCTTGGATCAGATTGTAGAAGCTGAAAGGACATGGGGAAAAAAAGCTACATTAGCCTTCTTGAAGAAAAAGAGCACCAACAGTTTATAACGTTGCTGAATTGCTAGGTGGTAAAGTGTGAAAAAAAGAAAATAAGAATTTAGTCTCACTTGCTAGAGAGATAATGAAACTACAGGATGGGTAGTCAGCTGGACAAACATATTGTTTCTTTAATTATGTTTTGGTCTCTCTTTAATGAAGCTATCTTCCATTACACCCAAAGGAAAGAAAATAGTCCAGCGATGTCCCCTGCAGATGAATCTTGTGTGGGCTCTGAAATAGATCCTTAGCTATTGCACAGGTGTTCCTTTTTATATTTGGTAGAAAGCCAAACATAAATAGATTTAGGGAAGATCAGCTTTCTCTCTGCTACAGAGAAAGTATTTGTGCAATGCCTCTGATTCACATCTCGGTGTGCTTAGTACTGAGCATAAGCTATTAATGCAGTCATGTTGTAAAGCAAGCTCCTCAATATGATTTAAAATAAAAGTAACATTCTATATGCATGTTTTTGTATTTTGCTTATTTGGTACTAAAGTGAATGATAAATTGAGGAGCTTTAAAATTAAAGAGATTGTGAGGTTTCCTTTCCTCGATCTATACGAGTGGACAATATTTAAATAATGATAAAATTAGGTATTTTGTATTTGGATTATGAAAACCTGGATAAGTAGAACATGGTGGAAGATTTTTTTTTAAATCAGTTTATTGCCAACTAATGATTGCCCAGAATGTTCAAATCCATGTTGTTCTATAGCTGGCATTTAATAAAATACAGGTTTTCCTTCTCTTCGTTATTTTATTTACTTTGTTCTCTTCCTTTTCTAACTTTCATCACTGGTGAAATATTGGTTGCTTGACAATTAGGGCAGCTATCTCTTCATGCTGCTGTCTCCATCTCTTGCTCACACTCATCTGCATAGGTTTTTTTTTCTGTTTATGTACTCAGTAAAATATCATATAAGTAGATAAGACTATATGTCACATTCCGGTGTTCACGTTGCATACAAACAGAGATTCAGTTTGTTTGGTGAAAAACTTTTATCTCTATCTAAGAAACTACATGATAACCAGCACTAAATGACAATGATACAAAGGTAATCAAATCCAAGTCAGTTCTAACCAAGTAACACCATCACCCATACACACACACACATACCATTACCACAACCAGCTCCACTCACAACTCTACCCAGATGACACCCTCCCACCATCACCAATCATCATGACCCACACCCTCAGCCACACCCCCACTCAGTGTCATCATAGCCTCTTTCCTGGTTAGCCACATCCGAGCAAAAGAGTTACATCAGAGTAGGCAGTTACATCAGAGTAGGCAGAGTAGAAGAGCCACATGCAGCTACAGGCTCAATCGACATCAGAGAGGCAACATCAACATGGCAGCGTTAGTGGCATGTAAGCATGGCCAAGCGGGCATAGTGATGGACAGGTTCCCCCTGGATGGCAGCCTGAGAGCTGACACTATAAGCAAATGAATAAATATACTAGACAATATTAATTCAAAAATTGTCTAATAGAAATATTTTCATTATGGATCAGTTTTAAATTTCTTCCAGAGATATGCAAATAAAGATGATTTTAATAAAGATGTGGAAGGACAACTACAAAAAAATAATGAGACAAAAACACAGAGATAATTTCCAAATAAGTTTTGTGAAATGAGGCAAGTTACCTCTTTCAAAGTTCTGTCTGATACATTTTCCTGGAATGCTGTAGTGGTGAATAATTGATATCTTTGTCTGATCTCTGTAAGAGTTGATTTATATCTCCCCACCTGTTGTTTTCATGCTGCTAGTTTTGTATATGATTCATGTCTCTCCCTTTTCATCACAATTTTGAACAAACTTTTGCTAAAGTGTGCATTCTCAGGTTGTATTTCCCAACCTGATGATCATGTGAAATGTTGGGTTAACCCTCACAATTCCCAACCAAAGGAGTGGATATTCAAGCAATTCCAATCCAAAGACATTTGGAATATAGCAAAGGCTAGTAAAGAATATCATGGTAGAAATTATATGTACAGTAACTACAGAAGGAATTTCAAAACAAATCCAACAGTAGAAAGAGTGCATTTTGAATTCATGGTAGATATTTGGTAAATATTTATGTATATGTTAAATATTCTGTATTTAAATTTATAATCTTATATTGCAACAGAAATAAAAAATGAAAGTACACATGTCAAAAGATTAAGTGCATGAGTATTGTTACTGCAGTGGTGCAGTGGTTAGAATGCAGTACTGCAGGCTACTTCTGCTGAATGCCAGCTGACTGAAATTTGGCAGATCGAATCTTACCAGGCTCAAGGTTGACTCAGTCTTCATCCTTATGAGGTGGGTAAAAGGGACCCAGATTGTTGGGGACAATATGCTGACTCTGTAAACTGCTTAGAGAGGGCTGTAAAAGCACGGTGAAGTGGTATATAAGTGCTATTGCTATTTTCCACCAAAATGTTGAAAGATCAGAAATAGTTCTGACCGCTCTCTCCGTACACCAAGGCACTCCAAGACAAGATTACTGCTAGATGATTTATTCACAGTAAATCAACACACTGACCAGACCTTGGCAGCAATCCAGACTTCCAAGATAAGAAATATACACAAGAGCTTCTCCGGCATTGGTAATGAAGTTGAATCCTGCAAACAGTCTCCTCCCAAAGTCTCTCCTTATATACTTTCTTGAGAGGAGCCTAATTACAACCACCTGGGTCCAATTATCTTCTGTATCTGCATAGTTTTTTTCTGCGTCTATCTGCCCACTGTTGCCTGGTGTCCAGGACCAACTCCCTTGTCTCATCCCCACTGCTCCAAGGCCTGATGTCATGGGCACACTCCCTTTGGTTTTTACCGCTGCTCCATGCCTCAGGCACCTTCTGGTGGCCACCCAGCCTCTCTGGTTCCTGCTCAGAGTCAGAACCCTGTCCAGAGTCCTCCACATCTTCCAGAGCCAACTCATAGGGCCCCTCGCTGTCGGAGTCTGTTTGCAGCTCCAGTGGCTCCTGCTGGGCCACAACAGTTACCCAAGCATAGAAAGTGTCAGTTAGTATCACAACACTATTAACAATGTTATTGGACTGAAAATCAGTTATGAAATGGAAAGTCCAATGTTTTTATCAGCTATGAATGGCAGGAATCACTCCAGAAGGAGGAGATATTTTAGTGATGTTCATCATATCTACTATATACATTATAAAGCAAGTATCTGGAATTCAGATACCACAGTGAGTTGAGTCAGCTCTTATGGATTAGACAATGTTTGACATTTTGGTTAATAGACTATGAAATGCTGTTTAAAGTTTTGTTAATTTTTGTTATTTTCCACATGATAAGCAACTGCAGATAAGTACTCCTTTTTAGTTTATATTTAGCTAACAAATTATAAAAAGAATAAGAATGGGCAGCAGATTGGGATGTGTTGCATGAATACAGTCATTATGGCTTATGGATAAACCATAAAACTTAATATGTAATATCTCTTTATCTAACTATGAATTGCTCAGTGAAACCAACTATGTCCTAGTGGCACTCTGTGAAGCCACAAGCATGCAGAGAAAAATAGCAGCTTTTTCATAGAAGGTTTACACAGAGAAGATAAACTCCTACAGGGAGAGGCAATCAAAGTAAGACCAATCTATGATTTGCCTGTAACTTCCATGGCAGAGGAAGAACAAATAAACCTATAAACCATTTTTTAGATATCTCCCCCACTTCCCGCTGACAGACTGCAAGAGGTTTCCACCAAGGTCCTCTGTTCTACCAGGAACAGAGGTTGAATCTCATTGGCTAAGAGGTCTGACAGATCCCTTTAAAAGGGGATGCTGCCCAACCATTCTCCAGCCAGATGTTTACTTGACTTGCGATAAAGAGCTGTTGTTACTTAGCCTTTTGTGCCTCCTTTACCCGATCTAACACCATGATTTCCAGAAGAGCTTTCTCACCAATTAACTGCAGACTACCAAGAGGATGTTTCCATGAAGCATTTCCCCCAAAATTATTAGAGTATAAAGCATAATGTTAAGAAGTGAATGAATAGCATTTGCCAGTTTCTTCAAAAACAAAATAAAAATATGAAGATAAACTAAAGACACAACTAGCATTTGTAAACTGGTAATCCTTATTTCACCATGGTAATCCTGGTAATCTGGTAATCCTGATTTCATCATCCTGACTCCTGAAAACTCTTCGGACAAGTCCCTGAATTTTTCTTAACAAGATTTGGGAAACTGGTTTTCCCTTGCCTTCTTCATAGAGTTGAGAATGAAGTGATTTGCCCAACGTCACCTAGCTGGCTATGTGTCTAATTCATGGTTTCCTGGTTCCAGCCTGTGCTTTAACCATTACACCAAAAAATATGACTAAATAAATAATAACAATTGTTTATCTATGAAGAGCTATAAAGCAAATGTTGTGCATGTTTCTGCACATGAGCCCATAGATAAAACTTATAGAACAGAATCAAAATGGTGTGCTAAACCCAAACATTGAGCATCATAATCTAAAATGAAAAATAAACATGACCACAGTGCTAAAATCAAGAAGTACTGTCCCATGTCCCCCTAACTGCATATCTTGCTTGGAGGGTTAATAAGGACCTAATAAGACAACTGGTACTTTAAGAGCTTTTGCGGAAACCTGCTTTCAAATATTTTCACCGTGTCTTTGGCAGCTACTCCCAAATGAGCTTCTCAGAAGGATTGGAGGGATCAAAATGCCCTAAATTTGGCACAAAACAGTGAAACAATTGGCAATAGATTTAAGAACAGATTAACCTTCCAGCAGAGTTAATAGTGCTATGCCAAACCCTACTTTCATTATTGTTTTGAGGCCTTACTTAAGTTAGGCATCTTATGTTGATGCTGTCACAGGAGCCAAGGGAAAAAGTTTTAAAGAAGTACTCATAGAAGTTCCCTTATGTTTTTTTCATCTTCTTTTTTAAATGTTTACTAATATCAAAGGGTGACCCTAAAGCCGATGTTTGAAATTTTAGTAGCCAGGGTTGGGATACAAACATTATCTCTTTATTTAAATATCATTTTTATCATTTATTTATCATTTTCCTTAATTTATATCACAGCAAATATCTATCGATAGATGTAAAATGATAGACTCATTAATTTATGGGAAAATTGCATACATTTTATTATGAAACATGCGGTCCAGTTTTAGAGTAAGCAAACAACTTTAAAAAAAATCATCAAACTCTCTCCAAGACAGGTTCCTTTATATTTGATGTATTACTGGTTGATGCATAACTAAAGTTAGACCTTCCACTGTGCTTAGTCAATATCATCATCATCATCATCATCATCATCATCATCATCATCATCATCATCATCATTTTTAGCCATTGTTTCCAACCCATATGGTTCTGAGATTTTCTTGCCAGTTGGGCCCAAATACTTGTTGATGTCATCCATCCATTTTGTTTTAAATTTCTTTTGTGGATGCTTTTTATCTAGTGGAATCCATTCTATGACCTGCCATCAATTTTTCTTGCTGTGTGACCAGCCCATTTCCATTGCAATTGGTTTACTCTTTACACACACACAGCACACACACACACACACACAATAACAGAGTTGGAATGGAGCTTGGGGCAGGGGTAGGTTCCACCGACACTACTGCTGATTTGCTTGTGTGAGCACTTTACGCGCATGCACAGGACAATTAAAATTGTTCTGTGCATGCACAGAACTGAAAAAAAAAGATGGCAGCACCAACCGGGGAACTGGTTTGGGGGCGTGGCAGGCCTGGGTCACTGCTGGTTTCGGGTCCAACCCCCTGCTCAAGCAGGAAACCCTGTACCATTTCAGACAAATGGCTGTTCAATTTCTTCTTAAAAACCTCCAGTGTTGAAGCACCCACAACTTCTGGAATGTGATCATTATAGCACCCAGGCTAATTCAGATTTATGGAGACCATTTGTGGAGAAAAGTTTGGATGCTCAGTTTATGGTTTCTTGAATTCTGTTACTATAGCATATAAGACAAAAAAAGAGCAACTTTTAGAGTGAAACCAAACTCAAAGCAATATCAGGATGAAAATACAGGTGTCAATATCAAGTCAGAATAGAACTGGAAGGGACCTTGGAGATCTTCTAGTCCAACCCCATACTAAAGCAGGAGATCCTTTACCATTTCAGACAAGTGGCTGTCCAGGCTTTTCTGTGATGAAGCACCCTTATGACATTCCAGCTTGTTTCCTGTAATTGCTATAGCAAGTCAATTCTTGGGAATGCTGAAATGAATCCAGTAGTCTCAAAATGTATATTATAGGTACCCACAATAATCTGCCAGTGACGGTTTACCATGAACACACTTTTAGCAAGCAAAAAATATACAATACTATACAAAATTGTATTTCAGGATTGTGCTGTTATTTTTATTGATTTATTTTCTCTACTCCATTTCTCTTTTTGTAATTCTCTTTTATTTCTTTAGAAGTAACATCAGTGAAGATTGTGACAGTTTTGTTATAGCTTTGTTTTGTTATTGTCATTTATCTTATCTCTCCCAGCCTACTTTCTCTTATTCACAGGATTTGCTCTTTCCTGTTCTTTGAATTTTTACAGCCTTTATTAAGGTTTACTAAAAGGAAGCCATTAGTTTGCAGAAGTATAATTGGACCAAGAATTTCCTTTATTCATATAAACTATACAGCGTAAGCAAAGCATTCAAGGCTTTACCAGGAAAAAAATTGATTCCGTGGTTTAAAGGCATAATTAAAAATGGGAAGATTTTTGCTTTTTAAATTTGGCTAGTTAGAGAAGCTGGATTCACTTAATCACTGCCATAAAATTGTTATAAAATCAGGTCTGATTCAACTTACAACCATAAGTCAGTAGTGGGACAGTGGTTAGAATGCAGTATTACTGGCTACTGTTAGGGATATAATCTAACAGTTGGGTTGGCAATATATAAATCATATAATAATGCTGTACCTGTTTCTTTAAATCATACTGTAAAATGTGATTGGTTGCTGTTTCCTCAATCAGCTGTAAGAGGGAGCCAGAATGACTGTTAGCTCTCTGTTAGATGCTGGGCTGATCTGATCTGAGTGTTTTGGAAGCTGGCTGTTAGAAAGTGTCTTGAGCGATTGTAAGTTTTGCAACTGCTAGCAAACTTTGAGTACCAGCCTGTTTGTATGATTATGGACTAGGTTATTTGGATTATCCCTTAACTGAAAGACATTGATGACTGACTGTCTTATCCGTGTATAACTTGGACTGTTTGATGGACTCTGATACCTCTATTTCCACAAAGTAAAAGCCTATTTAAACTGCAGTGTCTCTTGTCTGTTGGTTTGTGTGTTCTCCAACACAACTCTCACAATGCTTCTCTGAACACACTCGCTCTCCCAACCAGGAACTTACCTAACAGCTGCTTCTGCTCATTGCCAGCAGTTTGATTTTCACCAGCTCAAGGTTGACTCAGCCTTCCATCTTTCCGAGGTGGGTAAAATGAGGACCCAGATTGTTGGGGGAGAGGGGCAATAGGCTGACTCTATAAACTGCTTAGGGAGGACTGTAAAAGCACTATGAAGCAGTATATAAGTCTAAGTGCTATTGCTATAATGATTTAGGAGATAAATTTTGGTTCCAACTGTGGTAATAAATCTAGACATACCTATACTGCATTTTTTGGAATGCAGTGGTACACTAGATCACAACTACTGTGTTACTGTAAGGCCTTCTAGACACTGTGATGAAATCTTTATGTCACTTGGAGTGCCACAGGGCTTAAAAATGATTTTAAGGAACAAGGGTGAAAGTGAAAGCCTAAATGCCCATCTAAAAGAAGTGTCACCAATTTTTTTTCTCCTCCAAGAAAATTAAAAATAAGTAAAATGGGGAACATTTGAGGGAAAGTGGATAAATTTCAGTTCAGCCTCAGTTCAGATCCATTTCAGATGAAATATATATATTAGAGAAGCATTCTTGTTAAATATGGGGAGTTTGCTGCTTAATATTCCTTGGCATGGCTCATTCAACAAGATAGAAATAGGCTAAAATGAGTTTAGGAAGATGATGATTCGGCAAGTTTTAGGGAGCCCGGCTATTTTTAAGCCATCACAATAATTCATGATGTGGTTTATTCACTTGGGGATAGCATTTTATATGAATACAGCAATTGAGCTTTGTGAATCTAGAATTAGGCTTTATCACATTGTGTGAATTTATCAACTCTGAATGAGCTTTTTGAAAGATGGAACAATAATGGGCCAACACCTGGGCACTATATTGCCATGACATGTATACGAGATCCAAATACTTGTAATAATTGGAGGCAAACCATTTCCTACTGAGAAAATGGTCCCAGAGGAAGACTTTAAGTCCCCCCCTCCCAGGCTATAGACTCTGATATTCCTCTATAAATAGAAAAGGAATATAAAGAAAAGGAGATGTTGTTTATTACACTGAGGATTCTGCACTCTATTTCTGTTAGATTGGGACCAAGCCATGGTGGTGCAGTGGTTAGAATAGAGTATTGCAGGCTCACTGCTCACTGCCAGGAGCTCGATTCTGACTGGCTCAAGGTTGACTCAGCCTTCCATCCTTCCAATGTCAGTAAAATGATGACCCAGATTGTTGGGGGCAGTATGCTGACTCTGTACACTGCTTAGAGAGTGCTGCAAAGCACTGTGAAGTGGCATATAAGTCTAAGTGCTATTGCTAAGTGCTTAGGTTGTCATTTATTACACATGTTCTTAAGTGTTTTTGGACAATACCTGAAGTATTTTGAAGCCCAGATGCTATTGTTACTGTTCTTCCTCCTCCAAAAGTTATTTGAGTTAAGGTGACCAAGTGCATATGGTATCCTGTAGTCTTATGTTTAAGAGAAAACTTAAACATATATAAATTAATGGGTTTGATTCCTATCTAATTCATTTGAGGGACAGACCCAAAAGTTGTTGCTGCTTGGGATAAAAGGCAAGATGGCATCTGATCACCATTCAATATCTAAAAGCCATCTGGATTGGCTAATGAATTTAATTTCAAACCTTGTGTTATGATGCTCTTCTCTGGCACACTTATGAGAGCAGGTAGTAGTAGCCATTGCAAGATCAGCTGCTATAGTACTGGTTGTGAGATATAATGAAAGAATGAATAAATAAATAGAATGTAAAAAGAATAACTGAAAATAAATACAGATCCCTCACATCCTGGACATAAATTGTATCAGCTTCTATCCACAAAATAATGCTATGGGGCACTGCACCCCAGAACGCTAACAAACTGGTACTCAACCCGGACAAGACCGAGTGGCTGTTGTGCTTCCCTCCCAATAATTTGGCTGACATTCCAACACTCAGGCTGGGGGGTCAAATTTTATACCCCTCAGACAGGGTCCGTAACTTAGGAGTCCTCCTGGATTCACAGCTGACTTTCGACCATCAGCTGTCGGCTGTGACCAGGGGGGAATTTGCCCAGGTTCGCCTGGTCCACCAGTTACGGCCCTACCTGAACCGGGAGGCTCTCGCAACAGTCACTCGAGCCCTTGTGATCTCTAGGCTGGAATACTGCAATGGGCTCTACATGGGGTTGCCCTTGAAGAGCATCCGGCGACTGCAGTTAGTCCATAATGCAGCCGCGCGAGTGATAGTGGGCGCACCGCGGTTCGCCCACATTACACCCATCCTCCGCGAGCTGCACTGGCTACCTGTCGGTCTCCGGGTGCGCTTCAGGGTATTGATGACCACCTTTAAAGCACTCCATGGTAGTGGATCTGGATATTTGAGAGACCGCCTTCTGCCGATCACCTCCCTCCGACCGATTAGATCGCACAGGCTGGGCCTCCTCCGAATTCCATCCGCCAGTCAGTGCCGACTGGTGACTACACGGAGGAGAGCCTTTTCTGTTGCAGCTCCGACCCTGTGGAACGAGCTCCCCGTTGAGATTCGTACCCTCACCACCATCCAGACCTTCCGCACAGCCCTCAAGACCTGGCTCTCCCAGCAGGCCTGGGGATAGGTTTCCAATTTACCCGCCCGAGTGTTGACTGTTGAATGCATGTTGTGGTTTACCATTTTATTTTGTTCACTATTGTTTGTCTCTTGGTACTGCACCCCCTCCCCTTGTGATTGTAAGCCGCCCTGAGTCCCCTCAGGGAGAAGGGCGGCCTATAAATCTCAATAAAATGAAGAAAAATGAAAAAATGAAGAACAACTAGACACAAGGACAGTTTTCCCCCAAATGCCATCACATAAATTGTATCAGCTTCTATCCACAAAATAATGCTATGGGGCACTGCACCCCAGAACAACTAGACACAAGGACAGTTTTCCCCCAAATGCCATCACTCTGCTAAACAACTAATTCCCACAACACTGACATATTACCTACTAGGACTGTATTACTATTATTCTTCTCTTCCTTCCTAGTGCCTATTTCTTGCCACTTATGACTATAACCATGTTGCTTGTATCTTTACAATTACATTGTTTTATTTCTTTCCTAGTATGATTTGATTCCTTATTAGTAACCTATGCCTATCACTAAGTGTTGTATCTAAGGATGCTTGATGAATGTATTCTATTTTATTTTTCTTTATCTACACTGAGAGCATTTGCACCAAAGAAAAATTCCTTGTATGTCCAAACACACTTGGGCAATTCTATTCTATTCTAAAATAAGGGAATCCAAAAGAAATATCTAAGAGGCTAACACCACTTCTTTTCAGTATCTGCTCTTATGTTATGCCAGTACTGGTTTCAGTGTGAATGGTAAAATAAATGCCTAAATCTTAAAGAATTTCACTTAAGATTCAGTCTTCTGAAAAGAGATGTTACTTTGAGATGTTCATGCTATTTTTCATATTTCTTTGTGAATAAGCAGTCCTTTTATATCTTCTTTGTGCTGCCCTGCTTCACCTAATCTAAGTAGTTTGTTTTGAATGGGCGTCCTTGTAAAATTCTGTCTTTAAAAACTCAAAGGTCAATGATACTTTCTATATGCAAATGTAGTTGTTAGATGCATTCTGTATTACTAGTCCTGGCAGATAGGAAAAACTGCAAATTTATCATGGTGATGGCTTTTAGAACAAAGTAAATAATTATACATATGGTACATCAATTCATGACAGACTCTTTTGTTCTCAAGCATTGTGCCAGTTTCCTCTATACAAAACAATATTAATAATGATAACAATAGAAGAATAACATTAATAGATAATAAGTTTCTATAAAGAAATCATTTTGAGTTTGACAGAATCAAAAGGCAGTATTTACCCTTGAATGGTTACAATAGGAAATAAATTATCAAAAAGAGAAATCTCTTAATGGTCAATACTGAAAATAAAATTGAAGGCAATAAAATTTGGTGGTTGCTTCAGATTGGATTCCTCATGAAACAGAAGCCTTAATTTATCCAGCACAAGAACGAGTCACAATGATAAATACAATGAAAATAAAAGTTCTAAATGCTGGAATACCACCAAATATGACTCAATCAAAGAGAAAGGCAAAGCTATTAGATAGCTATAGCAAAATTGCCCAAATTAAATTGTTTTGTAAAAATGGTACATTGGAATTTATGTAAGACATGCATATTTAGTGTCTGACATTTTTAGTATGACCACTGAAAAATTGTTCCAGAATAAGTAAAGAAGTAAAAAAAAAACATTTCAAAATTCTGGTAGAATGACAAAGTAATATAGAACAGGGGTCCCCAATCCTTGGGCTGTCACCCACTTGGGCTGTCACCCACTTGGGCTGTGAACTGTTCAAAACTGTCCCATGGAAATGGCAGACAAGCACACAAGCATGCATGCACACATCCCCACTTATGCAAGTAGCATGTGAGTATGATCCATTTGTACAAGTGGCAGGCACACATGCCAGGTGCTCATGCAAATGGAGGTGCATGTGCACCAGTGGTGGGATTCAAAGTAATTTACTACCGGTTCTGTAGGCCTGGCTTGGTGGGCGTGGTGTGGCTTGGTGGGCATGGAAGGGGAAGGAAACTGTAAACCTCCTGTCAGCCCTCAGGCTGCCATTCAGGGGGGAGCCCATCCATTGCCATGCCCACTCGGCCATGCTTACATGCCACCAACATTGCCACGTTGATGTTGACTCTCTGATATTGGCGGAGCCTGTAGCTGTATGTGGCTCTGTAAGGCTTCCCTCACCACTCTGCAGAGTAACTCTTCTACTCAGGTGCAACTGCCTACTCTGATGTAACTCTTCTGCTTAGATGCGGCTAACCAGGAAGGAGGCTATGATGACACTGAATGGGAGTGTGGCTGAGGGTGTGGGTCATGGTGATTGGTGATGGTGGTTGGGTGTCATCTGGGTGGAATTGTGGGTGGAGTTGGGTGGGGTAATGGTATATATATGAATGATGGTGTTATGTTGGTTAGAACTGACTTGGATTTGCTTACCTTTGTATCATTGTCATTTAGTGCTGGTCATCACATAATATTAGATAGCGATAAAGTTTTTCACCAAAGAAACTGACTCTGCACGTGACATCTCCATTCCTTCTCCACTCCAGGGGAAGGTTACTGCAAATCCCCATTTGGTCCCGATCAGCTGGGACTCGGGAGGCAGAGAATAGGTGGGGCGGGGCCAGTCAGAGTTGGTATTTACTAGTTCTCCGAACTACTCAAAATTTCCGCTACCGGTTCTCCAGAACTGGTTAGAAACTGCTGAATACCACCTCTGATGTTCACACTTGCCAGTCACTCACATGGAACCATCCCCCTACCCCACCAATCTGCAAAGCAGGAAAGGTTGGGTAACACTGGTCGAGAACACAGCATGTCATAGATCGGACTAGTTAAAGAAGGCAAGTTTTGCATATAGATATATAAATATAAAATAACAGTGGAATAGTTCTAAAAACTGGAAAAGGTGATAAACTGTTGTAAGTTAATAACTGAAATATAGAGATTATAAAATAAACTGGCAAATGTCTCTCCACAGTTATTGGAACACTAAAGGTAAAAAGGTTTCACCTCTCCAGTTGTATTTGTCTCTAGGGGGCAGTGCTTTTAGCCGAACTGGTGCCTATTTATCTACTTGATAAATAAATTTGCATGTTTTTGAACTGCTTTTGGAGCATTACGATCTACAATTACAGAATTGTAAAAACTGGAAGGAAATATCTAAAGCTACTCAACTGCACAACATTCAGCTTACAAAAAAAAAGCTTTATTTGAAACAACAAACATATTATGAAGATTCTTGAATAAGCACTGTCAAATTTTAAGTCTGTATTATGAGAAAAAGCAATAAAGCATATCCCTTAATACCATAGGAGAGGCATTTTAATTTCACCTCCCAAATAAATGTTTTTCTAGGTATGTATTAATCCACATTTGGTCAACATCTGATTAAAGAGAATTGAATTGATTACATTACAGAAAAGATTACCAATAATGCAACATTTCTCTTTGGATTTAAAATGCATCTGTTCTGCATATACTATTTTCATCTACCTGATAACTTCAATGAAGGTTACAATTTATTTAATTCTATATTTATCCCATGTTCCTTCCAAGAACAACAGTGGTTTAAATCATACAAGGAGCCTCCCTGTATACTTAATCCCAATGAATAGACAGAGATGGGCAATTTAATTCTTCAGTTCTCCCTTCCCCATGTATATTTTTTTTTATTAAAGCGTTAAAACTAGAGATAAAAGTTAACACAGATTAATAGAAAGTAAGAAGTAAAATAAATAAATAAATAAACAAATAAATAAATAAATAAAAGGAGGTACAAGAACTTCCAATATTCTTCACAGCAGTTGTAAGTTATAAATATATCAGCAGTTATAAGTACAAATATATTTTAGCCTTTCTTTCTAAAGTTACATCATATTACTCTTTATATAATCCTGTATCCTGTCTAATCATCAAAAACTACAACAAGAACATTTTTCATTTTTATGCAAAAAGTCTGTAAGAGATTATCAAATAGCCATAACTGTCGATAGTATCTTTTCTGTAATCAAAGAAGTTAATTTATCAATTTCAGCAAAATCTGTCAACTTCACCAACCATTCAGCCATAGTGGGTAATTTTGGCTCTTTCAATCTCTGTACATATTAATAATTTCATTACAATTGTCATATATTGAAATAATCTTCCATTTTTTTCCCAATTGTTTATCCATTAATCTTAAAAGAAAAAGTCCTGACTTCAATTGAATATTGATCTTTTAAGACCCCCTGTATATATTTGAGGCCAAGTTCTTTTTAAACTTTTTTGCACATCCACTAAGCCTTTTGGTTCTTCCTATGGTGCATTGAGGGCCACTTGTATTTGAGTCCATCTATTATGCTGTTGGTCATCCTGACCCCTTTTTTAAATCTTTCCAGCATGATAGACTTCTCAAGACAACTAGGTCTTTGCATCAATAATAAAAACATTCAGGGATGGTATTCACTTACCTTTCCTACCAGTTCGCAAATGTGAGTGTGTGTGCCCAGCCTTTTGTGCATGCACTTTAGCAAAAAAAATGGGATGCCATAGAGTTGGGGCAGGTCGGCAGGCGCACCTGTGATTTCCATTACCGGTTTGCGCGAACTGGTCCGAACCGGCAGAATATCACCTCATTATACGAGAGCCAGTTTGAGGCAGTGTTGAAGATACCAAGATAGAACATGGGAGACTGTGAGTTCTAGCCCTACCTTAGGCACAAAGCCAGCTCGGTAAATTTAGGCTAGTAGCCATCTCTCAACTCTAGGAAGAAGGCAATGAGAAACACTGCCAATATTGGTGTGTGTGTGTATATAAAGTATATATGCTGTAGGAAAAAGGCAGTAGGCATGCAAGAGAAGAGTTGCAGTAATGTCCCCATGTAATATTGATAAGTATATGAGACAGGCAGAGTTTGCCAGACATTGCCTGGAGATGCACTGGTGAAGTTACCTAGTTTGGGTAATGAAACATTTGCAAGAAAACAACCAGGCTCAGAGAGCACTAAGGACCCCTCATTACTCGAAGAATCTGCAATGTAATGTAATACGATATTGAATTGCCCCAGGATAAATGAGACTTATCCAACATTTTATCATTTTTGAAGGAAGCGCTACATCATAGTTGGCATGGGATCGGGAAAAGAAAAGAGGATACTATCTTCCCTGCTACCTGTCAGAGGAAGCACTGAGCTGAATTTTTTTGAATTTGAAATGTTCATCACAATCAAATACACAATTACCTAAGTCCATGATGATGAACCTATGGCACAGATGACACAGGTGGCACCGAGAGCGCTCTCTGTAGGCATGTGTGCCAATCAGCTGGTCTTCACGGGCACCGGAGCACCAGAAAATGTCCTGAAAGCAGCCTGAAAACAGGCCAAAAAACTGGCCATGTTTAGGCCATTTTCAGGCCATGTTTTGGGCTGTTTTCATGTCTTTTTCAGGATGTTTTGGGGCCTTGGGGGGGGCATTTTCAGGGCTGGTTTTGGCCTGAAAACAGCCTTAAAACAGCCCAAGGAACGGCTAAAAACACGTATGCATGTCAGCTAGCTGGTCTTTGGGTTTTCAGTGCTCTGCCATGCACGAAGACCAGTTGGGCAGTGCGCATGTGCATATCAGAAATCCAAAGACCAGCTGGCTGGTGTGTGCATGTGTTTGGGTTTTTGGTGCTCTGGCATGCACACATGCATGCACATGGATATGAGTTCTGGTTTGGGCACTCAGTGCTGAAAAGGTTCACCATCAATGACATAAGTGATCTCCAGAAAGAGCAAAAGTGGGGAGGAGATTAAGAAGAGGATTTTTTTTTCTTCCTTAGGGAAAGTTTGTGGATAAGTCTATAAATTTACCAAGCATCATCTTGAGGACTTGACCTTTTTTACCTGCCCCATCAAAGCCCCAGAAGAGAAAGAGAAGGGCAGCTATTTACATTTTAGAAGCTATTTTTGCAGTTGTTAATTGCATAAATGGCATCGTGTTTAATTTGGCCCTCAGATACAGAAGGTAAAGAGAGAGAAACGGTAGTTAATTTTAGACCTATAATTATTCATGAGGCAAAAGATAAGCTTCTGCCCCATAGAAACAACGTGTCCTTTAATACAGTTTAATTTGGCCAATACAATTTTCCAAAGCTCATGATGAGTGGAATTAACTCTTTCTTTGGAATAAATGTTAGGGCTCTCTCACAAACTATGCATAAACACTCTTTGTACAAAAACAGAGAGAAGAATGAAAAAAAAGCCATCTTCATTCTTTCTAAACATCTATGCAATTCCTTAATTTACATTAGGGACCCACATTGGGGAATGGATTAAATCTCATGGCAACAATACTGAAAAGATGTTTTGAAGGTTAAATTGTGTTTTGTCGCATTTGAAAAAAGCTTTGAAAAATACTCACTACTGGGAAATGGGAACAGCAGGGAGAAAGGGTGTCCTTCAAATACAAACAGTAGTATCAGGGGTGGGTTCCTACCGGTTCGCACCGGTTCTTGCGATCCGGTTCGTCAGTGAACCCGGAAGTAATTAACTTCCGGGTTCCTAGCTCCTAGCCCCTGTTGCTGGGTGCCTGCAGGGTTTTTCTTTTTAAAAAACGCCTCTCCGGAGAGGAAGCCCTGTCAAAGCGCACCTTTCCCGCCTCGGCGGCTGCAGGGACCACCCCGCCGCTTAATTTTCTTCCTCCTCCTCCTCCCCTTCCACCCGCAGCAGCAGCAATGGCAGCCGAGCCGGGAAAGGAGCACTTTTGCAGGGCTGTGGAAGCCCTGTCAAAGCGCACCTTTCCCGCGTCGATGGCTTAAGGGACCGCCCCGCCACTTAATTTTCTTCCTCCTCCTCCTCCCCTTCCGCCTGCAGCAGCAGCAATGGCAGCCGAGCCGGGAAAGGAGCACTTTTGCAGGGCTGTGGAAGCCCTGTCAAAGCGCACCTTTCCCGCGTCGACGGCTTAAGGGACCGCCCCGCCACTTAATTTTCTTCCTCCTCCTCCTCCCCTTCCGCCTGCAGCAGCAGCAATGGCAGCCGAGCCGGGAAAGGAGCACTTTTGCAGGGCTGTGGAAGCCCTGTCAAAGTGCACCTTTCCCGTGTCGGCAGCTGCAGGGACCGCCCCGCCGCTTAATTTTCTTCCTCCTCCTCCTCCTCCCCTTCCGCCCGCAGCAGCAGCAATGGCAGCCGAGCCGGGAAAGGAGCGCTTTTGCAGGGCTGTGGAAGCCCTGTCAAAGCGCACCTTTCCCGCGTCGGCGGCTGCAGGGACCGCCCCACCGCTTAATTTTCTTCCTCCTCCTCCTCCCCTTCCGCCTGCAGCAGCAGCAATGGCAGCCGAGCCGGGAAAGGAGCACTTTTGCAGGGCTTCCGCCGCACCCCCAAGGACCGCTGACCTCGCGCTGCCGTTTCTTCTTCTTCCCCGGCCTTCCCAGTTAGCTTGCTTGAAGCTCCGAGGAGGCGGGAGGAGGGTCGCAGGAGTGGAAGTGGGGGGAGGTCTTCCCGGCCGGGAAGAGCTGAGAGGCTGCCGGCCCCTTTCGCAGGAAAGTTAACTTTTCTTGGCGAAATCCTGCCCCCCCCCCCACGTGGGTGAGCTGTCCTCTTCCCGTAAGCCGCCCGGAGTTACCTGTGTGTGAGGTGGGCTGCCCTATGCATTTGCGTGTATGCGCTGGAAAGAGAGTGAAAAAGAGAGGGAGAAATAATTATATTAATTAGATAGATCAGTCTTTCTCCACCTTGGAGACTTGAAAGTGTGTGGACTTCAACTCCCAGAAAGGGAGTTGGGAGAAAGGGAGAAAGGAGGAGAGAATGAAAGGAAGATGGGGGAAAGAAGAAAGAGGTAAGGAGAGGAGGATGGAAAGGAGAGAAAGAGGGGGAGAGAGGGTAGAAAGGGGAAGAGGAAGAGCAGGAGTAGGAGAAAGGTAAGGGAAGAAGGAAGGGGAAGGAGAGGAAGAAGGAGGAAAGTAGAGAAGGGAGGGAGGGTGAAAAGAAAGTGGTAAGGAGAGGAGGATGGAAAGGAGAGAAAGGAGGAGAGAGGGTAGGAAGGGGATGAGGAAGAGCAGGAGTAGGAGAAAGGTAAGGGAAGAAGGAAGGGGAAGGAGAGGAAGAAGGAGGAAAGTAGAGAAGGGAGGGAGAAAAGAAAGGGAAAATAAGGTGGTGTTATAACAGGAGGAAGGGATGGTAAACAAAGCAACCCAAACTGTATATTATAACCTATTAAATGAAATAATAAATGTATAAGAATGATAAATGTTAAAACACTTGTAACCAAATGACATGCTATATGTGATGATGGTTTTTTTTCTTTTTGTTTTGTTTTGTTTTTATTGTTTTGGGTATGTGTCGTCTATGTAACAAAAAAAATTAAAAAATATATTTTTATAAAAAGGTGGAGAAACACTGAGATAGATGATAACGAGGGAGGGAGAGGGAGAGAGAGAGAGAGACCATAACTAGATAGACAGATAGGCAGGCAGATAGACGGATGGATAGAGAGAAAGAGAGAGAGATAGGTAGGCAAGCAGATAGATGGATGGAGAAAGAGAGGGGGAAAGAGGGAGAGGGATACCATAACTAGATAGGCAGATAGACAGACAGATGGATGGATGGATAGAGAGAGAGAGGATGTATATAATTAAGGTGACCAGACGTCCCTAGCGAGGTCGCGGGCTGGCAGTAACTGCTGCGGCCTAGCTCCCCCCCCCCGGTCAATGGTGTCCCTCTTTACCAATCTGAAAATCTGGTCACCTTACTTGTTTAGGTAATTCTGAGGTGGTTGATGGTTCTGTGAGTGCCTGTCCTTTATAATTTTCCACATTGCCTTGATGGTTTTTATTCCAGTGACTTTGTCTTTCCTGTTCTTAGGCTTAGGAAAAAAAAACTGGTTTCATTGGCAGTCTTTTTTTTTGGGGGGGGGATTTTTATTTTTTTGGTGTTTTCCTAGCACTGTCATAGTTTGTGGGTGTGGGTGGGTGTGTAATGTCCCACAGTTATCTATGCATTAATAATGATCTAGTAATATTAATAATATCTAGTAATTAGTAATATCCAGTAATGACATCGTCTTGGACACTCCCATCCGGTCACATGGGCGGCAAGCCACTCCCATCCGGTCACATGGGCGGCAAGCCACTCCCATCTGGTCACATGGGCGGCAAGCCACTCCCATCCGGTCACATGGGCGGCAAGCCACTCCCATCCGGTCACATGGGCGGCAAGCCACTCCCATCCGGTCACATGGGCGGCAAGCCACTCCCACAAAGGAGGCCACGCCCACAGAGGTGGTTCGAACAATTTTTGAAACCCACCCCTGAGTAGTATTGTATTGTAGGATGCCAAGCCAGCAAAAAAAAAGGGTTAAAGTGCGACTTCAAGGATCCTTACAATTATCATTTCTTCCTTCCCCTCTAAAGGTCATTAAATAAAATTCTATTTGGTTCCATCTGAAGTGCTTTTTCTGCAAAACATCCATGGAGGAGAAGGGTCAACAGCTATCAAGGATTATGAAAAACACTTCAATTTCTTTGAACTCTCAATAATAATTCTTGCATGTACTATAATTACTTTTTGTTGAAGTTTGATCATTCACTGTTCAAAATGTACATTGCTTTCTATGCTGTGCTGTTCTAGGTGGTTAGGGAATAAGTATGCCAAGTTTGAGTATTAATTTAATACTCTAAATAGAAAATGTTGGAAGAGTCCTCCGAAGGTCCTACTGATCTGATAAGAGGTTATAATGAACTATGTTTTGATACATTATCAAATTGCTACTTAAATAAGGTCAGAGGTTCATAGATGACTACAGGTGCAACTAGAGAGAAGTAGGTGTGATCAGTGAAACAGAAGGAACCTGATTGCCTGCTTAGCAGATACAAGGGTGAGATCAAACTAATTACATTATCAGTAGTAGTACAGAAGAACCATGGCAAGAGTACATCCTGCAGACAGCTGCTATAAATCTCCATTTTAAGCAAAGACAATATTAAACAAGGAAGTGATTAAACATTGTAAGGACAGCTGCAGACTATTATTTGTGAAAAAAGAGATTAAAGATTATTGTTGCCCACTATGCAGGATATTGTAAATTGCTTTGCTTCCTATCCCCTCTGTCTAATAATATTTTTTTTACACATGGTAGCATATTTAGATCCAAGAATTGCCAAATGCTCCGCTTTCTATAATTAATTGCAGGCTGCCTAAAACTGATGTCCTTTTATTAACATAGGCGCACGAACATTCATTTTCATATGCCCTTGACAGCATATGATGTAGGCATGCTAGACTTTGCTTGAATAAATAAGTTAGAGAGAAGGGATAGTTTTAACAACAGAAGGACTCAGAAAGTTGAGTTTAGGTTTCATTTTTTTCCATCACCAGGTGGGCTAGTCTGGAGAGAGGTAAATATGTTTAAATGTGACTTTAGCAGCAAAGTTTGCCAAGAGGGAGGAAGATATTAGAAAAAAGCTTGCATAGAAATCCACGTTTTGAATTGGAAAAAAATGTTCCATTGGGGAAATGTTTGCATAAATTGAACATACCTTGAAAAAATGCATAAGCATGGAGACAGAAAACTCTGCAACAGCTGGTGCTATTGTAAAAATGATGCAAACAGTATTGTATTCTTGTCACACAGACTCTGTCCATTTTGTAGGTCTTTGCAAGATACATATAATGCTACTTTTGCATCCCCCTCTCCTTTTCACCCACGGATGCTTTCCAGGGGTAGGATTGAAAAATTTTAGCAACTGGTTTTCTGCCCAGTTGCTGGGTAGGCCTAGCCATGGGGGCATGGCCTAATCAGCTTCCTCCACCATGGCAGTGGTGGGGAATATTTTCACCTTCCCAAGGCTCCAGGGGCTTTCCTCGAGCCTCTGGAAGGGCAAAAACGGCTCCATCCCCCTTTCATAAAAGCTAACTAGTAGAACTGTACATAACAATAAGAACAACCCTAGGGCTTTGATATTGACCACTTTGAGGAATGTAGTGCATGGGTCTATAATCTTTGTTGTTTAGGATAGAAGATCTATGTGAAATGTGATATATCAATGTGAAGAAAATATTTACAGATCACCTATAGCAGATGTGTGAAACTCATGTTGTCATGGTGGCATCATGTGACAAATCAGAACTTTCTCCCCTTCGCTAAATTGGGCATGGGAGTGGCCAGTGAGTGATGCATTCAGCCCCGCAGGCCGGGAGTTTGACAGCCCTGACCTATAGATTTAAAAAATGCAGAGGTTGTTTTAACGACTATTGCAGAGGTGTCAAACTCACAGCCCGTGGACCAGATGCATCACATGCTGGCCATGTCCACCCCCATTTTAGCAAAGGGGAAAAAAATTGTGATACATCACATGATGATGTGACTCTGCTAGTTGACACCCCTGGATTATTGTGTCAGAAACTATAACATTTGAAGAAGCTTCCATTATTATTTCTTACCTCTAGACTAGATTGTGGATCCATAAACCAAAATAATATAGGCTGAAATTGAGCATATAAACCTAACATTCATGACCAGATAAAAAGAAATTAGATATTGGAACTTAAGTGCGGCTGAATTTAGAATAACCTGAGAGAAATTTTTTTAAAGGCACCTAGAAATGAGAATCTGCTATGGGTTAAAAAAAAGTGCTATAAATAACCTATACATTTTGAGAATTTTAAATCTCCCCATTAATATCAATCAGCATAGTTAATTATAAGAATTGGTGGGATTTATCATCTACCAATATCTGCAAGGATCTATAAATAGAAATTAGTATGGAGAGTGAACTCAATCCCACTGTTTGAATAAGAGTAAAACATTTGGTGCAATGTTTACATTTGTTAGATAGGGACAGATTATCATGGAGAAAATCTATTTGTAATTACTAAGATTTGACACCAACTTGATGGCATGTAATCATTCATTAAATCAATCAATCAGTCACATAATTTAATGCCAATCAAGTCATACTGCACATACTGTATATGTTTAGCTGATCCACTTTATATATAATCATTCAGAGGAACTTCTTAAGGACAGTAAATGGGAAGTGTATTATGCATAGCTAAGAAGCGCATAATTTTAGTATCATAAATTAATAACCATATTATAGTTGCCTTTTGTTTACCACTTCTTTGTTGTTCTGTTTCTGTCAGAAGTAGGAATATGATTCCCAATCCAGAACATCAGTATGTCTCCAAATACTTCCTTTATTGCCAGCCACAATTCATCCAAAACTTGTTGACACTAATGCGTTTAGGTATCTCCAATCACTTCAGGGCTTCATGGCCCCACATCAGCCTCGTAGGCATCCTTGAAAAATAAAACCATCAAGGGATTGCAGCACAATGTTTTATTTGCAAGTGTTCCCACTTACCTAGGGAAATCTATCACTTATATCTGCTCCTGGTCTTTAATACCTCTAGCAGCTTTGTCCACCAGGGTTCTGCTGTGCTTTAGGAGTCCATGAGAAATCACTAGAGGTTCTGCTGTTTGACGGCAAACCATCTTTCATGAGATTTTACAACTACAGACCTGTATCAGGCTTGGAGAGTTGCCAGGCTGATATCTTCCAAATGCCACGCTGTAGCAGCAATTACTTGGCAAGAAGTCAGGAACAGATTTTCACCGAAATGAATTGAACTAATCGTCTCCTGCAAACTCCCCCCTTTCACTTCTCTTTATTCCCTCTTGGAGGGGCCATTCACCATCCACCCATGCCTTTACTCCTTAGTTGGCCCTTGTTCCCTTCTCCTGGTAGCTTTGCGCATGCACACGCACACATCAGGAACAGACTTCAGCTGTTCTTCTGCCCCACTGATATCTTACTATCAAAGGCAGCTGATAACTGTTGGATGGCCCTGGCCCCATCTCTGCCTCCCCAGACTCTAGGACTGGACCATGTTCCTCCCCAACCTCCTCACTGTCTGAGTCTGTCACCAGCTGCACTCACCACTGGTGGTCCACAATCTATATATAAATTGTTTGAATCTTTCCATAATTGTGGAGACTTTACTAAGACCTGAAAATCATTTTAAGGGATGCTCCTGTTGTGAAAGGGTTGCCTAAGACTATATTGTTGGGCACCTGATCAATCAAAAGTGAATTACAATGTTATAATGTGATCGTTATAAGATATGGCAATAACCAAAAGCTCCGGCATAAAGAGGACAGCTTTTTTTCAGTTTCAAATCCAATAGTTAATAGTGTAAATTGTAAATACCATGAATAGGAATGCAAGAAAAGGAGAGGATTGTTACTTTAGTGACCTGCTTATGAGCACCCATGTGCATCAGGAGCATTGTCACAAGAGTACTGTAGTTATGTGCCATATACATTTAACTTTATATTCCCTCTTTGCATTTTAATCCTCCTGAAAATCCTATCTACCTTTTCTATGGTATTTGCAATGTATTCACTTAAGCCTAAAAGGTAATGCTAATCTTCACTGAAGAGATAGTAATGATGACGATATTATAGCTTTAATACTGCAGGTACCTTTCAAAAATTTTAAGAACAGACAGAAGAGGGAAGAGGAGTTGATGAAAAAATAATGAGCAGGTTTGTGTTGGCAAAGGCACACTTAAGCTACTGTTAATTTAATGAGTAATAAGTGATAATAGATGAGATATTACAAAACCACGATGTAAACTTTTTTTAAAAAAAAATCTAGCAACAAAAGATAAATGCTTTTATATGACATTAAAGCATTCATTAAACGCTAGGAAATACAAAGCAAACCCGCACAGGGTGGGTGTTAAGAGAACCGTGAAATATTTAACAAGCAGAGTTCTGATAATCCCCTGCAAACCTCAGAAGCAGCGGCCAGTGGAGCTGTGCTGAGATAAAGCCTATGTAAAGGAATGGCAAACCAAATGCTCACGTCCTCATGAAATGAGTTCTCTGAAAACCATCTCCTCAGGTAGAGAAACATTCAGACAATACCCTCCAGCGAAGTGAAGAAAGCTTTCTTTGAAAAAGGGGTTCCTGGAATTATTACTGCAGTGAATTTATAATCTATTCAAGAAACAACCGCTCCTGATTTTATCAAAGTATTGCCTCTCCCCCCACCCAAAAAATACTGTTAATTTCTCTTATATACAGTATGAGAGCAGTAACTTTTCTGATGTTTGTTAAAGAAACTACAACCCCATCATCATCATCATCATCATCATCATCATCATCATCACAACAACAGCAACGTCTGGATAGTGGATGTGGCAGTGCCTGGAGGCAGCAGAAGAAAAAAGAAAGAACTGGAGAAGATAACAAAATACAAATATCTACTAATAGAAATAGAATGCCAATGGCAAAGGCAAACAAGGGTAGTACCAATATTAATAGTTGCCTTGGGTACAGTGGCCAAACAACTGGAACACCACTTGAACACCATAGGCATTGACAAATTTGCCATCAGTCAATTGTAGAAGGCGGCTTTACTTGGAACTACTTCCATCCTGCGATGATATCTGTAACACCACCAATCATCCAGATTTGCCTATCCCAGGTCCTTGGTAAGGACTCGATATGTAGACAAAAATGCCAAACCCAGACTGAACATCTGGCTGACTGTGTGATGAATAATAATAAAGTTTTGGGACACAACAGAAGTTTAGTCTAATCCAGGACTACATTTGTTTTTCTTGGTAGACTTATTATGAAGAAAAAGAAGCATATTTTGAGATTGAACCTGAACATTCTTAAAAATACATGCACGTACACATACACAAACACACAATAGAAGGGTGCCAACCATATATATTCTCTTGTGGGAAAGGTTCCAAATGGCAAGGGCTACAACATAGAAGGACATTATCTAAGTCCCAACAGGTGATAATGTTTAGTAGAAGAGTCTTGAAATGCTTTCACTCTCTCTTATGTGGACACACTGGAAAGGCAGAAGTAAGTGGAGATAACCAAGTAAAAGTGGTGTTGATTTTTTTTTCCTAATAGAAGATCTAGTCAAAATGAAATTGAGAAGAGAAACCCCCTTCCCGACTTGAAGCTTTGCTAAGGACTATTTATAACAGTGATGGCAAACCTTTTTGTAAACATGTGGCAAAATTGTCTGTGCGCTAGTGTGCGCGTGTGCCCCATACCCACAATGCAATGCACCCTGGCAAAATGTGCATGCGTGCATGACTTCCCCCTCCCCGTGCATGTGTGCACAACCCCCCTGTGCATTCTTTGCCCTCCCTAGGCTCCGGAGGCTTTACTGGAGCTGAGGAGGGTGAAAGCAACCTCCCCGGCTGCCCAGAAGCCGGAAATGAATCGTTTCCAAACTTCCAATTGGCCTGTTTTTTGCCCTCCCCAGGCTCCAGCAGCTTTCTCGTCTCTTTGAATGACCGAAAATCAGCTGGCCGATGCGTACACATGCACTGGAGCTGATGGTGTGTGTGCCATTGGTTCGCCATCATGGATTTATAACTTGAAGCTGTTACTTTTAAATCAATGCAATGGGTGGGGACAAGTAAAGGTCTTTGGCTATTACCTGTAAATGCTCAAAGAAACCAAGTAATAAATTAGTGGGCTATCAGGATAATTCTAAGATAGAGAAATGACCGGTCAGCATTTTAAACACTATATAGGGAACAAAATGTCTTTATATGTACAAGGAAAGTTAATCACGTGAGTCAAAAATATAAATTGCACCAAGGAGAAATAGATACATTTGCTATGTAGGTTTATACTGTTAAGTACTGAAAACCACTGCAATGCTTCAGTGGGATGAATCCAACAATAGCTGCTGAATAAGCATTTTCGTTTGTTTGTGATCCTCCTGTATAGATAGTCACAATTATGATCACAAATGGGATCAGAATTTCTATTGCTAAACAAGGCAGTTATTCAGTAAGTCGTGTCTGATTTTTCCAACCTTTTTTGTCATGGTTGTTAAGTAAATCATTGCAGTTGTTAAGTGTGTCAGCATTCCAAATATCATGCAGAATTAAATCAGAGTCAAAGGCAGAGCTATTCTTAAAGTTACAAATTAATAAGACAGACATGTTGGCAACAAACTGTGGAATCCCAAATCTAAAAGCTTCCTGGGATTAGAACCAGTTGAAAGTTAATGATCTTATCCCCACACCCATAAATCCATCACATGGATCTTCTTCAGCCATGCTGGCATCTCCACCCAGCTGGTTCCGGTCAGGTGCAGAGGTGCAGAGACAAAAGATGACCTTGGGCTTCTAGGAAGGAATGACAACAACACATTCCACAATTCTACTCCTTTCTATACCGCCTCCCAATTACTACACTAATGAAACAGCATAATGAAATAATAGAGAGTGTGGCAGGCCAAAGATCCTAAAGAGGAATATGACTGCAGGCCTGACAAAGTGAGTTACATAACTATTAAGCAAATCAGTCTTCCCCCATGGACTTTTGCTTATCATAAGCCAACTTGGAAGTTTTGTAAATGGCAATCACAAGAACACAGGAATCGGCAACCATTGTAAACACAGGCCAATTTCCAAACAATTGCATTTAGATCACATGACCATGGGGATGCCGCAATGATCATAAGTGCAAGGACCAGTTGTAAGTCACTTTTTTCAGGGCTGTTGTCATTTTGAATGATCGAGGATGACCCATATTCATTATTTACAAACAAATATCATTTCTAATCATGCCAATAACATCTTGTGCAGAGATTCTGTGCAGCCGGTTCAGACCAGATCACCTGACCTAGTAAATGGCAACCTCTGGCCACCCACCCCGGCTCCAAAATCTCCTATGTAGTCTTGTTTTCAGTGCTGTGCACATGTCTGCATGCTGCGCACCGGGGTGGATTCCAGCAGAGACTACTGCCGGTTTGCTCAGGGTTGCTTCACATATGTGTGTGCGCATGATGCACGTTATGAACACATGTGCACATTACAACTAAAATTGCTCTGGACATGGACAGAAGCAAAAAAACAAGATGGTGGCACCTGTGGTGGCACCGGGAGAACCAGTTTTGGGTCATGGCAAGCCTGGGTCACTGCCGGTTCCAGCGACCCAGGGTGCCAAGCTACTACTGGTTTGGCTAAACCGGTTCGAACTGGTAGGAACCCACCACTGCTGCCCAGGTAAGCAAAGCGCATGTGTGGAAGTCCACACGCATGTGCGGAAGGTGTTTAGGGACATCTATGAAGGGTCCTCAAACACCGAGCTTGGTACAAATGCTGAAGCCTCATCTTTTGCTATGAAGCTACACAGAGATAAAAATTATTTGGCTTGTATTCTACCACACAGCTGTGGGAATTTATGGGAAAACTAATTGTACCAGTCACAAATAGCAAGTCAGTCTGTCTTCAAGCCTATAAATGTTTGTCCTCCCCCCCCCCCCCAAGTTTCAGTATATTCCTGGGCTGTGCAACGAAGTAATTGGGCCCTGGTGTCAGCAGGCCTGCATCTGCTTTTCTAGCTGATATGTTTACAGTAAATGCTCATTTTTAGTTGCTATGCAAACATACTGATCTAGGCTGTTTCCAAAAACATATATGAAGGAAAGACTGTCTCATGGTGTTCCGTGTCATCAAGGAAGATGATTGACATGATACAGCGCATGCATTTTTTCCTTTCAGAATCTTGACATTTCATAATAAAAACAGAAATAATGCCAAGAGCTTAGTAATTACAATGCACTCCCCCCCCCCAGCAAAAAAAAAATTGAAGTCCACGGAGGGAAAAGTCAAACAATGCATCTTACAAAGAATGTAATTAAGAAAAGCTAGATTACAGAACCCACAGAGGGTAAACCACATGCCTGATTATCTGAAATGTGTAAATTTAATTTGCTTTTTCCTATAATTCTTCCCCGAGCTCTCCACACTATTTTTACTCCACAGAGATCGGCTTGCAACAGCTTCATTCCTCTATTGATCAGTTGAACATTTTCAACATTACGCATAATAAAATAATGAAAAGCAAAAGGCTTCTCATCTGAAAGCAGGCTCTTTTGTTTCACCCAGCAAAATACAGGGACCTTGTGCCTTCCTCTCATCTTCCCCAGTTTAAGATGACTTTCACTATTTTATTTGGAAAGGCTCAAAATTAAATATTGAAAATAAAAGGAATTTATCTGGAAGAAGAAAAGACCACGACGAAAACCTACATTAATACTGCAGCCTTTTGGTAGCTAATTCAACATTTGACCTGTGTTAGAATTACACAGATTTAATTATTAGTCAGATCTATCCGTGTTCCACACTGTTCAGCACCGTAAGTGCTTGTCTCTGTGTGTAAGGGAGGGAGGGAGAGAGAGAGAGCAAGCATAGGAGAAGAATAAAGAATAAATCTGGTATCACAAATGCAATGGTTCATTCACTGGGAACCTGTGATCTATTGTACTGCACTTGCTGTGGATGCAGAAGCTTCTGCCACTAAAAACTGCTACAGCCAATTTGTTAGACCACAGACAGTAGAAAATTATTGGACCTCTGAACAGCCATTTTGAGTTCCAAGCATGAAACAAAATGCAGGTCCGCTGAGCATTGCAGTTGGACTTGTTATTCTGTGATTTGTTTGTTGTCAAATGTTTTCTGCTCTACCCAGTGACCGCTCATATCCCTGCTGTTCTTGGTTTAGCCTGGATGGTATAATATCCTTCGAGATACGGCCAATCAAAAGAAGAAGGTCATTTTCAGTCTTGAGGGATAAATTATATTTCAAAATATCTTTTCTATGAAGCTGTTAGTGCAAATGTGGCTGGATAGGTGGGCTCCATAAGGATTGGGCGATGCTGTTATTTACTTGTAGATAACGCAAAAAGTGGGACATGTCAGGCCTGGAAACCATCTTTTAGACTGGGCCTTGTCACATTTTCTACTGTGGAAAAAAAAGGAGGGGAGGATTATATGAAGTATGGGTGATATATATTCAAAATAACATTATTTTCTCAGAGTGTCAAGGACATATTACCCTGCAGACGGAGTGGTGTGACTGGGAGGCATCTCCAGTTTTGGATAGTGCCTGATTGGATCATGTGATGGACATGTGGGCGAACTTTCATTTGAGTGGGGAAAACCTGGAAACATTCAGATTTGGGTTTTCCCAGATGTGCCAATATGACATCTCTAATAAAATGGAACTTTGAAGGAAACTCAAGCCTCAGAGTCTTATTTCATTAGGGGTGTTACTTGGAACCCTGACATTATGTTTTTGTATGCACCCTATTTTGCGTCGCTTTGCTAATGTTACGTTGAATCAATAGATGTAAAAACTAGTAGTATAATATTGGTTCAGTTGGTTTATCAAACTTTGCTATGTGTCAGCATTCAGGACACATCTTTCACATCTTATTGGATTGCAATTAAGAAGGATTTGCAGGTATTTCCTTTCTGATTTTCTGGAGCAATGATCAGCCTTCCCTATATGTAAACGGAAACATCAAGAAATGCAACACAGTTTATATTGGGTTTGCAGTTAGCAGGCAGGCTGCCAAAAAGTATTTATAACATTGGCCGAAATAAATGGATTATTTTTTAAAAATATAAAATGTTAAGAGAGGGGTGTCCAATCTTGGCAATTTTAAGACCTGTGAACTTCAGCTCCCAGAAATCTCCAGCCAGAATTTTTGGAAATTGAAGTCTTAAAGTTGCCAAGATTGGACACCCCTGCATTAAGAAAATCTTATGCAGAAAGTGCATGAAGCTGCTCTCTTTGGCAGCTTGGCATTCAACATGGACTGTCTAACATCTCTTCTTGCACATCCCAGGCTGAAAACTGAGGGAGAAGCAGCTGGTGTCAAGTTCTCCCTTTTTCTTATTCCTTGAGTATTTGAAATCTTTTCACTTTTGTTTCGATGAAGCACTGGCAATCTCTTCCGTACATAGCCATATTTACAAAAAGGAAAATGTATGCAATCGTTTTGTCTGCGGATCTTCAGAAATACAAGTTTGAATCGTTGTATCCTGGAAGGTAGCGCATTGAGAATATTCTGTCTGGCACCCATCTAACCAAGTCTTATATTTATTATCAGGTATGAATTTCTATAAAAACAGATGGTGATGGCAATATTCATAACACTCATCAAGCTCCTCATGTGTGGGTACCAGTTGCACAATTTATCTGAGAATAGTTTGAGCTCATTGGCTTCTGTTAACTAGAAATGTTATGCATTCGTTTCAAGTTCATCGTGTATTTGGCATTTAAAGAGCGCTAAGTGAGATGCATGTCATCACATAATCTAATCACTGGGGAGTCCTGGGGGGTAATGATTAGGCTTTATGGAGTGTTAGAAAAATTGATTGATTAGAACACGAAGTGCAATGAAAAATAAATGTTAGATCTATAAATGGTGTGATGAAAATGAAGTGCTTTGTTAGATATGCAAGCCAAAGTGCCAATTACTGCAACTGGCTGATAAAGGAACTTAGTATTCCTACAGTTAAGTAATTGAAAATCTGTCTGGTTGTTTTTACTCTAAAGCCATTCAGATTACACTGAGCCGGACATGAGGGAGAAGGATTCCTTGCTTCTTCTTATGCAAGTTGCTATTTTTAATCTTTAAAATAAGGACATCTAATTGTACAGGGTAAAAAAAGAAACATAGGAAAGCAACAGCTATAGTACTTAGACTTTACAGTGCTTTATAGCCCCCTCTAAGCAGTTTACAGGAATCAGCCTATTGCCCCCAACAATTTGGCTCCTCATTTTACCCAACTCGGAAGGATGGAAGGCTGAGTCAACCTTGAGCTTGGTGAGATTCGAACTGCCAAATTGCAGGCAGATGGCAGTCAGCAGAATTAGCCTGCAGTACTGGTACTCTAACCACTGCGCCTCCACGCCTTATGATGATGCCTGCAAGTCAAAACTCCAGTCTTATTTATGTGTTTTGCATGTACAACACATATAAAAAGGAACAGCACTTCAAAAAGACAGTTGCAGCTGCCATGTCAGGTTTCCTCAACCCCATCCCACCCCTGTTTTAAAACTTCTCAGACAAGGTTGCCTCGCCAGCAAAAAAAAAAAAAATACAATAAAAGATTTAAGAGTTTACATTTAAAGGTAAAAGTTTTATAAACAAAAAAAAGCTGACTGCTGTAGATTGGGAGTCTGAAGAATTGGAGCAGGAGACAATTTATGTAAACATGCATGCATACCAATAAAGCTCTTTAGACATTTTTGCCCTTATGATTATTGTACTGAACCTATTACATATAACAGCTGCTAAATGCTAGTAGCTCTTTTAAAAATCTGTGTTGTCCATACAGGTGGGAAAAAATATAAAAACAATAGTTATCTAGACTTCCATTACGTATTCTCCCTTATCTGTCTGGTCAAGGTTAATCAATAAAGCTAGGGAAATGAAGCAGTTCCTCCTTTGTTGACTCCTATCTATCTTTCACTGCTTCTTTATGAACAGGTTGGCCACCCAAGCAATCACTCTACTAGGGTCCCAAGGGGACAACCACATTTCAGGGGACTTCTACAGCATTCTTTCTATGTTCAGGAAGGCAGATGATAGAATCTCTCAGATGGTTGATTTCAGTCAGCCATAATGAAGTCCTGGTACACAGTCTGTCCCTACAATGGCGGCTTTCAGAGCACAGATTACACATTCTATACATTCTAAACAAGAAAGAAAAAGACATTTGGTTCTTCTCAAAGCAAACATGCTACTTACGGTGGCAATTATTTTATATTTATTTATAATGCTTATACAAGACTATAAACTTTCATAGATTTCTTTTCTTATTAGTGTACACCAGAGCAGTGGTGGAATTCAGCCAGTTCACACCTATTCTGGAGAACCAGTTGTTAACGTTCCAAGCAGTTTGGAGAACCAGTTGTTGGAAGAAGTCTCATTTTGGTTTTTTCCACTTTACAGGGCTAATCTTATATTGAAGACAGGAAGGAAACATTCTGGTGTTGTTTCTAGCATAATCTTTATTGCCCTGCTTACAGAAACTGCCTCTCCAGTTAACCCTTATTATATTGTAACAGCTAAGGCGAAGCATCCATCAACCTAGTGATATTGAGTTGGTCATGCCCACCCAATCACATGACCACTGAACCGTGTCTACCCAGCTGGTCATTAGGGCAGAGAACCTGTTGTTAAATTATCTGAATCCCAGCATTGTACCAGTGGTGTCAAACTTGCGGCTCGTGGGTGGGATGTGTCATACTCTGGCCATGCCCATGCCTGGTTTAGCAAAGGGGAAGTCATGATACGTCATGTGACAATGCCATGATGATGTGAGTTTGACATGCCTGGTATACACCAATATCTGTCAGCCTCAAAAACTTTAAGCTTTGTGGACATTGATTCCCAGAATTCCTGGAAGTCAAACTACACATCTCTTAAAGTTGCTGAGTTTGAGAAACACTAGTGTGCACCATTTTAAGCTATATAACCTATTCACAATCTAAAGTCAGGTGTGAACAATAAGGTAAATTTTTATGGAGGATGCATTCAGATAACTGTAAACAGAGCCACCAGAATTTTGGATAACTAAACTATGTAGATAACAAACAGTATTAATATCATGTACTGAGGACTAGATAATATAAAAATTAATAATTCATAGCTCCTTTCTGCAGAACAAAGGAAATCCCCACATTATATACTATACATGCATAAATTTAGTGTGTGTGTGTAGGAGTATGTAAGATTCATGCCATCAACATATATGCTCACCACAGTATATGGGCTAAGCTCTCCTGTATCCAGATAGAAGATGCCACAGAAGATTGTGCAGAATAACAGGGGTACAGTTCATTCTGTGGTACTTCCAGATCCAGATAGACAGGCAAGTATTGGCCAATCAACCAGAAGTCAACTCGTAAGAAACATTTCAGCCTGTTTTTGAGTTGCCATAAGCAGGAGGAGAGGGAATTGATGCAGCTGTTTGGCTGCCTTACCTAAAGCACATTCCACACATGCCTTTCTGTAGATTATATCCCTGGTTACTGGAGCAAGCAGGAGGGGTGTGGTTTCTATAGCCTGCAAACCTACTCTGTTGGAGAATGTGATTTATAACACACCCAGGGAGGAGGAAGTAAATAGGGTCATAGGGGTCCATAAATTACATGAGGGCAGAGCTGACCTCACTTGGGTAATTGCCAAAATGTTGCTACTAATAAATGACTGGATTTCTTTTGAAACTTGGCTCGAGGCTCATGAATTAATTAGGGCATCCTTCGGAAACTCGACACCAGACATAGATAGGGACCAGAAGACAGGGGTGATAATAGCTGTAGCAGTGCCAAGTGACAGCAACATGACAGAAACAGGAGAAGTTCCAGGGCCTGAAGTAGGAACTAAAGAAGATGTGGAAAGAAAGACCAAAGTTGTCCCAGTACTGGTAGGACAACTCTTAAGAGTACTGGTTGTAATTCTTGATCTGGGAAGGTGGATCCAGCAGGTTGCAGGAATGACATTACAACAACTCTTTGTCCAGAAGTGCAGTGCTAGGAACAGCAAAGGTACTTTGCAGAATCTGAGACCTCTGGTAGAGGTCTTGAGATGGAGGAAAACACAGTCTACCCATAGGGATGAGAAGGAAAGTGTGTGTGTTTGTGTGCCTCTCTATCAGGTACTTATAATGTGCCTACAGATGAACTAGTTTACCAGATGCAACTTCATTAAAAAGCTGGAAACAATTCCATAATACCTTCCTTTCTTTGCTTATCAGAATAATTTCTCCCTTGAAAACAGTGGATTCTCACTTCTCTTATCATCATATCCCACAGAAGATCACAGAACATTTATGTTTGCATCAGAAGGAAAAATTTGGATGATGCTCATGAGCCTACCAATAGACTCCTTTTTCATAGGTTAGAAATAAGTGTTCCCATAAGATTTTTACATAATTGGACATTTGTAGATCAAACAGTTTCAGAGCACAGGTTACAAAAATCCTATCAGTGGACAAATAGCAATTGCAATGAACTAATGGTAACTGTACCCTGGTTTATTTTTAGGTTCACTTTTAAATCTTTTATTAGGATTTCTACATTCAACATTCAGTGTAACGCTTGTATAATTGTCATTATATATGTACCAGAATGTGCTACATTATTGCACGATTATTTCTGAAGGAAAGTTATTAACATTTGTAAGTTTATAAAAGCAGAACAGAGAGAATGTAAGCAATACACTGAAATAAGCAAAGCAAGACATTTTTTCCCCCTGTATGCCCTTGATAGATAGTGGGAATACTTGAGAATTACTCTAATATTTAGCTGGTGCAGTAATAAACTCAATGAAGCAGCTGTGAAGTGTTTTTGGGAGACAACACTTTAATTTTTATATTATTTTAATGTTTTAGGAAAACAGTGTGTAGGCTAAATGCAGCCTTCAATATTCCATTTGTTTTTAATAAGCAACTGCCTAAGAGCACAAACATTTACTCAAGGGTGGCTCCAGTGAAGATAGATTTCTAAGTTTTTCGATGGAAAATTGTTCTAGTGTGTATCTACAAAATTTTCTTTCCTTTGTTGCAGTTGCTCTATTATTCCATGAATAAAGTGTTTTGGATGTAGCAGGATAACACAAGATAAATGGTAGAAAGTATTAGTTTAAAAAAATGACTAGATTATGATTAGATAAATTTGCTATTTTTAATAAAGCAAAAAAGAATAAGAAAAACCTGTGATTGGTCTTGACTAGTATTATGGATATGTTATCTGAAATAGAATGTTTATTTCCTAAAAGTTCCATATATTTAAATAAATAAAAATATGTTTGTTTTAAAGTTAATTGTTGCGGTAATCTCTAAAAGGGGATGAGATGGCTCAGTGGCTAAGAGGCTGAGCTTGTTGATCAGAGGTTGCTCAGTGGCTAAGATGCTGAGCTTGTCAATCAGAAAGGTAGGAAGTTCAGCAGTTTGAATCCCAGCGCCGCATAATGGAGTGAGCTCCTGTTACTTGTCTCAGCAGTTCAAAAGCATGTAAAAATGCAAGTAGAAAAAAATAGGGACCACCGTTGGTGGGAAGGTAACAGCATTCGGTGTCCCTTCAGCTGGCCACATGACCACGGAGATGTCTTTGGACAACACTGGCTCTTCGGCTTTGAAACTGAGATGAGCACTACTTCTAGAGTTGGGAACAACTAGCACATATGTGCGAGGGGAACCTTTATCTTTACCTAATCTCTGAAATTGATTATACATTTTGAATACATTATTGTTGGTCATTTCTTGCTTCTTTAAAGAAAGACTTTAAAGAAAGACGACTATTGGCACCTTTGAACTCTAATGTTGGAGAAAACTCCTGAAAATACTGTAGATACCTAAGTAAGCATACTAGAAGATCGTCAAATAAATCAACCCAGATTTCTCCCTCAAATAACCAAATTCAAGCTATCCTATTTTTGGACACATTATGTGAAGATCTAGCTTTCTGGAGAAGGCTCTAATGCCAGGAAAGGCAGGAAAAAGAAGAAGAGAACAACAAGGCAACACGCAGCAAAGCTCATGGAATCACTTCTAATGGTGCACCATTGGGAGACTTGAAAGAACATCTTAGGGACAGTTCATCATGAAAAACATCTATTTATGTGGCTACTATGAGTCAAAATAGCACATAATCAATCAGTAACCATAGCTGCTATATCAATTCAAGAATTTTTGAGTTGGTGAACAGCTGTTTTAAACTCCTAATATAAAGTATTTATTGGATGACCTCTCTCAAAATGCTTAAAATTTAGAAGGTTAATAAGACCAGATCCCATACTGATTTCTTTTATAAGACCCATTCTTCAATATTTTCTTTTGAATAGTACTAAATTTAATACTTAGCTAATTATCCCACAACTCCCTAGGTATCTCCTTGATCTCTTTTTAAATAATTGAAGTCATGTTGGCTATTTTCAAGTTTTAGGGACAAATGTTGAACTTAAAAAGTAGTTTGCATATTTTTTTGATAAGTCAGAAGTTTTATATTTTAATTCTTTCTGACTCTTTCAGAGAATACCCCCCTGACCAAATTTTCTTCAAGTAGTAATTTTATACACAATTACTTCTCTGTCACTGTCTGTCTCTTTCTCTGTCTCTCTCTCTCTCTCTTTCTCTCTCTGCATTTTCAACAAAAAGTAAAATTCCATCAATTTCTTCACAGTTCACCTATGCTACAGGCTTACATTCCATAAGATGTGTGTTTTTGTTGCTGTGTGTGTGTATGTTTGAGCCAAGAAGGAAAGTAAACAGAGTAGATAATGTGGATTTCTGAGAGTATTATCTTGTGGCTTAGTGGTAGGATAATTTATGCCCTCAAGTTACTTATTTATGAATTCTTTAGCAGTGAGCCATGCTGGTAACTTGACTTCATAGAATCCATCTATTCTTTCTCTGTTTCACTTTGTCATGTGGGATAGAAGAGAACAATTGTACCTGTTTTTGTCTGGCAAAAACTTACATTCTCTGCTGCATTAATTCATAATTATGTAACTTTACCAAGGGAACAGAAAGACTGAAAGAAAGAATGAGATGGAAATTTGGATTTATAACTTTTCTGTACTAAAAAGCAAGTTGGAAACTAGTTAACAACCACTATAGGAAGCAGTAAGGCTCCCTATAGTGGTTGTTAATTTGTCCCAATTTAAGTTCATGAAATCTCACTGGGCCACTTTAGCCATGTAAATATCTGTCAGCCCAGCTTCCTCCATGAGGTTGCTGTTGTTGAGGGTAAAAATTAGAAAATGGGAAAAGAGGCATGTTGTTTTAAATTACAAGTGGAAAAATGGGACATAGGCAAGGCAAGGCCAAGGCCAAGGCCAAGGCCAAGGGCAAGGCAAGGGCAAGGCAAGGGCAAGGCAAGGGCAGGGCAAGGGCAGGGCAGGGCAGGGCAGGGCAGGGCAGGGCAGGGCAGGGCAAGGCAAGGCAAGGCAAGGCAGGGCAGGGCAGGGCAGGGCAGGGCAGGGCAGGGCAAGGCCAAGGCCAAGGCCAAGGCCAAGGGCAAGGGCAAGGGCAAGGGCAAGGCAAGGCAGGGCAGGGCAGGGCAGGGCAGGGCAGGGCAGGGCAGGGCAGGGCAAGGCAAGGCCAAGGCCAAGGCAAGGCAAGGCAAGGCAAGGCAAGGCAAGGCAAGGCAAGGCAAGGCAAGGCAAGGCAAGGCAAGGCAAGGCAAGGCAAGGCAAGGCAAGGCAAGGCAAGGCAAGGCAAGGCAAGGCAAGGCAAGGCGGACAGGAAATACTTCCAAATTCTTTTCCAAAGATCTTCTGAGTGGGATCTAAGAGCCGAGGTGGCGCAGTGGTTAAATGCAGCACTGCAGGCTACTGCTAGATCAGCAGTTCAGCGGTTCAAATCTCACCGGCTCAGGGTTGACTCAGCCTTCCATCCTTCCGAGGTGGGTAAAATGAGGACCCGGATTGTTGGGGGCAATATGCTGACTCTCTGTAAACTGCTTAGAGAGGGCTGAAAGCCCTATGAAGCGGTATATAAGTCTACTGCTATTGCTATTGCTATCTGCCCTACATCTCTCCGGGCTTTGAAGATGCAAAGAGCATTTCACTCAATGAAAATTTACCAACTATTCCTTCACATCTTAAACAAGAATAAAATGGGTATGGGTTCAACTCTAAGCCTTCTTTCCCTTCCTCCCTCATAAGCCCAGAGAAAAGTATCAGCCTTTTCTTTCCTACACATGTCTTTGAAGATTGATTCTGCTGACCTTCTTATCACAGCCAAAGCCTCTAAATAAGACCAGTTTCTCTGATAGAAGATATTTGAGATAAAATTCTACTGGGGAATTGCAAAAACACACAGTTTGGAGAGGGAATCCTTAATAATCCCTGGAACGTTTGATTTGGTGCATTTAACAAACCCAATGTGTTCATCTTACAGTATGTGGTGTTGAAATATGAGACTTACTGTCAACTATTATTTTCCCCTTGCCTACCAAAGAGGGAACGATACCAGCACCAACATACTGCATGTGGTTTTCTTTTCAAAATGAGGAAGGGGTATCAGGAATTTTAATGGGTCCACTTTGTTCAATGGAAAGCAATCATTAGTTCAGCCTGGAGATTTCAGTGTTATAACTAGAACACAGCCCTAAGAGTCTACAATTCCAAGTCTCTGGATCAAACCCATAAAAGTGATAGCTCTGTTAATTAATTGCAGAAAAGGAGAAATGAGGAAGGTTTGAAAGACCTTGATTACACTGTTCAATAATCTTCTGGGGCTTTTTTAAATTTCAAAAAGTGAAGTCCCCTTGAGAACCTAGGCAGAAAGGTGATATATTAATAAACATTAATCGGACAAGGAGGAACAATTGAAATTAATATATGACTGGAATACATTCAGTGAATAGTGACAAGTACTCTTTGGTAAGTGAAAGAGACCTCATAAACGTTTTTCTGTTTTATGCGGGAGACTTTAGAAGAGAAACTCAGGACACATTCTTTTTTGGGGGGGTTCAAAAGTTTTATTTCTTTTAAAACAAACATTTCATCATTCCTCAATCAGTAACTCAGGACACATTCTTATTTTCTCTAACACAGAGTTGCATCACTAATCATTTTTTAAGGCTACACCCTCCTAACATAGGGGAAGCTCCTTAACTTTAAAGTATGTAGATCTAATGTGAAAGTGATGTTCTGACCTTTCGGCTAAAACAAGCTTTGCTTTCAGGATAATGTTTGATGCTTTGGCAGTAACCTTGGAGTTGACACAGTCCCCAGTTCCCTTTGTCTATTTCAGCTGGTTGTGTGATGGAAGCTTCCTCTCCTGAGGTGACCAGTCAGTCAAGGCATTATTCTTCCATATTGGATGATTCTCTGTAGAAAAACAAAAACAAAATATAAGCAAAAAAAACCCTGATTGACAGGGAAGATGGGAGAGAGCCCATGCAGCATGGGCTATTGGCAGGATCCACCCTATCTTGTGGATCATCTACAGCAGGGGTGTCAAACTTGTGGCCTGTGGGTCAGATGCGTTATACGCTGGCCACCCCCACCCACATTTTAGTGAAGGGGAAAAATTTGTGATATGTCATGTGATGACAACGTGACATTGCAACTTTGACACCCCTGATCTACAGCATCTTAATCAGAGACCTAGGATGATAAAGGTTACCAGCTTCCGTTACTCCATATCCATGTATCAGGTACTACAGGCAATTTGCAGAAATGAGTAGGGATTATCCAGTAATGAAAGATAGGAGATTCTCTCATGATCTACTAGGACCTGACCCATCTGGACAGTCTTGATATCCCACCATAGTCTGTCATGAGACGGGATAGTAGGAAATGCTTGTAAAGGAAAAGAGTCCTCTCTCACTTTACCAAGAAATTCATACCTCCTGAACTATGTTAGATCATTTGACCCCAAAGGTACCCCACCTTCCTGTCAATTTATACTCATCCTAAAGATCAGGACCTATAGGTGACCCATAAGGTAAGGGGATACTTCCTGGTAAACCAAACACAAACTTTCCAGATCAAATTCTGATGGATAGCTAAACCCCACAGTCTGTATTTGTTGTCTCCCAGAGTCTCAGCTTTTGTTAGGAAAATAAATGGTGATGGTTTTCCTTTCTATTAGGAAATTTACCAACTGTTGGTCCTTGACATGTCATCCAATCATGGCATTCACCAACCTCATGAACAAGGTGGGGCAAAGTGTTAATTGTGAAGACACAGCAAATATATTCTGGCATTCTTTGTGGTACTTCATAGACTAGGCTCCTATTAATTCTGCCTGGAGTTGAAAAGCAGAAGTAAAATGCTCATGTAATCTTATACATTTTTTCCTGGGTGGAAACAAATCAAGACAAGCAACCTAGAACCAAGGAGAAATTTCCTGACAGTTAGAACAATTAACCGGTGGAACAACTTGCCTCCAGAAGCTGTAAATGCTCCAACACTGGAAGTTTTTAAGAAGAGATTGGATAACCATTTGTCTGAGCAGGGGGTTGGACTAGAAGACCTCCAAGGTCTCTTCCAACTCTTCTCCTCTATGCTATTCCTATAACAGTCAAGTAACTATTGAGCCATGTTTTACTTCCTTTTCATCATGCGGAACGAATGAGAGAAATGTCTTTCTTTAGCTTCTTCCTTCAGTAGTAGCAGTTGCTCTTTTCCTTAAGTAAGTGTTCTTATTCCTTGAAATTATGTGGGGGAGAAGAAGCTGCACGGCTGTCATGTCATGTTGTTTCTGGATCCCCTTCCTAGCAATGTGACTGTGAGAGATTTCAGAAAACAGCACTGGCAGTTTATCACGCTGATAATTGGTGGTCAGCAGGTGAGGAAACGGCTTGGTGATGCTGAAAACAGATTCAGAGACTGAAAGACGGTTGTACGTGAGTGACAGATGCTTTGGGAAAATATACAGACCTTCTCAGTGGGAAAGCTTTATGGTTACCACCTAATAAATATTCTGCTTATACACAAGGTTCAGATCAGCAACCATGTCATCCTCCAGAATATCTATTTCCCCACCATGTTTTCTCCTTATTTGACATAAATTCCAGAGCTTAAACATTGTAGAGAAGACAGAACTTTTCTGTGTGAGACCTGATTGCTGTGTCTGCTGTGTGCTGTCAGTGGCTCTGTAAGTAAACCATCAGTTCAACATTTGATGAAAATCTATGAAGCCAGGTAATGTGACTTTTGGACAGGTGTCAGCAAACCCTGGTGGAAGTTTCATGTCAGTGGTTGGGAAAAGACAGAAAACTGGTGATCCTGGCTAATTCTTGTGTTAGTTCTGCTGTTTGGAAAACAACATTCGTAATCTGAACCACTAGTTAATTATTATTTTTAAGCACACCATGTTTATCCCCCTTCTCTTGGCTAATTCCATTGTTTAATATTTTCCTTGTTTGCTTTATTTCATAGACCCTTCATTAATCCTTTTCCTTCCTGTGGGTTTTGGTTAAACCTTGTCATTTTACTATTGCCAATACACAGTTATGCATTTCAATCAGCAAAACTAAAGATACTATATTTTTAATTAACAACTTACCAGGTGTGGAACACAGCACTAATCTTTTTATTATTAGGTATTGCTTGATAAAAAAATAAAAAGGAAGGTTGAAAAAGTGTTAGCTTTCTTTGGGGAGTCTTGTACTTTTCCAGTGGCTAGTTAAGATTACTTTAGGTCAGTGTATGTATATACACAGTATACCCATACAATGAAATTCATATGACACCCAGAGACCAGGCCCAACATACATGACAATCCCCAAACATTCCCCACCCACCAAAAATTCTCCGCCCTTAAGCCATTCAAGCATCCACACCACACACCAAGTAATGCTCTCCGGCAGCTCACTGATGGTGGCCCTTTAGTTCATTGTTGAGTGCAATTATAGCTCTGGGATAAAAACTATTCAGAAGATGTGTGGTCTGAGTTTTAATTGTTCTATATTTTCAGCCAGAAGGCAACAGTTCAAAAAAATTGTAAGCAGGATGGGAAGAGTCTTTGAGAATGTTGTGCAACTTCCTCAAACAGCGAGATGCGAAGATGTCGACCAGGGCTGGTAGCTGGAGCCTGATGATATTCTGGGCAGTTTTAATTGTTCTCTGTGGAGCTTTTTTGTCCGCTGCAGAGCTGCTCTCATACCATGCAAGAATGTCAGGACACTCTCAGTGGTGCTTCGATAGTATGGCAGAAGAAGATGCTGAGATAGATTTATCTTCCTGAGCATTCTCAGGAAATACAGCCTCTTCTGTGCCTTCTTCACAAGCACGTTAGCATTCATAGTCCATGAGATGTCCTCTGAGATATAAATGCCAAGAAATTTAAAATTGCCAACCCTCTCCACCTCCTCGCCACTTATGTACAATGGTAAATGTACAATGGTAAGTTCTGAGTTCAAGAAAGTGTTCTAAGGGAAAACTCTGTGCTCTCAAATAATAATTCTTCTTAATTCTTATCTAAATCTGGTTACAGGACAAGGGTGTTGGTAACGCTCCAAACTATGAATGGATTTAGAGTTTCCTGCAACTGTGTGTAGGCATCACTGCCTACCTATGCTGTGAAGGAGTGATAGATAAGTAGAGGCTGTAGAGGGCTGCAGATGGGCCAACATGCACACTTCCTAAATCCCACATCCTGCAGATTAGTTGATGCAATTTTCTAAAACACCAGGAGCATTTGAGTGCCCCCTAGCCAGAATGTTAACAGTCACAGACCTATAAAGGGAACACTATGCAATCATATCTGAACCACAGATGGATATGTTTCCTGACATTCAGTGATAGAGAAGTCTAATCCAGTCTCCTGAAAATTCCAATAAGTCCCAAGGACAACATCTTAATTTTCTCTTTTCATAAGGCTGAAAATAAGTCTCGTCTATTATTTGAATTACAACAGGCATATAGAACTATAACTTTTTATAAACTATAGCTATTGCACTAAATAGGAATGACTCTTTTCATTTCACCTGACCCTATTCACCTCTGACTCTGTCATTATTTTCTTGGAAAAAGTAGTCTCTTCTTCTTTCTGCTGTAGAATAAAAAAAGCAGGCGTCTTTTAAATCCTTGCCCTTCTAAAATCTGAAATATATTCCCACAATTTAACAAAATGTTGTCTTGCAGAAGCCTTTTCTATTCTTGTCACTTGCATCTTTGGGATTCTTCTCATATCTCCTTCTCAAGGTTCACAGACTAAATCTAATGGGCTGCTCACTGGTTCTTCCAATCATGATCCACTCCCCACAATGTCTCACATACTGGATGCTCCTCCAACTCTTGACCACAATCTTCTCTGTATTGGATATATTGGGTTAATTGCCTAAAGCTCTACTTTAGAAAGAAAAGCCTTATGGGTTTTTTCTTTTGTTCCTGAGTAATCATTCGGTCATTTACTGTATTTCCCTAACTAGACTGCTTTCTCTCTTATCTCTTTTTTGTCTTCTTCAGTACATGGCTACTAAGAAATTCTTTTTCCACTTTAAAGCTTATATTCTTTCTGCCATTATTCTCAAGTAATCTCCCTATCTCATTTTAAATCACTCTTTTTCATTTCCTCTGGTTGTTTTCCTAAGCCAAGCACTCTTTCTGTTCTTTTTCCTAGCTCTTTCTTCCAGAAATAGATAATCTTGTCTGTGTGAGAAAGTCCCAAAGTCTTATCTTGCCCTCAGTCTGTGTGCAAATTTTGCTGCCCCAATTCCTCGTGTTTTATATCTTTTTCAAATTCTAGATACCATTTCTTCTTTTCATGTCTCCAAGACGACCTCTCATCTCCCTTATTCTGATTCCCTTGCAAGTTTTCTGTTTTCTAATAGGAACCACCTCACCTAATGCTGTGTTCTAATTATCTTATTTTCTCCCTGTTTACCTTTATATATATTTTTCTCTTGTCTACATGCTGCTAATTACCAACCCTAGGCAACCAAGTTATTTCATTTCCTCTCATGGCAAACCCCTACTACTCTGCACCAGCTTCACATATTGCCACTGCTTTGTGCAAACTCACACCATTACAAAAGCATTATTTGTTTGTTTGTTTATCTATCTATCTGCCCATATTAAGTATACAACTGTGTGTGGGATATGTGTGTGTTTGTGCGATGCATACAAAGACTATATCCATAACAAATGAAAATAATAAAAAAGGAAAACAAGTGCTTATTGTTTTACTTTTTTTCCTGCTTTTGCAGCAGTATAGTATCAATATATTATATCCTACTTGATCAGAGTGCTTTTAATGGCAAGAAATATAGAAAAATGATCTGACCTTTGTTTTCAATTTTTTTCTACCTTTTAGAAATGGCATCACGTAACTTAATGAAAATCTTGATACTTAAAGATATCAAAATGGTTTTCACATATGACCAAATTCTAGCCCACATCCCATTGAACTCAATCTTTCCCAAATCAGTGCATTTATTCTGTTTTTTATGCTTTGACACAGATCAACTGTTGCTACCACATTTTCCCCCAAATAAGATCTGGTCTTATTTGCTTTTATTGAGATTGAGAAGTTTATTTATATGCCGCCCTTTTCCCTGGGGGGACTCAGGGCGGCTTACAACTCGAAAAGGGGGGGGGAAACAAACATTTAACACATAGGACAATATGTCATTAAAAAACACAACATTTTAGGCCCAGAAATAAGCACCAGGACTTATTTTCAGAGGAGTGTCATTTCTTTTGAGTGCCAACGATGTGAAGAAGGGAGGTGGAGCTGCTAAAAGGCCCAACAACTGCAACACGGTGGTAGTAGCAGTAGTAGCAGCAGCCATGTGCAACAGAAGCCCACATGGCTGCAGCCCACTTCTTCTGGCACTGGCATGGCAACAAGCAGGAGGCCGAGCAATGCAGCCTGGTGATCCATGCCATGACAATTGCCTCATCTCACAGCAGCGGCCCACTTCTTCTGGCACCAATATGGCACTGCAGGAGGAGGCCAGGCAACACAGCCAGGCCATCCATGTCCTGACAACTGCCTCGCCTCATGGCCGTGGCCCACATCTTCTGGCATTGGTACAGTATCTCAGGAGGAGGCCAAGTGACATGCCGGCGCTGTGGCCCTGAAGCAAGGCAGTTGTCAGGGTGCAGATGGTGTGGTTGCATTGTTCAGCCTCCTCCTGTGGTGCTGCACTGGTGCCAGAAGTGAGCCAATGGCCACATGGGCTCCTACTGTACATGGATGCCCGTGCTGCTGCTCTGAGGGAGGAAGTTGTTGGGGTGTGGATCCATAGGGTCCCTAAGATAAGCCCCCCCCTGGCTTCACTTCACCTCTTGTCAGCAGCACTGTGAGCAACCAGACAGAATGGGCAGGCTGCAAATGCACTTAACGAGGGCTTATTTTGGGGGTAGGGCTTATATTGGGCATACACAGAGAAAACATGCTAGGGCTTATTTTTGGGATAGGTCTTATTTTGAGGAAAACAAGGTATTTTAAATCTGTTTTGAATTGTCTCCATGACAGGAGCCTCTGTTGGATGATCTGTTTCTCTTGCTTGAATAACACCAAAGTATGTTATATGAACAAATTCACCAACATATCTTGCATGTTTGGTGTGATATATTTGTCTACAATTTGGTGATGGGATTTTCATTAGAAAACTACTCTATTTCTTATTCACAGCCTATGTTTGGACTGCCAACATTAAATAAATATAGTAAACAATGAAAGCTGAATTTTCTTAGGATGCACATTTTGCTGGCATACATCATTATCACTTCTTTCTGCCCTACCAAATTTTACCTAATTCACAGGAACAATAGTTAGTGACCTATTTTATATAAAACTAGTCTTCGACTTACGACCACAATTGAGCCCAACATTGCTGTTGCTAAGCAAGAAATTAGTTAAGTGAGTTTTGTCCCTTTTATGGCCTTTCTTGTCACAGCTGATAAGTGAATTAGTGTAGTTGTTAAGTTAGTAACACGATTGTTAAGTGAATCTGGCTTACCCAATGTCTTTGCTTATGAGAGGATCATGAAAGGTGATTATAAGACCACCACCCTCCCTGGGACACTGCAACCATCATAAATATAAGTCCGTTGCCAAGTATCCAAATTTTGATCATGGGACCATGGGAACAGTCAGAAAGGTGAAAAATATTCATAAATAACTTTTTCAGTGCTGTTGTAACTTTGAATTGTCATTAAATGAGTAGTTATTAGTCAAGGATTAATTGTAGAGATCAATTTCCAATAATAATCAGACAAATTTTTTCTAGAAGATTATACATCTAGCTACTCTTCATCAGTTTTTGTTTGTTTTTAAAGCTAGCATTAGTTTTAAATACATAACAGAAAAAAGGTCAGATCACACAGGATAAAAAAAAATCTCATGGAGGGAGGAGCTGAAAACTCGATGACACGACATGCATTCTTGGAGCTCCAAGATCGCAGTTGATACTTTTGCTGCTGGACAAAAGTATCCAGCAGCAAATGGACCTAAACCATCCCGAAGAGACGGTGACAGGGAAGAGTTCACCCTGCTGATATCAGGGACACCGCAAAGTCCCTGATTGATCCAGGAGAATCTCTTTTTGCCGGTGACAGAAGCACAGCCATTGAAGCTGCTGAAGTTGGGACAGGTCCGGAATGGGAGGAAAACAGAAAGAGACAGTGTGTCCATCTGGTGAGGAAATTGTATTATTATAAAAGAGTCTACCCAAAAAATTAAAGCTAAATTAATTTTGAAAACAGAAGAGAACAAGTGGTTAAATTAAGCTACATTAGACAGCGTGTTATTCTTTTTCCTATTCTTTAAATTGAATAAATTAGGTTTTCTTCTACTACTTTTTATATTCTTATTTTATAATGCTGAATTGGATGGGTTTTTTTGCTCCATTTAAGAATTTTGTTTTCTTTAAGCCTGGAATATAAAGAAGATATAAAAGGAATACAAAAAGGGCTGTAATAACAGAGGGAAATGAAGTAACCCTGCCAATTGGAGGCTAGAGGCTTGGAAGGCTTGGAAATATTGTTTTTTCTTTTCTCTCTTTGAACATTTGACTTTGCATTTCAAGGTTCTTCAGCTTGTTTACAGAGAGTGATAGTGAAAAGAGCATGGGTTGTTTATACAGGTGCTCTTCAGGAGCTTTATTGGCAGCTGGGGTGGAGTGAAAACAAAGCCTTGTCTTGAAAGATTATAAATGAACTTGCTTTAAATTTAATAAAAAGTTTTGAATGCCATAGTGGCAGTGTTTACAATTTGGAAGAATGGCGCAATGTGAAAAAGAAACCTTAACATTGCAAAAGTTTATGTTTGAAATTCAAAAATTATTAGAACAGAGAAAATTGAGAAGCGATTGGAGAACATAGATTGTAGAACAGTAAAATTTGATGGAAAAATTGGGGATGTTCATCAAATGAAGAAAGTGAAGGTCAGAGTTCTAAAAACTGAAGGAAAAAAATAAACAAAGAGACAAGAAAATTGTTGATACTGACAGTGAACGAACGTGGTTAGAAATGGAAAGAGTGGAATATGGAAAGGGGAGATAGATAGATGGACTGGAGCTCTACCCCAGATTGCAAAGTATAGAAGAAGAAAAGAGAGAAGAATTGATGGAACTAAGGAGAGAAATTTTGTCAGAAGCACTAGTGATAACCAAAGATAAGCTGATCAAAGAAGCAGATGGAGGGTTTCGAGCTTATACAAGATATGCAATAAGCAATAAATTGTGAAGAGAAGTCCATACAAAACTTACTAAGGAAATAACCAGAATACTAATGCCACAAATGGCAAGAGACATAAGACTGCACTATTACTGGAAAGACACAGGTTGATGTAATGAAAGCTTATAATAAAAAATTAAGTCAAATTTAGTTAAATGTAGAGCATTATGTGTAAAATGAAGTGATAATGGATATAGTTAAATAATTGATTGATAATGATAATAATGCATATATATGTATTGGTTTGATAAGAGGAAATGTGATATATATTGCAAATGGTGACTACAAAAGGAGGTTTAGAAACTCTGTTATTAAATATAACCATTTTTTTATTTAGAACATGTTATAAAGATGTAATGTTACTGGATGATATTGGGAAGAGCTAATGGAATGCCATTATGTGGTTTTCCTTTAAATCTGGAATATTTTATATAAAAGGACGTAAAAACAATTATAGTCAAATGAAGGTTGAGGTATGATGATGATGATACACACACACACACACACACACACACACTTTCTACAACTTGTAATGGATGAGGGTTTTGTGTTTTTTTTGTGTGTGTGTGTGTTTTGTCTGTGTTTATTCAAAAATAAAAAAACTTTATAAAAAAATCTCATCTTGGGCCATTTGGGCAACTAATTTCAAATTAGTACAAGAAAGAACTTTGATTTGAGCAATCCATACCACATGATGCTTCTCCGTTGACTCTAAAAAATGGAATAAGTGACCATCATTTTTCATATTTGCCAGAATTTGATGGCATCAATCTAATACTATCCATCTTAACACTATCCCCCTTCTCAATGGTGAAAACTGAAGTTTTTGTGTGCATATATTTAAGTGAATGGTTGTTGTTTTCTAACTTTTTGACAATATTGGATCAAATTTGCATTTAAGAGCTGTCTCTAAGGGCATGGAATTTATCAAGTTTCCAAAAAAGATCAATTAGACATTTTGGCAGAAATGGAGCCTGTATAATTTGTACAACTTCTTTTTTAAGGATTATCCTTTTCTCTCTCCCCCATACTTTTACAAATAATTTGGATTTTATTGTTCCACATTCCTTGGGTGCTTATTTACATATAGTAGCTTGCCATGGGAGTTTTGATAGGGTATAATTTTTTTCTTAGTGGTTCCTCAATTAGAATATTGCTTTTTGCCTGTACAAATAAAAATTCAAGGTAGTGATCTGCTGAAAGAATCACAAAATAGATACATTTTTTTTCATGGAGAAATGGAAAGACAGAGAAAAAAGGGGATGTCAGAAAAAGGTCTGTGGAAGGCAATGAAAGGCTGATATTAATATTAATTCAAGGTACTGCTTGCCTAAACCCCGAGGATTGTCAATCTGTAGATATCTACAGATCTTTTGCTGGAGTAGGAAAATTATTGGAGAAGCTTACTTTCTCCAAAAGCAAATTTATTTTCATATATGAGGGTAGCTTCTGTTAATCACAACATGAGAGCTTAGTGATATGCATTAACTTAAGAAGTAGTAATTTAATGTAAATCATATACAACAAATATTTTATGTTTTCTTATGATTTACTTCTATGTTGCCTTTTGCCTTCAGGATAATCATAAATGTCAATTAATATGGCAGAAGTAAAACTTAATAATGTAAAACAGCAATATCTCAATATCAAATGGGAGGAGAGGCTAAAACATACAAAAAACAGTTGCAGGAATTGGATACATCTATTTTGATGAAAAGAAGGACTGGGGGGTGACATTATAACAATGTTCCAATCTCTAAGGGGCTGCCACAAAGAATAAGGGGTCAACCTATTCTCCTAAGCATCTGAAGGCAGAACAAGACACAATGGATAGAAACTAATCAAAAAGGGAACCAAACTAAGGCAAAATTTCCTGACAGTCAGAACAATTGCCTCCAGAAGTTGTGGTGCTCCAACACTGGAGGTTTTTAAGAAGAATTTTGACAAACATTTCTCTGAAATGGTACAAGGCCCCCTGCTCAAGCAGGACTAGAAGACCTCCAAGGTCCCTCCCAACTCTGTTATTCTGTTATCTTGGAATGCAGTACAGCAAATGCAAAAAGTTTGCATTGAATCATAACAATACTGCCTTCCCTGTTTAAGATGTTTGGATTTCTAACTTCTTCTAATCTCTTTAAGAATTATTAATATTCAAGCTGCATCTTCTCTTGTTCGTTCACCTTTTAAAAAGGTGCCTGCAGTGTTCTTGACTCCCCAATTCAGATGAGACCTACATTAGTCTCCTTGATTCGACAAAAAAGTCAAGTCCCCAAAGTTCATATAATGGCTCGAAAGCTGCTCCATTAATCAACAATGACTACAAGATATTAGGCTGAGGGGAGTGAGGAACAGTGGCCTTTTGCCTGTGAAGCATCTTTTAAGATATTTTGCACTAATAAGATAGGCTTCATTAAGAAGCAATTAGCATCAGAGAATACAGTGGAAAAAAATCCACTGATTTCTTTGACCCATAAATGAAACAGCTCCAGAAAGAACTATGCACCACTGATTTACAATAAAATGTCATCTGCACTGTTTAGAATATCATAGATGAGCAGGACTGGAGGAAACTTGAAAGTGATCAAAGTAAATTGTGAACCAAATGAAAAAATTAAAGCCCTGACACTAACAAGAGGATATTTCAGTAGTTATGGACTGGCTAGGTTTACCCAACATATAATTTTTTGTTTTCTTATTGGTGAGTTAGCATAACATTCTGAATATAGCTATTGTGATTTAGGAGCTACGGATGTAAGGAATTTATGATCTTCAGACCTGGATAGGATTGCACTTTCTGAAACAGACTTTGTGTTCAATTGGTGTGTGTGAGAGAGAGGGGGGTGAGAAAGAGAGAGGGAGAGAGGGTGGGAGAGAGAGATCAGGTCAAGCCAATATTTAGCCTAGAATAGTGCCCCCCCAAAAAAAACCTTTGGGCACCAGGGACCAGCTCAGTGGTGAAATTCAATTTTTTTTTTACTACCAGTTCTGTGACCGTGGCTTGGTGGGCGTGGTGTGGCTTGATGGGTGTGGCAGAAGAAGGATACTACAAAATCTCCATTCTCACCCCATTCCAGGAGAATGATACTGCAAAATCTCCATTCCCACTCCACTCTGGGGCCAGCCAGATTTTCATATTTTCATTCTCTGAACTACTCAAAATTTCTGCTACCGGTTCTCTGAACTACTCAAAATCTCCACTACCGGTTCTCTAGAACCTGTCAGAATTTCACCCCTGGACCAGTTCCATGAACAGAGGTGTTTCTATGCACCAGAAGGGCCATTTTTTCACATGCTGCCTGCAATGCGTCCCATGGATGGGCCTTTTCTTGTTTGCATGGCCCGATTTCTGGCATGCTAGGGCCCATTGCCGGTTCACAGACCAGGGGTTGGGGACCCCTGGCCTAGACCATCAGGTTTATAAGTTCTGCTACCTAAGGTCTGGTTGTAAAAGCAGAATGAACCTATTGTCTGTTGTGGTCCTTGTAGATTGTCCTGGTTGGTAATGCATATTATTCCATTGAATAATTGAGAGTCTCATTCCTTATAATAATCTTTCTGAATAAATGACTTACACTAGAAAAGGAATGAATTTAAATTAAGCAATTCAGAATTGGCTCCATCCCTGTAAAGAATTGCCAGCGATACAAATAGAGATTAACTCTGGGCATTCTTCTTACAGGAATGTATGACTTCTCATCCCAAAAATATAATATCTCCACAGACATAGCAGGAATCAAGCTCAATATAAAAGAAACAAATGGACTTTAATTTTTGCTCATCTCTATTGAAAAAGACAAAAAGGGGGCAGGCAGAGAGTGTCTTCATCATTTCATTGATCATCATAGAAATTGTAATAGCTTTTCCCCCTCAAGTCTACAAGATCAATATAACTATTTTTCTGCTAAATATTGTTTCTCCGGTTGGTCCAGAAGGTGTGTGTGTGTGTGTGTGTGTGTGTGTGTGTGTGTGTGTGTGTGTATGTATGTATTTTGTGTCACAACCCCTGATATGCCCAAATGTGTGTGTGTATGTGTGTTTGTGTGTGTCTCTGTGTGTGTGTGTGTGTGTGTGTTTAAAGAAGAGAGACATAGGCAGAAACAGGTGATAAGCTTTACATTTTGAATTTTATTTTATATATATTCTTCTGTAAGAAGGAAGCCCCTCCAAATTTAGATGAAGCACTAATATTTGCCCTGTGATAATTACATTCAGATATTTGCCAATCTACCATAAGATAAAATAGGAAGCTGTATGAGTGGAAATTGAATTAAATTCTGATGTACAGGTAGCCTTTGACTTACAAATATTCATTTAGTAACTGTTCAAAGTTACAGCAATACATGAAACAAGTGACTTACAACTGGTACCCACATTTACCTTATTGTCTTATGGTCAATATTCAGTTGCTTGGTGATTGGACTATATATGCAAGAGTTACTGTCAACCCTGAAGATGACCTGACCGAGACCATTTTTAGGCTTCAGTGTTGCCACACTGGAGCTGAGGGATAGGGGAGGAGATAGAGATAGCTGGGGTTTGTAGCCAAAACAAAATACTTTCTCCTGGGAACCAAGGACATTCCCGCAGTTGGTCGGAGAGAGGAGGAGTGAAGTTACCAGACAACTGAACGACACCTTGATTGGACCATGTGATTGGTTGCTTGGGGAAGAGGAAAAAATTTTAATTGGGTGAAAATCACAGAAACATTCATTGTTGGTTTTCACCAGTCTGTGACAATATAATATATCCAATAAAATTATTGTTTGAGGAATTTACCTGCCTTGGAGTTCTGTTTGCTATGAGTCTATTACTTGGAACCCTGACAGTTGCAGTGTCCCAGTTGCAGTGTCCCAGGTCATATAACCCCCATTTGTGATCTTCCCAGCTGGCTTCTGACAAGCAAAGTGGGGGAAGGTGTATTTCCCCCCCAATGACCTCATGATTCACTTAAAAACTGAAATGATTTGTTTAACAACCTTGGCAAAAAAAGTTGCAATATAAGGCATGATTCACTTACCAACTGCTTTGTTTAACAATGGAAATTTTGGTCCCAAATGAAAAACAATTGTTTCTCTGACAATGTGTATGTGTATAGAGTCCTACCCCAAACATTTTACATTCCTGCCTACCCAATCTGAGAAACTTCCGCAATTTTTCTCTCCTTAAACTTTGCTGTCTATTGAAAGCACTCTTCCTACTCGCCTATCTATCATGCTGTTATGAAATAAATCACTTTATCTTCTGTCTTGTAGTAATTCAGAACAATATTAGACAAAGTGATGGCATATGTTGTGTATTAAATATGATCTAATATACTGAGTAGATTATGATTACATTTTCACCTTTGCCTAGGCCTTGGCTGTGGGTACTTTCAGATTCAGCATTTATAATATATTTAGCCTGCCTCATTCGTAATATTTTATGGATGTCCTTAATTACATATTTTTCCTATTGCTGAACTGGGTCAAGTTAGACAAATATCACTGATACTTTATGGAAACTTCCATTGCTCTCCTGACTTAGTCAATGATCTCCCTTCTTCTGATCTCCCAGTCTATTAGAAGACTTAAAGATAATGTCACCATCAGAAGATATTGGGTTGGAAGATAAATTGAGGCAAAAAGAACAAAAGGCTAAAGGAGAAACTAATAGAGGACAGGAAGGAAGATTCATCCTCAAATGATTTATTAATAGCGTTTTGTGGAGAGGAACTCTCTAGCAAAGGATCCAGCTGGAATTCAAGGTAAGTCTGTGTTTGGCAGAAGGAGGCCACATCTTCTAAAGCTCCCCAGTTAGAAATGGCTTCTGGCAGCACAAAAAAAGAAGAATCTGTTAAACCCAACATGCTTATATTCCAGGCGTGTGAGATGCATTTTGTTTCTGTTTCCCTTTGTGTGTATGTGTTTCTTGGATGAGGCATTGCAAGTTTATTTAAAGGTTTATTTCACTATTATACATTCGACTCACACAGCATCTCTCTGGTTATTTTTCAGCACTGTCTGGAGGCAAGGATAATGAGGTACTTTGTAACCTCTACCATTTCGCTAGCTCTATTTTACTTGAAAACAGGGGTGGCAGTGGAGCAGCACCTATGATTGTCCTGGTGTGGTTGGGAGGCTTACTCGCACATTCATCTTGCTATTTGTGGCACAGCTTAAAGTGTTGTGAGATTCATCATGGTCTGTTGCCCTACAAATGCCTATTGTCCTTTTCACTGACCTAATACGATGCGAGGCGATGCACTGGGCATCCAAATAGAGGAAATGCACTTTTACAGAAGAAGAAAAACCTGGATGTGCCTCATGCCACTCATGAGTAGCTCAGATGCTCACAATCCATGACATTCAGAAAACTCTACTATTCCAGGGAGTTCTGCAAAGAAGAAGTAGTTACTTACCAATGAAATAATTTTATTTTGCAGGTAATTAGAGGTATTCACCCCTTCCTACATTTGTTAACATATTCTAGGTGTGCACTTGGTTGCAATTCATGTTTAAGGCTGTGTATTCATGGTAACAACAACAACAGCCATGGTAACAAGCCCAAACCCATGTTGGGCCATAATTACAATATTGGATTAAGACTGAGGAAGGGAAGGTTTAAATCTGCAGTGTGGCACTGAACTAATTAGTTGACCTTGGACCAATCTTTATTCTTCAACCTACTCTACTTTCCAATATATACTGCCTTGTATTCATTTTGTTGGTATTATACACATGTACACACTAAAATAATTTAATAGAATCATTCAAGAATTGTATGGCTGAATTATTGAGGCTGGCGATGACACAGCATATAAATTACTCTCCTATAGAACTAGTCGTAATTAGTCAGTAGGAATAATGCATTTTATTTTAGTCTGAAATCAACTTCCATCAGATTTGCTCCAATGGAAATGATGTATAATCACATGGAATTATAACACTGAATGCCAGAAGTGAAAGTTCTTATTATTGAATAAGCAGTCCAAACCCACAGTACAGGACCTCTTGGAGATGCTCCCAGTTCTCTGTTGCTGAAATTTGTATGGGAGATTAGGATATGACTGGATAAGTTCCCATGAGGGCACCAAGGCAAGAAAAGTTTTGGAACCAAAATAGCTGTCTTGTTAACTTAAGTATTAAAGCATATTTACTGAGATATATATTTTCTTTTGGATATTAATACTTTCATACCACTAGTAATTCCTTTCTTCCATTCCACAAAAGAGAGAATAAAGCCAAATTCATATTCATTCTTGAGCCATCCAAAACACCCAGAACCAAGGTTACAAAAAGAGAAAGAATTCTGAATGATCAAAATGCATGATGAACCAAGTGTTCCTATTAATACGGAAAGTGATAATTTTAACGCCTTTCTAGAGTTTCTCCAGAGCTCATCATCATTTGGCTTAGACCATGACTCTGGAGACTGTGAGAAAAGGCACTGGAAATCTGGAGCTGACCACCTTCTATAACTGAACAAGCAGTTTACCTTCAGAAGTCCTGCTTGAAGGACTATTTGAATAATCTGGATTTCCCACATATACTGTCATCATTTAAAAATTTGACCAGATATTTTTCTGAAAGGGGGTGGGGAAAGTATTTCCTTTCCTTCTTCGGAGCTGTGGTGGTGTAATTTTTAGCAAGCTGAGTCTGCCTACAGCCAGGAGTCTGATTCAGATGGGCTCAATGTTTACTCAGCTTTCCATCATTCCAAGGTGTGTAAAATGAGGACCCAGATTGTTTGGGGCAATATGTTGAGTTGGTAAACCACTTAGAGAATACTGTAAAGCACTATGAAGCAGTATATAAGTCTAAAAGCTACTACTATTGCTATTTTTTTGCAAGTTTCATTATTTTTGTTGTCCTTTCACTTCTGCCAGGGATATTTACAAACCAAATCACAACTTGCTTAACTATGATCTGCCAACAGAGCATTAAAAGAAAGATTATTTTATTTATTTACAAACATCTAAATAGCAGGGCAATGTTTAAGATGGATTGAATTTTTACCTGCAGTTTTATGTAGCTTTCAAAGTGTTAATACTATAGAACTTTCTATTTCCAAAAAGAAAAACCTCATTTAATGAAAAATTGAATTAATTAAAGATTAAATGAACAAATTTACTCTGAGAATTTGCATTA